>NC_092793.1:54613633-54951491 GCF_918797505.1 Bemisia tabaci
CAGAAATCTTGAGAGGATTCGTAGACTAATTTACTCCACCCCTATTTACACGCCCCTCCTCCCGACTCGCTCGAGCACTCCTTTCTTTTCGTCGTTTCTCGAACGGAGGAACGTAACTCCATTCCAATGTTGCAAAACTGACGCGAAAATTAAATTTTTTACAAGAATTTATGTGTGCAATCATTGCCCAAAATCCTCCCTATTCTAATAAAATCATTTTTAAGACGATCTATGGACAGGGTGAGGAAGGGGAGTAAGAATAATGAGGGCCGTTTGGGGCGCGCAGCGCCCTCCGGGGTTGGGTTGCGTAGCGGCGAGGGGGCGGACCCCCTAGTTGCTCCGATTCTTTCATGCGATCAGAAGAAAAATCAGTGAAATTTTCGGTTAGAACTGTCCTAGATTTTCATAGTAGAAATGCAATTTACGAGGGGAAATTTGGCTAAAAAATTGGCTTATAAAACAACTTTTCATTTCATCGACCCCAAAGAGTGCAGTTTTGAAGATTTGAATTTTAAAAAAAAAAAAAAAAAAAAAAAAAAAAAAAAAAAAAAAACCATAAAATATATGTATACCTATTTATACACTGTCCAGAGACCACATCTTCTACTGTCAAAAGGCACTCGTATGAAATCGTTTTTTGAAAAAGAAAAAAATATTATTTCGAATAAGTGACGTAACTCAGTATTTAAAATCTCTTCGAAGCCTAATTAAAACTGAATTCAGTCTGAAAGGTGCAAAACAATCTAGGTACCATTTTAATACCGCTGAAACTGATAATCTTAAGTTCTGCGCACGAAAAGGCCATTGCAGTCAATCAAATTTCGAAAATATGACTAAAAGTCAAGGAAATGCAAATTGCATGGCTACTTCAGCATGACCACTGAAGCACACGTGTGTTTTGAAAGGATAAATTAAAAAGAGGAGATAGTTCATTTTTGACTGGACGAGTAGGTACCAACTTTCTTATAGATTACCTTTTAATGGCACATCTACACGATGTTGCGGTCGACCGATGTACTAAATTCTGGAAGGAAATCTCTTTACTTGCGGCAACTGGGCGAAGTCATCTGCGATGATCTAATACGAAGAAAGACTCATCGGAGGTATGGCTTCCATTAAAACGTCTTGGACTGGCGTCACTGTCGGACAAACCTCGGCGAGCATAACTCCCAAAACTGTTTCCATCTGGATTTGAAAACGCCCCCATTCGCCCACCCGCCCTGTCTCATCGGCCGATTTCATCGGAGGAAAATAAGAGTCTAACGTCACACAGGAAACTCCAAGTGTATTTCTGTGCTCTTTCGGAGGGAGCGAATTCTCGCAAGTTACGTTCATCTATTTAGCTTCTATTTCTAATAGCAAATTAGTTATTCGTAGATATTTCGAGTTTTTTTTTTTTTTTTTTTTTTTCTTTCAAAAAAGACCGTAGAGTAAGAGTGCAGAACTGATAACAGAACATATGATGTGCAACTGATGTGCAGAACATAATGTCTATAATACGCATTAATCAACGTAATTAAAAGGCGCAGGTGCGCGGCGCGGCGCGAGCGCGACACGGTAACGACGGCATGCATGGCACGACGGGGAACATTTGTACAAACCACCCAAGGCTCCATTAAACTCCATTGCCTCTTAGGTGTTTTTAATCCTTCAATGCAATTGCCGCTTAGGGACCGTTCATAATATACGCACCATCCGTGCGGAAGGAGGGGAGGTGGAGATAAGAGTGTTTTACAAGGAAAGGGATCTGGGACCCACGTCCCCAAAGTGGTATGAGGGGGAGGGAAGGGGGTCGAAAACCCCAAAATTCAGCGTCACGTTCTGTATGAACGGCCCGATGACACGTCTCTTTAGAGGTGCACTTTCGCCTCGATCCGATCGATCGTCATGAATCCGATACAATTGCTGACGTTGGTGCCATGAGTGAGGGGCTGGTATTTCACGGAGTGCAATTTGAATGCCAACGATGAACCAGGTGAGCACCAACCATCAGTTCGGTGAACCCGAAAACGAGGATCGAATCCAAGAGGGAATACGGATTCATTGAATTAGATTCACGCAAACCATCCGATCTAAAGCCAAAATTTGCTTTAAATTACCTTTTGTTGTGTCGGGCGGTGTGGCGAGGGGAACACAGATTAATTGTAGATTGTAGGGGAACACAGAATGATTGTAGATTGTAGGGGAACAGTCGAGATTGAGGACGTGACGAGAAAAGTCCGCGCTGTGCCTCGTGCGTCGACCTGTTAGTGTCGCCTCTCGGTACAATTCGTCGCCCCACAGGCGTAAGGGCTTATCCCCATTTCCACGTGACCCCTGTCCTCCGTATAGCTCTACGATTCCCAGGGCTCAATTGGAGATGGAGATACGCCTTTTTATCTGAGAGGCGACGCCAATTGTACCGAGCCAAGTCATAGACATAGCTGATCTTTATTTTCTGAACCGCGGAAAGCTCCGGGCTCCGAGCTCCGATTTTCGCGTGGGCTTCGCTCCGTCTCGAGTCTATTTCTGCCGTGCTAGGGAAAAACGCCGTATGAACCTTCAGGCGTTGCCAAATTTCCTTTGATAAAACACGAACTCCCTGGTAAACTTGTGGATATTTTCCTTCCAATTTGTCAGATAATTTTGCTCGCAATTTCACCAAAAGTTCCTGAAAATTTAAAGGAAAAATGTTCGTAGAGTTCCTCAAAAATAAAGATTTTATCGGAGGAAATCTGGCAGCTATTGAATGTTTATGCGGCGTTCTTCCTTAGCGAGGCAGATTTTCCGTTTGCTCTTGCACACAGCACACAGATGCCGCGATCTCTCGTTTCGCTTTCACTGCCGCGACTCGGCAGTACTCGTTGCAATAGTATTTCCCAGATGCTGGACATCATTTAGCCAATTAAATGAAGGGCTTGGAGTACAAGGCGCGTAAGTGCAGTTTTTTTTTGGTAAAAAATTAGGATTTTAATGAATTCAAGTGAAACTAGTCTTGCTGCATATTCTGTGGAAAATTCGCTCCCAAATTCCAATTTTTAAGCAACGAAATGTAAGTTTGAACTTTCTTTCCGCGATAAGGATCCATGTAACTTCGAAACTTCAAACACGTATTTCTGAAAATAGCAAAAACTGCACTTATGCGCCTTGTCCTCCAAGCCCCTCAAATGTATCTGCATTGCGCTTTCCTTGAAAGAGTATATTTATTTTAGGGGTGGATTTCATAGAGAATTTCCGCATGGAAGAGGGTATAAATGAAAGTATTTATGCCAAAATGAACTATGTTTCAAGCAAACCCTATGCACACAGTTCCTTTTAGCATACATACGTCCAAAGCAATATTTTACTCTAGCCCTTCTGTGTATGCTACAGGCTTTGAAAAGCCGATGCATGACCTTTTGGCGGATGGCTTGCTCTTTTAAGACGATCATGCAGGTAAACATTCTTTTGGCAGAATACCTACTGTTGATGAAAAGTGCACCTAGCAATATAAATCCACACGAAGAAATAGCGTCAATTCCATCACCTTCAGATAATATTTGTGATGACATATTGGGAGCCGTCCATAAATTACGTAATGCACTTTTTCAGCATTTTTGACCCCCCCCCCCCTTGCCGCCCTTGTAACGCTTTTGTGACGTGGGTTCCTATCCTTAACAGACGAAAACAAAATGGCGTAACGCCCATTCTCGACCCCCCCTCCCCTTAAAGCGTTACGTAATTTATTGACGGTCCCTCAGGCAAAATTTGTCTTAAGTTGGAAATTCGAGTTACACATTTAACTGTGTACCTGGATGCATGGATTTCATTAGGCACATGAAAACTATTTATACATACCCATGCATCTCGGCTTGCGCCATCATTAGAGCATTTCAGATTTCACAGCACGGTCGGCGGTAACGCAACAAGGGCATATCACAATTGAAGAAACAGGGAATTAATGCAATCCAGACTCCAGAGCATGTGCATATGAGGGCTCGGACGCATCGTTGTTTCTCTGGCGTGAAAGCTTATCTCTATTTCCATCAGTGGCGAAGCGTGAATGATCGATAATCGAAATTTCCCCATTTGAAGCAATGGTGAAGACTCTATTATTGAGGTGTTCGTTGCAAACACCCTGTTCATCGATCCGTCTCCATGATTGAACATGCTTCTTTGGCTCCCTTCATCATGCACTGGAAAAAAAACACATTGAATCTAGAGTCCAGACTCTTGGAAACGTTGACAAGAAAAAATACTCTTGATTCAATCAGATTTTCAGATTTTCAGAAAATTTCAAGCGCAGATATTCACAACTCTCCCCAAAAATGAAACGGACGAAATGTTGCATCTCACGAATATTCATGTGACGTTCTTCCTTAGCATGGCTGTATATCTATTCTAACAATTTGGATCTGGTGACTTCTGGGTCATGCACACTGGAAAAAAAAACACATTGGATCTAGAGTCCAGACTCTTGAAAACAATGACAAGAAAAAATATTCTTGATTCAATCAGATTTTCGCTTAAATCAAAAAGAAACCCGCTCAAATTAAGAGGCTTGGTTCTTGATTTAAGTTAAAATCCGATTGAATCAAGAGCATTTTTTCTTGTCGATGTTTTTAAGAGTCTGGACTCTAAATGCAATGTGGTTTTTTTTTCCAGTGTGGGTTTAAATGACCGTTCGATTGATAAATCGCAAAGCACGCCCTTCCACTGATTTCCATATGAGCTTCGTATCCATATAAAGCTGGAAAGCAGAGTTCTGATTTCCAGAGCTCACCTCTCGTAGAAATAGCGATACGCCCTTCACACCAGAGCAGAGTCAGTAGAGGCGATGGTATTTTAGGAAGCGTGCTAAGGTTCTATTTTCTATTGTTTGTAGACAAATTTTAAGTATAGACTTCAATGTTAGCAAGCATTGCATGGAACAGTTTTAGAGCTTAAAGTTGATAGGATGTAAGCTCGTTCGCGCCTAAAGTAAACGCTGAAAACATGCCTAGTGTCGAATGAAATGGTCTCCTTTAAGCGCAACTTTTTACTTACAATTAGTTGTGGTTGGGATTTGTTGAACAATAATACGGCTGACACCTGGTATGCCATGTTTATTTTGGCACGCTAAACGTCGGAGGTGTAGCTGCAAAATTTGTCAGGCTTTGTGAACTCTGTCGGGCGGTAAAAATTCGCGGAAAGATTGCGCCTCTGAAATTCATCCTCGATACGTTTCAGCGGATTATATTTTGGCAATATCTCGCAAGGATCATTTTTTTTTTGTTGTAAATTTGACTTATTTTTCCAACAAGTGGTTGATTAAAATGCCAACGTTGTCTAACTTAGGTGCTTTTCTGACGAAAGTTAAAACATTGTTTCAGAGAGTGAGATGACATTTGCAAATTTGTGAGCGTCAACTTGAGGTATTATAGTGCTGCCGTGCTAAAGATGAGCATGGTATGTGAATTACACCGTCGCAGTTTTCAATCATGCATTAGGCCATTCATAAGGATATCAGAAGTGGTCTTTTCAATTTAAACTTTAAAGATGAATTCTCTATAACATGAAATAACATATCTGATGAAAAGAAGTTGTAGGACAAATGCGCACGTTCTATTATGTAAACAAGAATCGTAAAAAGAGAAACTGAAGCACTGCAATTCACATACCGTGCTTTTTCTTTACACGCCATAAATCACGTAGCCAAGTTTTCCATGAGCAATATTTTCATTAGGTCATATTGAAAAAGCGGAATTCGAGTTTCGAAAACAAGATTTGATATTCCGAAGAATAATTTACAAGCTGTTTGTTTCATCCGTATTTTGCTAAGGCACACAAAATTACGAAAGGTGTGAGGTTGCATTTTGATCCGCAGTGCCAAGCTTCAAACATGCTAGACCCAACTTCCAGGGTTTATTTAAATAAAACTGACTTTTTTAAATACAAACTTCGAATCGAACTAATTATGGGTAATATCTATAATGTTTTTGGGCACTTTTTGCGCCCATATTCTCATGAAATACGTGTCTATGTGGTGTTACCAAAATCTTTACTTTCATTTCTTTGAAACTGAGGTGGGTATCATCTCCCGTTGATGGTCAAAATACATCCAGAGGGATTTATTTTCTAAACTCGCATTGCAGTATTAGAACCTTTCCGTACTTGAATACTTACAGCTTCTTCATGAGAGCATGAGTCACATTTTATTTGAGTTGAGTGGCCTAAGACTGAGAAAGTCACGCTTTTTTGTTGCGTTTTTTTTATCAGAATGAAAGAGCACGTTCAGTTCGAAATCGAAACCATATGTTTTGAAAGTTGCAGAATGAGCTAGACTTTATCTCCGAAGTCAGTGATTATTTAGTTGAGCGTAAAGTTTCTGTCGCGAGGTCTTCAGATCACACTAAAAACGAATCGTTATTTTTTTTAACCACCGATAACTAATTAACTAACTAACTAACTAACTAACTAACTGACTGACTGACTGAAATGAGATCTAAATTTGTCTTGCTCTTTGTTGACGTAGACCTTTTTATTTCCACGATGAAGCTGCAGGAGCATGCAACTTAATATTAAGTTTTCATTTCGACGATTGATTTAAAATTATTTAAAATTTACCTATTCGATTGACTATGTCGTCAATTTTTGGTGTAAAAACTGAAACCAATACTCCACTCCATAATATTCATTGTAGAATCTTCATAAAAAATACACCATTTTATAAAAGCTTTAATGTAAAATAGTAAATAGTTTCTCCAAAAATTTCAAAATATAATTGATGCCGTGCAACTCTGCGCAGAGGGATTCATGTTTGAACGATCTCGTGCAGATATTTCTGCCCTTAAAGTTTTTCACTAATGTTAAATTTAGGAATTAATGTTCATCTCAGAAAAATTATCGATTTTTTGCTGCTCTGTTTGCCTCCTCGAGCAATCGTAACATCCACTGAGAGTGATACCACTATTCGGCCACACGGGAGCTCAAGTTGCCTACACTGAAAACTGAAGGCAAACTGACCGTCAGGTAAAATCACCGCTCCACACACACCATGCTCCTCGAGCAATCGTAGAGTGAAACAACTATTCGACCACGTTGGAGCTCGTGTTGCCCACACTAAAACTTGAGGGCAAACTGGCAATGAACTAGTCAGATCTACGAAGTTTTTCAAGGGCATCCCCAAAGCTAAAATAATTCCCTGATAACTCTAGATTTCCAGGTTTCTAGATGCCCTGGTATTTTTCGTATTTTTGACAAAGCTTACACCCAACGGTTGAAGAGTTTTAAAAACTTGGAGGACCCGTGGACTCTTGTCTTTCTAGGAATGGTCCGTACCCCCAGCCCCCCCCCCCCTCCCGCTGTGGAGCCCGGGCTCCTTAGAAGTGCACTTTACCCTGGCCTTTTCCAACAGTCCGATCCTGACTCTTACGATAAAAAGAACGAAGGGCGTTGTATGATAATGCCTCAAAATGACAAGAAAAGAAGTTTTGGGCTTGAATAACTGTCAACTTAAGACCAATTAATTATTTACGCATATTCCTGAATATATTTATTATCCACGAATATATTTAATCTTGGTCGATAACGTCATTGAGCATAATTCCACACACTACACTAGAGGTATAAGTATATTTCGGTGAACCATCAACGTCAAGCTTTAACTTTGAGCGTATGATTTTATATTTGGAGCTGTTCCTTAAGTATCGATCATTGGATTGAAACATGGAGGTGCTACCTGCTATCTCTCTTTCTTTCCTTTTTTTCTACTAGCTGGATATCCCTAGTTCATTGATTCACCTCTCTTGCAACACTCTCTGTTAACAGGATCGGAAAAAGCGACGGATTTTAGGCCGGGTACATTGCCGCAACATCAAACACGAGTGTCCTGTGCCCACTTGCGAGGAACCCATCCTCCCGCCAGGTAGATGCTGCAAAGTCTGCCCGGAGAATCTCATCAGCAGTAAGTCGAATTTATATATGATATTGCTTGGGGTCTGGGTCCCGCCGTCAAGGATGTACACTGTTCAATGTTCTGCCTTCCCCCCTAAAATTTTAGGCGCCACCTTGGCCGGAAAGCCCAATTTTTAGGAGCCATCTACTATTTTTTGGGAGCCAAAATAAATTTTTGCTGACGGACCATGGCGAATGAAAATTTCCGGAAGGCAGGAATGCGAAGTTGCGGTGTACAAAAGGCCAAACGCTACAGGATGTGCTAAAAAAAACATGCGCTGCGAACGGTGCGTGTAGAGAGCGTTTCATCGCTGCCGCTGCTTCCCGGTTGCGAGTTCAATCTGTCAAAAATTTTAGGCGCCACGATGGCCTAGCCGCCCCCCCCCCTCCAATTTTTAGGCGCAAAGGCCCGATTTTCAGGCGCATTTGGCGCAAGGCGCCCAGGGAAGGCAGAACACTGATCGACGGCGTTGCTGGGAGCTAGCGGGCGCGCGATGACGACTTATGAAAACACGCAAAAATCGGCGGGCTCCCTTCGAGTGTCCGTTAAAAGCATTATTTATTCGCGAGTTGCAGCTTATTAACCGAATCATATCGTCTAAAGCGCTTGACCCTGGCCGAGGCTGACTCATTTTCCCAGCCAAGGCCATGCCGCACGCTCGTCTTCACTGACTCTTTTATCGACCGAATGCCGAGCGTATACAGGGTGAGCGAAAAGTCCCCGACCCCCCCTCTAACTTTTGAACGAATTGAGCTAGGGAAATGAAACTTTGGGGATGTTCCTATCTCAAAGGAGACCATCTTTTGGGGGGGTCAAAATTTTGGTCCCCCCCTCAGGGGGGGACGGGGGCCCCCCAACTTTTTTTTTTCAAATGGCAACCCCTATCTTGTGATACCTCATTCGAAAGAGCATAAAAAACTAAGAATTTTGGCGCAAACCGCAGATCAATATCTTAATTTTTGACCGAGTTATGATAGGTCAAAGGTCAAATTTGACCTATTTTCAAAAAATCATAACTCCTGTTCAAATTATCGTAAAGAAAAAAATAAAACGGGAAAATTTACCAAATTGTGTCCGCTTTTAAGTAAAAATTGCAAAAATCACTTCGATTTAATTTTAAGGGGGGGCTCGGACCCCTAAATACGTCAATTCAAAGGTCATTCAATTTTCCCGCGAAATAAGCCAATTTCCCCTGGATTTGCCTCCACATTATCTCAGTAAGGTCAAAATCAGTTCAACATTACGTTGGCAAGTCCCCAAATTTCGGGAAAAGTTAAAAAAAAATGATATTTAAACGGTCAAATTTAATTACCTTAAATTTTGTTTTTTTTTAACTTTTCCCGAAATTTGGGGACTTGCCAACGTAATGTTGAACTGATTTTGACCTTACTGAGATAATGTGGAGGCAAATCCAGGGGAAATTGGCTTATTTCGCGGGAAAATTGAATGACCTTTGAATTGACGTATTTAGGGGTCCGAGCCCCCCCTTAAAATTAAATCGAAGTGATTTTTGCAATTTTTACTTAAAAGCGGACACAATTTGGTAAATTTTCCCGTTTTATTTTTTTCTTTACGATAATTTGAACAGGAGTTATGATTTTTTGAAAATAGGTCAAATTTGACCTTTGACCTATCATAACTCGGTCAAAAATTAAGATATTGATCTGCGGTTTGCGCCAAAATTCTTAGTTTTTTATGCTCTTTCGAATGAGGTATCACAAGATAGGGGTTGCCATTTGAAAAAAAAAAGTTGGGGGGCCCCCGTCCCCCCCTGAGGGGGGGACCAAAATTTTGACCCCCCCAAAAGATGGTCTCCTTTGAGATAGGAACATCCCCAAAGTTTCATTTCCCTAGCTCAATTCGTTCAAAAGTTAGAGGGGGGGTCGGGGACTTTTCGCTCACCCTGTAGTTTAGGTGACGTTGCTAAGAAAATGGGTTAAAAGCGGATTCGCAAGAATACGCAGAGGGCTTCATCCTCAATCAGCAGAGAGGTACAGGTAAGACTCAAATGTAGTCTTGACTAACTGGGTTTAGCAGAACGTGCACTAGCTAAAATAAGTCGTGCTGCACAGATGCGCAGTGCGGCATCCTTATGGACGATGCGGACAAAAATCGGTGGAAGGTAATTAACTTTAAATAATGAAGATAGTAGCACCGACATAGGAAAAATGTTTGGCACTATCAAAGTAAAACGCTCGAGGAATAGTTTTATCTCAGGATTTTTTGCGTATTTTTCGATAAAATTTCATTTGAAGTTGGCAACCTCGAATTAGCCCTATGTTAAGAATGTAAAAGTAACGCGAACCCAAACTTTAACATCAAATATCTCTAATAGTCGCAAAAAGTTGCAAGATCTTTTTGGTAGAATTGAAGTTGGATATCTGAGGACTAAGAAAATGTCAACCACCCAGGGCATTTTGCGTTTTAAGCGAGAAATCTTCATTAGAAGTTGACGTCTGTTTCCCGATTTCTAATGGACCAGTGATTCTCGACCCATTTCCCGCCCACTTTCTACCCTTTGAAGTAGTTTTGAGCGAATAATTTGAAAATGAACCATCATTGTGAGTCAGAAGTATTTTAAAAATGACAAACTCCAAAAAAAAATATTCAGATGTCGAGTTGGGAATTTTAGATTTTTGTCCACAGAGAACCGCCCTGTGAGACGTTGTGGACGTCATCCAGTTTCCATTCGCCTAACAGGATTTCCAAGATACGGATAGTTTGTCTAATGTGTTCTGCTGCTTAGAAAAACGAGGTAAATGTTACACTGTGCGGCGCTTATAGCGAGGTCGCACATCGATATTATACTGCAAAACAGCGATTAGTGGTAGTCCCTCTCCAAATAAATGTTTAACTGGCGAGGTTAGTGAAAAGGCGAGACTCAGGGTGATGGAATTATCGCTAGCAGACGATTGACTGAAGAGCATCGTATGAATAAATTCTACTTTTCAAGGCTCGCGATCGTAAAAGACGCTGAACGAACAAAATTAGGGATCCTCTTTCGATGTGTTGCATTAGCGTAGAGTTTTATTATTCAAGTGTTTAAGCTGGTATTAGTCACCGAAAATTTTTTGGAGGGTTAAAGGAAATATATTGTCAAAAGCTATGATTTATAATGCTTTGAAACGTATCATGAATGTTTGCCTGTGAAATCGCTCGGTAACAGAAAAAGATATTTAATTCTGCTGCGTTGCGAATTATTATTCATGGATCGTTTTTCAAACTTCAAGTAACATTATTCTGTGTATTTTTCAGTGCATTTTATTTGTCTCTTAGTAGGCACGCAAAAAGAGATCAAGTGAGATCAAGAGGCCAAGACCAGGAGAATAGTTCTGTTATTTCGTGCTAACTGCTGCCAAGAGACGTTCATTAAAATTATATGTAGGTAGTTGTAAATATTTTCTTAAAAATGTTTAAACATTTTCCTTGCATCATAATATTCACCTCTACTATCATTTCGTAGTAGACTGAAAAGAAAATAAATCCTTTTCGAAAGTTGCCTCTTTTAAAATAAAATAAAATAAAACAAAATAAAATAAAATGCATTGAAACAAAATTACAACTGTGTAATGACGCATACGGCACTGTGGCACGCGTCTTTCTCATAAAACACGCGTCTTTAGATTTTTATGGTTCTAGAGTCCTCGTTAGGAGCCTCCCTATTTTTTCCAAATTTCTCTTGATTTCTGTTCCCCGTGGCAGACTTTTCATCGCGCAAAGTGTCCTTGGTTTTCTGAGGATACTCCACGGGCACCACTCTCTACAGATTGCGGTCATCACGGTTCTTTGACATTCTTGCCGCAACCTCAATATCCGCAAAAAATTCCTGGAATTTTCATTCATTCCAGCGTGAATTCTCGCCTCCACCTCACAATTTCTGGCAACGTCGTGCAACACACTGCCGTGCTAAGGAAGAACGCCGTATGAACGTTCGAGAGTTGCCAAATCGACCTTGATAAAACATGTATCTTTGACAACATCCATGCATATTTTTTCTTGAAATTTTCCGATATTTTATATTAAATTGCGTCGGAAATTGTCTGAGAATTTCGGAAAATAATATTCACAACTTTCCCAGTAAATTCGGTTATTATCGGAGGAAACTTGGCAACGTCTAAAGGCTGATACGGCATTCTTCCTTAGCACGGCGGCATAGTATTCCATCGGCTCCGATCTTCCAAATCGACGTTCGTGCGTTGATTTTCATTCACCGTTTATTTTTGCGGGAACCCTAGTGCCTTCAAAATACTCGGACGCATCACGCACTCCAGCTCTTGCCTCCGCACACGGACCAGGCTATGTCCTATGCTAGAATGCTAAGGAAGAACGCCGTATGAGCCTTCAGGCGTTGCCAAACTTCCTGTGACAAATCACTAATTTTCAAGAAAATTTGATATATTTATATATTTTATTTATATTTTTCTTCCAATTTCTCGGATAATTTTATTCAGAATATGCCCTGAATTTTCTGAAAATTTCAAGGAAAAGTATTCATAACTTTCCTCAAAAATAAACATTTCTTCAGAGGATTTGGTAACTCTCGAATGTTCATACGGCCTTTTTCCTTACCACGGCAGTATACCATGGGTTTTCTTCACCCTAGTCTCAACAGCGACGCATGTAAAACAACTGGTGCGAAGTAATTGGACCGCATTAAGTAAAGAGAAACCAGCCGTTCCTGAATTGAATCGGACTATTTGTTCTTTTACGGGCGAACGGTGAGTGTGGATTCTTTCAAAATTACAGAGGGTTTCCTCTTAGAAAATTCGGAAAATTTTTGAAAAGAATCCGTACAATTGTTCTCCCGTAAAATGTGTAAATAAATAAATCGTTCGATAAAATTTGCAAAGGGCTATTGTGACTTGCTTCCTTTCTGCTTAATCCGTTTCATCCTTGCATTATTTTTCAACAAAATGTTGCAACAACTCGAACTTTTTCTGGAGAAGAGGGTCTGCCGCCTGCCCTGAGCGGGTGAACTTTGAACCTTGTTTTATTGGTAGCTCGGGTGTTTTACAGTTGGATGCGGAGGTTGCCAAAAGATGATCACTGTGTTCGCGGTTGCTAGATAGTGCTGAAAAATCAGTACTTTTGCCCACTTAAGCACGTGTAACATATTTACATTTAAAAGCACGATTCAGCAACTTTGACTGTGTTCCGGTCACGAGACTGTTCTGTGACGGGACTTTCCTGATCGGCGCGCGCACGCGACTTGGCGACTAACGGGTGGGCCGCAGGGGAGGGGGGTGGCGTTGGGGGAGGTCAGGGGGAGGAGAGGGGTGGTTTGCGATAAGATTTATGTGCTGGGCGCCGCGGCGATAATTTGAAAGATGTGACAAAATAGACCGGCATAAAGTAGCCGACAGAACAATTAGGATGAGTTATAAGAATAAAGTAAATGTCACCCGACATCGGTCAGATCCGTGGTCGTGGGTGCGTGTTGCCGCTTCGACTTTTGGACTGGCTTTTTGTAGAGCCTGCAGTCGTTCGATATTTATATGTGTGAGTCTGGTTTTACTTACTAATAGAAGATACCATACGAGTATGATTTTAGAAAATTAAGTGGAAGCTCACAGCGCAAATCACGGTCAAGATACTATCAGATGATAGTCGAAATTAATTTTGAAGAGCAGATGTTTGGAAAAGCAGTGTTTTGCCCCGCACGACATTACTTTTACTTTATCCACTAAAAAGAAAGGAGACGCCTTCATGGTATGGTTTAATTACGATCTTTTGTCTCCTCACCTCCTTCTGCTAGTCGTACCTTGACTTTTTCCCGGTGACTAGAGGCTCTCTAGCTGAGGAAAAAAAACTGCGGTTAGGTTACACATTGTAAATATCACATTAGAAGCTCATAAAGTTTTCATGGCACACAGTTTAAATGATATTTTGAGACCTTAAACTGGAAAATAGAATAAATTATTCTACCTTCGAAATTTCTAGAGCAAACCTTAACTCTTTAACCATAGTTAGTGCGAACAGGTGCTTTTTTGACACGTCATTCTGACAACAACGTAAATACAAAATCTTGATAAGTTGATGAGTAATTTTTGGGCGCCATCTTGGAAATCTGGCGGATCCATCAAGATGTAATCAGCATTCATATCCATCCTCGGCGATCAGGTAATTTCTGATTGGCTGTGCGCTGTGAGAGGTGGCTAATCCGCGTTGAGCGCGCAGGCGCGAGGCGCTGATTGGTTGCGGTGCGACTGGCGAGACAGCTGCGCGAGCTGGACGCCTCACCCTGAACTCGAATAAATATCCAAAAACCAGCTTTTTCATATCATGTATCTTCCTCTTTAGGCCTATAAAACTGTTAAAACTTTCAGTATGAAATCCGTAAGCTACGAAACAACCCGAATCAAACGAACAGAACGTACTTTTTTTCAGAGTGAATTCCACTCCGCAAGAGCAGATTTTACTCCTCATTCGTAACACTCGATCGAGTTTTTTGGCAAGTATAAATTTTGCACGTACTACTCTCTTGCCTAGCACTGTCATATGTGGTCTCGCCGAAGTACGGATCTGACGCGAGGCTTGATGTAATGGAAACATGTTCCCTCTCGGAGGCATTTAAGTGACACGGGGAATTAATTTCAAGCGCCACTCGTTCATGGGCGATTTAGAGGGGTGGGCGGGGATCGGGGAAGGAATGGGGAGGGAGGTAAAACATTTACGATCAGTGTAAAACAACGATCCACCCACTTGACCATCGAAATTTCGAAGCGTTACCGTGCCGGCTGCCCTAAATCCGCTCTTGGATTTATTTCGAGCGGAGGTCCATCGAGTCCACTTGTTGTTCGCTGACTCGGATTCCGAGCATTGTTACCAAGTTTCTTGTCACCATCCATATTTTTCCGGCTGACTATCTTTTCCGCACAAAGCACATTTGTGGTAATTTTTCCGATTATCGTTGCCGCACAATTAATTTTCTGTGGTATGTGGCAACGTCGAGAAAAATATGAGGCATATTTAAAAAGAAATGAGTGAATAAAGGTTTGCAAGTATAAAACGTATCAGTGGCTGTCAATATTTCCTGTTCTAAATTAATTCGTGCGATGCTGCCAGATGTTTAGATCTGATTCGTGCGAAAATGATTTTGTGCGGCAACGATATTCGGAAAAATTACCACAAATGTACTTTGTGCGGGAAAGATATTCTGTCATTTTTCCATGAGTCTGTTTTGCCGAGTACCACTAGGGGAAAATATATTGCTCTTCTCTCTCTCCCATAAAATGGTAATTTGCGCTGAAGTGATAAATTAGTGTGTTTTGCGATGTAAAATAGAGGAGGAGCACACTTATCCTGCGAGGGTAAAAAAGGTATCAGGACGATCAAGGTATTAATTTTTCGTATTGGTGAGCAGCAAATGGGGATTTCCCAGAAGGACGTATTTCTACCAAACAGAACTTTTTGAGGGTGGGGAAGATGGGGTGTGCTCGCGTTGAGCTGGATAAGAAACAACGTAAAAGTGCGCGCGATTTCCTTCGGAGAAATGGAAAAGCGGGATTTTAAATTCACCAAACGGAACTATGTGCCAACTGTTTGCGGCACTCATGAGCTATGGGAAAACAGCTTTGTGAACAGTTACAGACCACCACGGAGAATTGCGGCGGCGACGTCGTTGCCTCTGACGTCACTGGCACTTTATAATTCCCATTCATTCTTACCGCCTGAAAACTAACGAGCACACCCCATAATTCCCATATCCGCACATGGTAGTTCTGTTTGGTAGAAATACGTCCAAGCGTGTTTTTGACGTAAAGATAATTTATTAACTCGACCTTGCTTCCGTCATATTCCTCACCGAGCTCCACCAATAACACCGTAAACACCGTTAAAAACACCGTTTAGACGCAGAAAAAGGAACGGATTCATGTCGCGGCTCGATTTCAGACGCGTAAATGACTCGCGTTGACGAATTAAGGAGACAAAAATTAGTTTGCCAAATTTCTCCCTCCAGTCCACGGAGTCAAAGATGAAAGAGCTTGGACGAACAACAGGGAGGGACACTTTTGGCGCGACGAATAAACAGCCGCTGGGAAAAAACAAACGGAACAACACGCAAACGGGATCCCCTCTACGCCAATGGCGTAGCGTGCTTTGCGATATATCGATTGGTCTGCCATTAAAACCTATGGAAAAGGATCGATTAAAAGGGTGTTCGCAACGAACACCTTAATAATCGATTCTTTACCATAGCTTCAAACGGGGAAATATCGATATATATCGAAGTACGCCACGCCACTGCGTCTGCGCCCCTCCATGACCCCTCCAAAAGCCCCCGAACTCCCGATGATCGCCAGGGCCGGACACTCAGAGTACCTTCATAGACAGAGTATGACCATTCGTATCTCTTTACTACAGGAAATATGTGCCGCTTTCTGATTGGTCATTGAGTTTTAACGCTTCATGATGCTCATACGGCCGTAAATAAACAAACAAGATGGCGACTCACCGTAACATTGATAGGAAGCTAAAATTTGACAAAAATTACAATTCTATATACGGCAGTAGCAATTTAAACTAGCATATCTACAAATAACACATGAAAACACTGTTGAATGGACCGCGTTTAGCAGAGAGGAACAAAGCCACATCAGCTATTGCCAAAAACTGGTCAGTTAAATTTTTCACAAGAGAACGCTTGTGCGGATCCCTTTGCAAAGAATTTGCTTCGTGCTACGTAGAAAATTCACTGAAATTTGCACACAAATTTTCACAACCGTTTTCATGTAAAAAATTAAATAGCCCGGTAAAATTTGGCGATAGCTGATGTGACTTGGCTCCTTTCTGCTTAACGCGGTCCAAATCGCCTTTCGCCTTTATCACAGGAGGATGTGAGATGTGCATGACCTCAAACTTACTTGCTGATAACTGCCATCTTGTTTGTGTAACTTCCCTCCATAGAGCACATTGACTCGTAATGTAAGTGGGAGAGCTGGCGCCATGTTCTGCTCGACGAGTTCCGAGCCCGGTGTGCGCCGAGTTCGGGTCACTTTTTCGATACAGTTCGATCCAAAATGGCGGCGTGTAATACGTGGTGATTCCTATCTTCTTTGTTTACGTCGGATGGCCGGGTAGTCCGGGTACCCGTGTATCGCAAACAATCGATCAGGTATCGAAAAAGTGACCCGGCGTCACACAGGAGTCTCGGAATTCGGGACCTGGAAAATGCTTAAAAGTGGCGCCAGCTCTCCCACTTACATTTACGACTCTATGTACTCTATGCTTCCCTCCGCGCATCTGATGCAAAGCTTTACTGGCAAGGGGGTAGGGGTAAGTTCTCGTGAAAGTCGAAGAATGGCCGGATCATTCTGGCAACCGGCTTTACGTGTGCTCGCAAATCGTCGCCAAGCAATTAAATTTCAATCGCTCCCTCCGTGTCTTTTCGCGGCGCGGCGCCTGTGGCTCTCTGCTCCCTCGGTGAACCCAGAGCTGAACCTCAGGTTCGTTTATTTTTAAGTTTCGCGCCATGGATTGACACGCCGAAAATAATCTCCAAGGCCGCCGATCACTTTCGTCCGAAACAAACATGGGGCCGGAGCCGGACTCGCAGAGACAATCCTCCCCCGGAATTCTGAAGGAATGTGACGAATCTCGAGATATTTGAAAACTCGTTTCTAAATTAACAGGTCAGCTGCCCGGTCATAGAATCACGTTGATGGCGATGATTGATGGTTCAAAGTAATAGATTAGCAAAAGATAATGCAGCCGCGCTAAGGAAAATCGTTGTACGAGCCTTCAGGCGTTGCCAAATTTCCCGTAGCAAATCACTAATTTTCAGGGAAATTATTGAATATTTGTATACCGATTTCTCTAATAATTTTGTTCGTAATTTGATCTAAAACTTCTGAAACTTTCGACGAAAAATGTTCATAATTTTCCTCAAAAATGAACGTTTTATCGAAGGAAATTTGGCAAATCTCGAATGTTCATACGGCGTTCTTCCTTAGCACGGCAGTATACGACCTGCTCAAACGCATCATTTCTACGTCCAGCAATGACGGGGATACTGCTCATCTAAAAACACGGCGTCCGACGCGATGCGACGTGACGTCATCCACCGCGGTAGTGCGTGCCACAGTTTCTTTTACCTTAGCTCAACACCCAATAACAACTGAGATATCAATTTACTGCCGTTTTAAACTTTAATCAGCCGCTATTTTGAGAGATGGTGGATATCAACTCGTGATTTTCGCCAAAAATATTCCGTTTGTATTTGTATGTCCTTTACCATGAGGTATCACACGACGTGATTCGCAAGTTTCCCCTGGCCCGCGCCTCTTGGGGCTGGAGATCACGGTTTTTTTCCAAAAAATTTTCCACCTCAGTTTGAGGAAGTATCGTCCAAACCACATGTCGTTTTGTGGAACCATTCATTGACAAATATTCTCACTTCCTGCACACCTTGCATGTATATTCAAACCGCTATACACTGAACACGAGGACGAGGGTGCATTATTGCATCGGGGCACTAGGGAAGTAGGGAACTAGGGTACTAGGATATCGCAGGGCACACTAGGGCGCTCTGCGGCTCAGGGCCCGCCTGTATTTTGCCGCCCCCTTCTCATTCGTTTTGAAACTCGATAAAAACCATCAAGTGAACGTGCCTGCGGGGGAGGGGTGCATAAGACGCGTTTACTGGTGTTGAACACATTTTTGGGAAAGCCCTGTCATCACTACTAGCTAAAGTTCACGGAGCTTTGCGCGAAAGTTAAGTTTCGTAAACCTATCTCTGTGTGGACAAGGCCTTCCATGTTTGGCGCAAAGCGTGAAGTATTCAGACAGTCTTGTAGGCGCAATGCGTTTCACGCCGACCGCTGCTGAACGCACTGTGTTGGACGCAATGCGTGAAGTATTCACGCAGTCTTGTAGGCGCTATGCGTTTCACGCTGACCGCACTGTGTTTGGCGCAATGCGTGAAGTATTCATGCATTCTTGTAGGCGCTATCCATTTCACGCTGACCGCAATGACCGCACTGTGTTTGATGCAATGCGTGAAGTATTCGTGCAGTCTTGTAGGCGCAATACGCAATATAAATAAAATATGTGTTAGATGCCGACCGCCGCGCCGAGGGCTTCTCCTTTTCATCTCAAATCCTCGTTATCATTTCTCTCTAAGTCGCGCCGTTCCAGGCCAAATTGTGTGTTTGGTTTCTCTCTTAACTCGACTAATTGAAGGTACTGTCTCTTGTATCACTAAGAGACGACAAAATTAGAAATTACTATACTCTCAGTAAATGAGAGATTTTGTCGCCTTTTCTCGTTTGTAATTTTTTTTGTCTAAATCCGATTTTTTTATACCTACACTTAAAAAAATTGCAAATTTTTGCCGCCCCTTAGATTTGCCGCCATGGGCCGCGGCCCATGTGGCCACCCCCTTAATCCGGCCCTGCTGCGGCTCTCAATCGCCATTTATATCTATACTCGCTTATAGGTCATCAGGCAAGTGGCAGAGTGACATCCTCTGACCTCTTCCCCCAACTCCACCGCTAACTTTTTGGTGTGGAAGAGAGTTGAGACAACGCGGCTTATATATGTCACAAACGGGAATAAAGATCATACAAATCGGACATTTTTTGTAATCTTTGATCAACCCATTCCTTAATTCCTATCTCCGGCCCCTCTCTCATTCCACTTGTTCCTTGCCGTTCCCCCATTCCCCGATCTATTCCAGTTTATGATCTTTGCAGTTGGTGGAAATGTAATCTTTATTCCCGTTTGTGACACTGTGAAGGCTTAAAAAACGGGAGCCAATCAGAAATGGATTCACATTGTCTTTACTCTCAGTATAGAGGGACTCTAAAGCCTAAAGCTACCCTCGCCGGGGAGGAACCGAACTAAGCACTTGCTTGGGCAACCGTTCATCCGCCTTTTCCAGAGAAACAAACCGTTTGCTCGGTAGCACGCACGATTTGTTTCTCGAGCCCTATCAGACACTGTTTACCTGATGGTAAAATTAGTGACAAGGCCCAATTTTGGGAACTGACAGTTGCTTTCGTTTCGCTATGCCCCATTTGAAAGAGAATTCTAAACTCTCCTTGGTCACTTCCAGTTGAGGCCAACAGTTGGACGGAACACACCCACCCTGTAAAAACCTGTAAAAACGATACAATGGGTCGTGCGCAGCGGCGTCACCGCACGAGTGTGCAAGTGAGTGCAGAATGGTGAGACGAGAGACTCAAACGACCGGAAACGGCTCGAAAGCGTCCATCGGTAGCGAGTAGGCGCCGCGCCGCGCCGTAGGGTTGACGCTCGCAGTAAACTAGGCTTGGTCTCCGATCCAAAGCCAAACACAAAGGAAATTACCAAAGATAAACGCGAGAACTCGCTCGCGAGCTTTAAAAGCTCTCGATGAACTTTCGAACTTGACAGAGATGAAATATAACCGTGGCGAACTATTTTCAAGTTAGATGTTTGAATTTTAAATGAGTGGTGGAGAAATAATAGAGGAAGTCGGACCATGGTGCAAGACGGAGCGAAATTTCACCTAGGAAGCCTTGGAGGTGGTGCCATTTTTCCTCGAAAGTTGGCAGCTAGTGCAAGATTCGCGCCTACATCCCGAAGGATGCCTCGTTGCCAAATCGAGGGAACAATATCCCCCCGACTTTGCAAGAGGAGGGGAGAGTTGCGAGTATGAGGAGGATACGGCGTCGCTGTTGATTGATCGATAGACATCAGGAGGCCGGACGTTCTGGCGTGGTTGCAGAATTCTGCTAAACGATTCTTGGATCCAAATTGACGCTGACTTTTGAAAATAATGCAATAGTATAAAGCTTGCTAATCTCTGTGTGGACAAGACCTTCCATGTTTGGCGCAAAGCGTGAAGTATTCAGACAGTCTTGTAGGCGCAATGCGTTTCACGCCGGCGACCGCTGCTGAACGCACTGTGTTTGGTGCAATGCGGCTCCATGAAGGCTCATAGTATGCGGTCATTGGTTCGCACTTCCCTGAAACTGTCACTGTTCTGTGCGATGCGTTGAAACTTTGGCAATGGTGATATGCCCTTGGACACCAGCGTCACCAGACAGAGTTGAACTTTGGCACCAAGTAACATGTTCCCTCATCAAGATTTTACGTGAAACATAAAAGCTTCGTCGAACGTTACTATAACTAGTTCATTAAGGAGAAAGGGACACGTTCCTCATTTATCAATTCAAAAATTTCGTTCAACAAGGAACCGAAGTCCTTTATGGTCAAATCATCCCAAGGACTTACTTTATAATTAATTCTTAGTGTGCCTATTTTTTCTTGACAAGTTAAGAGGTGATTATCCGTCCTAATTTTTGTAAAACCTTCCTCGGGTGATTTGGCATCGGTATATCATGCTACGAGCGAAGGTCAGTCAAAGCTTATTTTTTCCCATCTGTGAAATTCAGCCATGACAACGCGATTCTGTGACGACTATATCATCGAACCTCCGACGGAACGGTGTATCTCAGTTTCCACGCGAGCTGTATTTTACATATAATTCCATGCTTTCTGGAGCTCACGGGGGAATCGAGATAGGTCCTTACGTCAAAGGAACGACGATGTGTGGATTTCTATGCGGGGGTTTTACCAGTCACCTGGCAGAATTGCGGATTGGAGCGGAGAGCGTGGTGGCAGCGAGATATTTCATACTCTGAATAAAAGCTGCGCAAATCTGTGTCACGAATCTGAAAAAAAAAAAAGTCTTATGCATCTCCCACGAGAGGCAATTTACGGGAAAACAAGGCCGAGGTATAAAACTGAAATCGACGGAGGAGCAGGAGCCTATTAGAGCCGTGATCCCACGCCCCATAGCGCGCGCGTGCCGGCGCATGCGCAAGCCGGACCGCGCACTACCGTGCCGCGCGCCGCGCCGCACCGCTATCAGAAAAAATCACTCCAGTGACAAACAATCACGTGGATTTGACAATGGCTATTCGCTAGGAACTAAGGCTGTCACGCGGGGAGAATAATCAGGCCACTACCCCCCCCCCCCCCTCCCCTCTATTTGAGAATACAACTCTTTTTGGGATCCTCCCGTGTAAAATTTCGTTGTTTTGAGGGGTGGGGCTCGAAAGTGGGGGGAGGTCAAATCTTGTCCACTCGATAACTCGAGCGAAAATGAATATTTTGAGCTGAAATTTTTACGGGTGGTAGTTCTCCCCTAGGACTGGTTTGGTATTGAATTTGAGCTAAATCGGCCGAGCCGTTTAAAAATGGCGAGCTTTGAAAGTTTTAGGCGAGGGGTGCGCGGCATGAGGGGAGCCGGCCGGAGCAGGGCCGCACAGTGGGTCGGGGGAGAAAGTTTTTGGACAAGCTGATCGTCGCACAGTGGGTCAGGGGAGAGAAGTTTTTGGACAAACTTTTCGTCGCACAGTGGGTCAGGGGAAGGAAGATTCTGGACAAATTGTTCGTCGCACAGTGGGTCAGGTTAAATGATCTGTTCTTGAACAAAATCTCACCATTTAACCGTCACAACCTTTCGCAGCGCGTTCGCTGGCAACGTACGCAACTACTATCTTGTGCTCAAGAAATTAATTCATTCCCTTACAGATTTTTTTATTCGCCTAACTACTTTCAAAAGTATTTCATCTACCCAGAAGATTTCCCCATTTAAAAAGTAGCCGAGATTGAGAACTAAGGCTTAAATCAAAACTAGAAATTCGGAACTTTTCGATTAATAGGAACTTTGCCCAGAAATCTTCTGAATCTCCGGAATTTTCAGCTATTTTTGGGATTCTCTCGAAATTTGCAGTTTTTACTATCTTGACCATTTATTTAATCAAATTTAGGGACTTTTTGATCAAATGTTATTATCTTCGGAACTAAATCCGGGCGTATTTCGGAATTTTTCCCCGGAATTTTTTAGAGAATCGAAATTTTTTTCGAAACTTTGGCAAATCGGAATTATTTCGGAATCTTTTGATAAAATAAACTGGCAGCACTGGAGATTTTGTAAATTTCATCTGTAAAGTTGCAAAACGGTGCCTTGCAGCTCGGCCACCCTTATTTCTTACCCGTAACCTTGGCCTCGTCGAAAAGAAGAGCTTTTGACCAGAGGCGCGGCACAAAGAATAAGAGTGTTTTGGGGGATCTGAAGCCCCCCCCCCCCCTCTTTACCTAAAATCACCTCCACTCCAAGAAATTATTCTTAGCGAGTTTTTAAAAATGTTGCCCTTCTGAATCCTGGACTCCTTTGAGCATGCAGAGCAGTTAGTGATCTTGAAAATGTCTGACTTTGCCTCCGACTTGTGCTTAAGTTTCTATTCATACGATTCGGTTTACAGTGTCGTTTGAGACCTCAACTTTTTTCTGTTACTAGGGGAGAACAATTGACTTCTTGAGATGAAAGGGAGGTTTTATTTAGTGTTTGTTTAATGCTTCAACGGCAGCTATTTTTAATATTTGTCAGGCGCTGGTGTGAAGATCTGGCAACCTCAGTTGCATCCTTAAAGAAACAACCGTGCGAATATAATCTCTGTAAATCAATCCATTTGCGAAGGCGGGCAGCAGTTTTGTGGACTAGTTCGGTTCAGCTATGGCATCCCAAAGTCGATATTTATTGGCAGTCTCAGATTGGTTCATTTGAATCCCACCAACCAATCAGACAGTCCCATCGCAACTGCCAACATTTAGTAGGCGACAGCTACTGGCAGCTTAACATTAATTTTCTCCGGGAATCTATTCAGCGATCGATATTATTTAACTTTCTTCTTCGAGGAGCATATTAAATAGATCGAAGTTCGATGTAAACTACGGTTTGTTAAAAGACATCAATGGAACATATCATTTTGGTTTTAAAATGCTCAAAACGCTGAATCAGTACAAACAGGATTACCACGATCAGGACCCGATAGTTATGGCAAGCACCGGACTTCAAATCAGATTCAAATTGGTTGCACGCTGCGTTGCCAGAGTGTCTGAGACGAAGTATTGATGTTTGACATTGAGATACCTAGCAGCATCGTGAGTATCGTACAGAAGCTCAGCAAAATAGCGAACTGCGTTCGATAAAATACTCCTTGTGTTCTTCACTGCCTGCTATATTTAAAAGAACATTACTTAGGAATTCACATACTTACATACTGCACGAAAAATGATTCGAAGTAATTTAAAACAGCAGCTAAGCAACATTGCTAAGCAGTTGTTGTTTTGAGGGGCAGTAACTTTGGGACTCGCCGTTTAAAGAGATCTTATTTTTTATTTGCGCCAATAAGGCGAATAAAACACACGTTTCTGTGACTAGTGGATCCAGGATCCCTTGACACTAGTTTACGAGAACATACAGTTGATTACAGATCGTATCCAATACATAAATCAGGTGAGGTTGTATGGATATCGATTAGTTCAACATGTAAACATAGCCTCAAAAATCAATCCAGAAATCTGAGGGAACGAGTTTTTTGTGATAAATTTTCGATTCTTTTGAGCACAAAATAGAAATTAAAGGTAAAATTCTTAGGAATTTTCCATTTTCAGCTTTTCCAGCCTAAATCCTAAAATTTTTGTTTGAGGTCATGTCTTATCTGAGGGAACGGGTTTTTGTGATAGATTTTCGATTTATATGAGTAAAAATGGCAATTAGAGGTGAAAATGTTCTCCTATTCAGCTTTTCCAACTTAAATCCTTAAAGTTTTGTTTGAAATTATGTTCTATCGTTTGATGTTATGTTTGTTTATCGTTTGGTTTTGAAGCAAACGATACATCGAAGCACTATCGAATAGGATCCATATCGGTGAGCGGTGACAGACAGAGCAACTTGGTAACGCTGCCGCGAGGAAATGAGTGCTGTAGCAGGGCGTCCGCTGTCGAAGTGTGGCGTGGGTAGGTTGTTTTCATTAGCAGACGTGTCTGCTTGGAGTCTGCAGGTCGCGGCGAGACGATAAAAAGCTCCAGCCCGCGGTCATAAGGGAGGTAGCTTCACCAGTGGGAGATTTTATGAGCCTCCCACTCCCAAAATCCACGAGCCTCACCACTGAGTGAAAACTTCCGGACTTTTGAGCTGCCAGGACGAGGGGCTGGGTACTCGCTCAAATGATACATACTTCATTTGAAGTAGGCACACAAATTATACCCTGACCCATCTCCGAAGGTGACTACTTGTATTTTTAGCTAATTTTTTATTTTATGCATATAAATTAAAAGTATTCTCCTTCTGACAGAGAGATTGGAATACTTACTATATGATTTATCATAAACTTAATACTAAGACTTAACCAAGACCTAAATCTAAGACTATTATAATATGTTGTTGCTCCCAAGATAGGAGGTCTTATGTAGAAATGTAAACAATGTGTCACCATACACACACCATACGAGCCGCTCTTTGGGAAATGTTTCTAAACTTTGGGCTCATTTTCAACACAATAGTTACTATTCTTAAGCCGCTGGATACCCGGTAAATGAGGGCCACAGTCGTATTTTCACGGAACTGACGAAAGGATCTGCAGAAACAGACTCTACTCGACCTTAATCCCTGAACATTTGAAAAACCTGGTGCATGGACGTGCCAAAAATCCCTCTGATGTATACGGACGATAAATCTCTACATTAACACATAGGTCTGTGGATGACTGTATATTCCTAACTTTCGGAATAAAAAAAAAGAAGCCAAATAAATTGCAAAAAAAAAATCCCACTCTTCATATTCTGTGACAATAAAGTGTTCTTGATTAAAAGCAGTTTCAAGTGGAGGAGGAGATATTTTGTTAATCGATGCTTCTTACAGCAGGACTCTTAGAAAAGTAAAGTAAACGGAGGAAGGGGGCGGAGATACGTTGGAGTAAACAATGATTTTGCCATCTCCTCAGGACACGGTCGCTGACGAACGGCCTGCAGAAAAATTACTTCCATGTATAACAAATTATACCTCCGCGCTGCGCGATAGTGGAGACGCTGACTGTGAGCTGACATCTATTGCGTGGGTCAGTTCTGATTTTACGAGGAAGGATATCGAGCTTATTAGGTTAGCGGCCTCCGCTGCCCTCCTCCTCGCCCTCCTCCCCGAACTTTTTATTAGGAGAAAAAGAAGAAAAATAAAACGGACGTCCAACTCGGGCCTGCACAAAATGTCACGGCAGCGAAATGATTAATTTCCTCGCGATGTCTCCGCGCTGAGAGCCATCATTCGAGTGCGAATATCGTGCACCGGATATCAGCGAGCTTTGATCAGCCCCCAACTTCCGCACAGTGAGCCCGAACGGAGCTCGCTACCAGCTCAAATTATCCAATTAATACACCAACTTATTCAATTAAAATTATATAATATAACTTGTTTTTTCCATCCTTTTATGAATCAGCCGAGATTCTTCCCAGGGGGAAACCAATCCACAACTCGTTCCGCGTTGACTTCTGCTAGGATTGCAACTGAATATACGGAGGGGAACCGACTTGAGATGGATCTTTTCAGAGAATTTCGTTTTCAATCAATCGGAGACATTGTTCCGATGGCAAAAAGCGCCTTCAGTTACGCAGCTATGCTAAGCGCCCGACAGGGAAACACGAATAGTCGTATTATTGTTTTGATAAATAAGTCGCTTGACGTTTGACTTACACGTTAAAAGTATAACAATAATTTTTGTGTAGAACTTTTAGTACCCTTACATGAAATCCAAACGTCTAAAGCAAATCATCCTCAATTTTTTAAACCTTAAATTGTTTTTGAGGAAAATACCCTTGATATATTGAAATGAATGACTATGGGCTTATTCAGATCATCCGATCAAAAATTACGCTTGTATTCCCTTCAACTAAATGCGATTCATTTGGACCCTGTGTGCGGTGGAGTGGGTGCGGCGTTGAGAGCACCTCTGGCTGTGCCTCTCGGTTTAAGTATCCGTAAAAGGGCCAAAGATGAAGGGTCACTTTCCAGCGGCCAACCTACGACAGCGCCGGCGCGGTCCATGCGAAGCGGCTAAATTGGGCACAACACCTCTGCAAACGCTCCCGCCATGAATCAGCACACGGACGAAATTATGCCGAAAAATAAATATGCAAAGGAAAAAAATGAACCACCACGTGTCCACCTGTTGCTGAACTACTGTTGAAGCCCGAGGCTTTTTCAAAAAGAGATCTCCGTTTTTGGGGATTCAGCAGGGCGTGGGTAGTATGGGACGAGGGGAGACGGCTGTCCCCAAAGTCGTAAGATTTTTTTTTTTTTTTTAAATATATTTTAATATAAAAAAATCAGACAGTACGTGCGAGGGGTGATCGGTAGAGCTGATTGCAGAGCATAATTTTGCAGACCATTGACAGGCGCTTTAAAAGGCAGGACACCCGCCGAGATGTGGCGCCCCTGTCCGCAATCAAAGTGACGGAGCCGGGAAATGCAATGAAACCGCGACTATGGGCTCTATTACGTAAGACGCATTTCTAATCGGCAGTCTGGTGCATTCCTCCGGGATATTCTCGCGAGAGAAATGAGTTGTTACAGAACTATGGACGATGCTTGTTCCTTTTCTTGTTCTTGGATCGAAAACTGATTTAGACAATCGGCAATCGGCCGTGCATTTTTGCATCTTATTACCTCCGCGCTCCGCGCTGATGAGCGGGAGGCCCGCTCACTCGCTCGTGCAAGGGCAAGGCTCTTTGGGTGTGGCTGTGCCCAGTGGCTGATCTTCCTTCCTTTTCATCTCTTCTCAAAAACGGCTTGTCTACGTAAGGTTTGCAGGGAAGTTACACCGTTCTTGCGGGCTCACAGCGATGGGAGCAAAGCATTTGAATTCTTCCCCCCTTGCAGGGCCTTTTCGTCCTCTGATTTCACTCAGCGCTATACTCAGATACAGGCTAGGAACAAAGAGCGACGCCAAGAATGGCACAATTTGGGCCAGAAGGGATTTTTCTGAAACCGGGCCCAAACGATACCTTATGATACCCTAAAACTCTGGTAAAAATTTTAGCTTGAGTATACGCACCGTTTTTGAGAAATGGGGGGGCAAAGTTGCCAAATCGCCATCATTCTAGACAGCATTTTTACAGCGAAAAGACGGGAAAAATGGACGAAAAAGTTACACTATCGATGGGTTTGGGCTGTAAATGTTCTTATTGAGCCCCCGTGCATGTAACTGTGTTCAGTTTCAAAAATTTTGGACGTACAGTGGTCCAAAATGGGGAGAAATCGTGGACAGATAAGGATTCTTTGTCAAACTTTTTAAAAATGGAAGTAAAATTGTTGGTCTCCTGCAGAGATCATGGGGAACAATGTTCTTATCGGTCTTAAGTGCATTCAATTGAGTTCAGTTTATCAAATTTTCATCGCACAATGGTCTAAAATGGGAAATCAGTGGACAAATTAAGATCTTCTGCCTAACTTTTTAAAAATGATGTACGACTATTGGTCCCCTGCAGAGATCATGGGGAACAATGTTCTTATCAATGCATTCAATTGGGTTCAGTTAATCAAATTTTCATCGCACAATGGTCCAAAATGGCAAATTAGTGGACAAATTAAGATCTTCTGTTGAAATCTAACCTAACCTAATCTAACCTTTCCTAAATCCTTAGAAAGGATTTATGGTAAAGTATTATTCTAACTACAATTATTCTCTGACAACTAACTAGGACAAAAACCACCCAGTTAGCCGGATTTTAAGGAATCAAAAGCTAAGTTCCTCCTGAATTACCGTTTTCAGACCTCATTTGTTCAATTCAAAACAGTGAACATGGATAGCTTTTATTGACTACTAACTTATTTTGAATTTACACCTTTCGAATCTAGTGAAAAACCTCATAGTTTCATGTTATTTTTCAAACATTTCAACAGAAGATCTTAATTTGTCCACTAATTTGCCATTTTGGACCATTGTGCGATGGAAATTTGATTAACTGAACCCAATTGAATGCATTGATAAGAACATTGTTCCCCATGATCTCTGCAGGGGACCAATAGTCGTACATCATTTTTAAAAAGTTAGGCAGAAGATCTTAATTTGTCCACTGATTTCCCATTTTAGACCATTGTGCGATGAAAATTTGATAAACTGAACTCAATTGAATGCACTTAAGACCGATAAGAACATTGTTCCCCATGATCTCTGCAGGAGACCAACAATTTTACTTCCATTTTTAAAAAGTTTGACAAAGAATCCTTATCTGTCCACGATTTCTCCCCATTTTGGACCACTGTACGTCCAAAATTTTTGAAACTGAACACAGTTACATGCACGGGGGCTCAATAAGAACATTTACAGCCCAAACCCATCGATAGTGTAACTTTTTCGTCCATTTTTCCCGTCTTTTCGCTGTAAAAATGCTGTCTAGAATGATGGCGATTTGGCAACTTTGCCCCCCCATTTCTCAAAAACGGTGCTTATACTCAAGCTAAAATTTTTACCAGAGTTTTAGGGTATCATAAGGTATCGTTTGGGCCCGGTTTCAGGAAAATCCCTTCTGGCCCAAATTGTGCCAAAAAACGGTCGTTTTTGGCGTCGCTCTTTCCCAGAGGAGGATCTCGGGACTTCTTGTGGGAAAAGGTGTTTGGCTCAGGCATGATGATTCTTGAGTTTGCCGCCGATAATCTTTTTCATCTTGATTTAAGCTGAACGTTTCTTGTGTTTCCTAACGTTTCATACATCTTTTTTCAACTATTCTTGTTGACATGCATTTGCTCCACTCCTCATTTGATTTAATCCTCTATTTCAGGTTTTAAAATCATGTAATAAAGTTAACGGTAGTGTCAAAACCATACCGTTGACTCATTACAAAAATTATCTCACAATCCTGGCAATGGATCGGCCGCATGAGTTGTTTCGTTATTCGTTTTAGTATATCTGTTCTCATTTCGATTTTTCTTTCTTTTTTCAGCCCCTGACATTGTTCAAGATGCAGCCCCGTCAGAGGAGGACGAGCGGAGTCTTAAATGTGAGTTTTTGTCTATGGCAGATTGTCCTTTCAATGATTTGTCTTTTTTTTTGAAGGTTTCTTTAAGTCTTAGATATCAGTTTTTCTCATTTTTTTCCCTCTTTCTTTCTTGACTTACCAATGATCAAAAAATTTACCACGGTAAACAAATTAATGAGTAAACTTTCATACTAAACCGAACGATGTAAAAAGTATGGTCGTGTGAACTAAACTGTGTAAAGAGTTCGGTTGCATGAACCGAGAGCACGGTTACCAAAACCAAAAGTTTAGTATATGATGCACATGAACCGAATATTTTGACCGATATGGAACACAGTATTGCGACCCATGGGCCATAAGATATACATCGCTGTAGATTCATTTTTACATAACTCGTGTCATAAACGATAACACGTGAGTATCTGTGTAAAGTGCAGATGATAAAAAGGTATCATGTGATAGTTAGAAAAACAACCGAATTTAAAAATATATAAAAATAAAAACTCATCTTGAGATTTGTGATAGTAGCGGAAAAAGATTGTTTTCATACATGTCTTGGGTGATGTCGCTTTAAAGATATGGGCTATTCACAGCCCTCAAGGATGATCAATTAAAGTACCTAGCGTGAGTCGCACTCAGGTGGTAGAAATTATGAAAAAAGGGGTTTGCTCTCATTTTAATTTCTGATATATAATTTTTGTTTTTTGACGAAGTAGATTTCGCAGCCCTACTGACAGGAAGAACCTCCCAGATCTTGGACCGTGATGAGTTGACCAACTACAAGCGTTTTCAGCAAGAGTCCGTTGCAACTGGCAGATTTGTTTTCCATCGGCGGAGCCTCTACTACTCTTTCTATAGCACATCCCGTCCTCGGGGTATCCAATTCTTGGATCTCCAAGGCAACATCCTAGAGGAACATGTATGTAAATGTATTTATATGCTTTATAGAAACCTTATGCCTTATTCTTTATTATTGCCTTGAAGAAAAAAACTAAAACTTTCTGGAACCGAACAATTTGACTGATCGATTCCGGTATTTCGCATTCGCTGCAGCACTCAAACAGCACTAAAAAAAAAAAAAAAAAAAAAAAAACAATTGTTCCAATTTCTTTATTAAATATGCTTCACAGGCCGATTCTTCTCAGCGTAGACTGCCTTGCTAAGGGAGAGCGCAGTATAAACCTTCAGACGTTGCCAGATTTTCATCGATAAAATCAAAATTTTCAGGAAAATTTTTCTTCCAATTTTTCAGAGAATTTTACTCGCAAAGGATTTGAAAATTTCAATATGCAATATTCATACCTTTTCTTAAAACTCAAGATTTTATCGGGATTAGACAACGTCGGAATGTTCATACGATTTTTTTCCTCAGCGGCACAATATAGAAGCGACAGATTTTTCACTTTTTATGTACCAGCAATGAGTTTAATTTCTTTTACAGCCATTTGATTCAATTTTTCGAGGAATTTGATTCTGTTAGTAGGTTAAATTCAGAATTCCAAATCGCATCATAAAGTTCACCCTCTAGAGTTCGTCGAGTATAATCCCATTGAAGAAAAGTATCAGAGGAGCGGCTCTCGTTCTCTTTATTTTGACCTTTCACAAATCCTTGAATCCTTACCTTATGAATGCTTTTGGGCACAGGTGATCCCGGCGAATACAAGTTACCAAAACGCCACTGGAAAGATTTGCGGCGTCTGGAAAAGAGTGCCACGGGACTACCGCAAGTTGATGCGGGAAGAAAAGATGGTGGTCTCTCTCCTGTGGGATCGACCAGAGCTCACGCTAGGCGGACAGCTTTTTAGGTTAGTGACACTCCCTTTTTTACTTTCTTTATTTTTATCGACTCTCTTTGTGGGTCCATTTCTTTTTGCAAGGGGACATTCAATCATGATCTTTTCAACAGTGAGCTGTATGGTCTGGTCATACATGAAAACTGACGGATACCGAGCGCTTTTTGCTATCAACTCGCCATCAGTCTATTAGGAGTTGTCCAATAATTACGTTACGTTACGAAAAGCGATTTTTCCGATTTGATAACACCCACTCATACTCTCTGATCGTAAAAACTCTGATCGTAACGTTGGTATAGACACCCTTTAAATAAGCACGTAAAATTTGTCTCCCCTAGTAAAAATGAGTTAGCCTGACTCACTTTTACTAGGGTGAACATTCCCCTTTTTTCCCAAAAAAAAACTCGAAATAAATTTGCTCATTGAAAAAAGGGGAGGGCATGGCTTTTGTTAATTAGGAAGCTCTGTGTTAGAGACAAGAAAGAATCAGACAAAAAAAGTAGCATAGACAACTTAAAACGAAAAGTAAAAAAAATTGAAATCCATTATACATACTGCTCTTACGTAACGCTTAGCTTGTCTCCCCCCCCCCCCCCCCATCTCCTTGTCACGCTCGGTCACAAAATTATGAAGATCTATCCGCACCCTGGACCGTTACGTGATTTATGGACAGCCCCTTTGAAGAAAAAACATAAGGAATCAGACCCAAAACATTAATAAGCAAAATAAAAAGAATTGGGGAAATAAATAGAACTCCTCTAACTTTTATTGTGTTACAAAGATTGAAATATAATAAATTTTTCAGTTAAAAAGGATGACAGATAAATGTACAAACAAGTAGTAAGAAGAATTTAAATACCAAAATTCAGAGACATTCAAAAACAAAATTAAGCGGATCCTAGGATCAGAAATGATGATTGGTTTCTGAGCATTGCGAGTGGACAGGGTGAATGACCGCGTGAGTAAACGTAGTAACGTAACGTAAATTTAACCTTGGCCTCGATGCTACACGAGTGCTGATTGGTTGAGGGTTAATGAGTCACTCATTCAAATCTCGCAGTTCACGAAAATGGCGGCTCCCCGCGTGGTTACACTGTTCTACGGCATGGTTCTTTTAGAGGTTAATTATAATATTTATCTTATCGCTATTTCGTTGCCTTTCTAATTGAGCATCAACCATTTTTACTTGTTTTGGATCTAAAAACGGAAATAAAGTTCTTATTTTCATGCAAGTGACACTAATGACAGTCCGACTTTGTGTGAGTGTTGTACGCATATGAGTTTTGTAAACCTAGCAATCATTTTTTCCCTCTGGAACTCTTGATTTGAGAAGATCATTTTATCACATCGTGACAATACCATCCGGTAATTTTCTTTATAAGTATCGCAGTTCTTTCACTGTTTACTTTGCATTTCCCTTCCTGTTCTTTTTACTTGCTAATTTAATTACCCAGGTATGTATCTTTCCTCAGCCAATACCTAGGTACTTTGCTTTGCCAAAGAATAATGGTCCTCTAAAATAATCTTTTGTCTGACTCACTCAAAACCCTGTCGACTTATTTTTAACATCATTATTCTTATTATTCTGTATCCTTTATGATAATGGACTGTGGAATTGCGTTTTCAGGTATAGAGCATTGTCCTCTGAGTTATACAGTGCTCTTTTAGAAGGTGGGGATGAAGGAGCTGGTGGCTCTGCAATAATTTCAGTCGCTTCCAGCGCACCTTCTATTCACATAACTCTCCTCTTCAATGGTGTCTTTACTCCTGAGGATGTCGCTGATGTACCTTTGAACTTGAAAATTGTCAATCCAGAGAAAGGACACATCGTCATCGACGAGGTTTGTACTCAGTAAATGACACTTAAAGTAAAGTGTTTATAGCATAGATTCATCATTTTTCCAGTAAAGTGGAACAATTTTCAAAACAATTAAGGGTAGTCCAGGTTGCACGAATTATTTAATAGTTCAAACAATGCGAATATTAACATGAGGTAATTTTTATTGAAAGTTGAAAGAATTTGACTGGTGATTACAATCTTCCATTATTTACTTATCTCAAACTTGATAAAGAATGCTAATAAAGCTGCCGAGATATGTAGGTATGTCTAGAGTACCTATATAGCGAGAGTATGGACAGATCGCTTCATGGAGGGCTTAGGGCCTAAAAGTGCAGCCACCCTTCTAACCAACTTCTAACGCACAAAATTTCACTGCCAGTCTGCAGATTCCAATTCTAACCAAGATGGCTAAGAATGTACTTAAATGAGCGTTCTTCCGCAAAAACGAGTAAATTTATTCAAAAACTAAGTCAAATACGTGCTTTTTAAACGATGGTTCGTAACAATTGTATTAGTAAAGCGCTCTGGATAATTGAGATTCATAGGTTGGCTGCATTTCTGGGCCCTAACTTCATTCGAGGAGGTATCGGTGAAGGCCTGATGGATTTTTGGAGTTTCACATCTGTCTATACTCTCGCTATACAGGTACTCTAGGTATGTCATGAGCGATGTTCAATATTCACAGGGCCGACTGGAGCTCATTCTCTGTGCAAGATTTGCGCTGGTACTCCTTAAGTACGGCTAAAAGCCCCCCAGCAGCATCAATCTGAAACGGTAGGTGTCCTAGTAGGTTTAAAAGTAAATCTGGTTCATGATCCGAAGAGGTGCCAAATGATTGATAGCATCCGTCAGGTATACCTTAAAATCAGGTGTGGTCTCTTGAAAGGTCATTAGACAACCTGCTGTAAAGAACACCATCAAGTTTTGATAGAAAAATTGTAAAATCTCAAATCATTTCTATGATTTCTTGGAATTTCCTTGTTTCATTTCAATTCTATCTTGCCAACCAGGTAAAGTCTAGATCAGGTAAAAATCTCTGAGGATATTTAAGATAGTGCGTACATTCCTCCAAAAATTGAATATAATAGAAAATTAGAAGGGTACCATATTGAAAATTAATAGAAAATCTCCATTTTTTAGTTTTACTTATCAATGTTTTTCTGAGATTAACAGCCAAATTTGTTTCTCTAATTTTCAGATTATCAAAATCGAGAAACCCTCAAATGAACTCAACACTATCGAGTTTAGCTCTGTTGTGACAGCAAATGATTTGAAGCTCTTATCAAAGCAAAAATTGACTGTCATCTTATCATCGAAACATTCAGAATTAAAGTTGGCAGGACCGATAGTCACTAGAGTTGCCTGTCAATTAATGCAGTCAACGCTGTCATATCAGTCTGACTTAGATTCTGGCAATTCTATTCATGAGTAAGTAAAATGCGCAGGTGTTTACCAAAAAATATGGTCAACATCAATGATACCTTCTGACCTCAAATGACACCCATAGTTCTATGTAATTACAAAGTTTTAGAAGGTTATAGCACAAGCAGTGCACGAAGTCCTTCCTTCATGCATGCAGCTAGGTATCCTTTTTACCAGGATAAATCCTGGCCCTATTCGCGACACTCCCACAATATCATCAAACTGAATTCTTTGCACAATAGTAGCAAAAGAAGTTGTAGGTGTTGAATATTCTTCTGCCTTCCTCAATCTCCTCTTGCATAAATGTAAGATGACTACCCAGGACCGTTCAGTAACGCTAAATCTCGGATTTTTTGATCTCTCTCTCCATCTTGTAATGCTTTTATGGTGTGGGTTTGTATTCTCCAACATACACAAAAAAATATTGCATCACTCCTCTTGACCCCTTCCTCCTTGAAGCATTATGTATTTTATGAACGGCCCCTTACTTTGATAGGTACTTAGTAAAGATTTCTTACTCATCACGGATGATGATAATATTTCTTCTTTTTCTCATGTACATTTTAAGCTATAAAAGTAGCTTGTTGACTTTATTTAACGAATCAACTAAGCTCTAAAACAGGAAGGATTTATCTTTTTTTCTGATAAAAGCAACCTATGAACTACAACGGTAGTTTTTTTCCTCGTGTTAAAATCTTGTGACATTCATTCGATTTTGAACTGGGACCAAGGAAAAAATAAATATGATGACATCAGAGTTTTAGAGTGTTATTTCAATACAGAATATTTTTAAATTGATTATGTCCCTTAGTTTAAATTGGTTTTTTAAAATTTGTGTTATTATTCACAGTTATCCAGTCACCCTTGCTTCTGGATTAAGTTGGATGTTTGTTGATAAAGAAGGCTTCCTTCAGTACACTGTGCAACTTCATGGCATTGATGAGGTTGCTGTTGTCACCTTGGGATCAGTTGGTAAGCACTATTTTCTCACTTATATTTTCCATCATTATAGAAATAAGTAATTATCCAGTCATTACTTTTATATACCTTTATTTACATACATTAATATAATCGTATATATTTCCTCCTAGGAAGGTTACAATAAATAAACTCTTTAAAAATAAAAATAAAAAAAAATTCATATTTTCATTTATTTCTCTGTATGGTTATCATTCAGCAATGGCCCTCATGCTTCTCTCTTACCGATTAAGTTGTGGGAAAATAGTTAAGTAAAAAAGTGTACAAAGACAGACACTTAAAGATGCATTGCTAAATAAACAAAGCATAACGAAATTGATTTCTTAACATGTATTTTATGAGTAATCTCACTGAAGGACCAGTAATTAATAACATTAATTTATCCTTTTTAAGCATCAAAAAAATTTATGGAACTTGAGGATTTGACGCCAACTCTGAAAAATGGCTGGGCGAATGGAACACTGGACCGGCTCTCCCCAAAATATCTTGAGCAACTGTATGCTGGAGATCTTGGGATCAACGTTGGCACCCCAAATAATCCAAGCCTAATTAGAGGTAAACTTGTGCCACGCATTGTTGCTGAAGCTAGGAACGCACCTGCACCTATATTCCTTATGCGCCCAAATGTGTCCACTTATGCTAATAATACTGGACTAATTTGGGCTTTCTTTGATGCAGACTGTAATCTTCATTATGAGGTTAGTTTTCTGTGTTTGTGCATAGCGATCAATTTATTTACTTTTTTCCAATTCAAGATAAACTAGAAATTTTAGTTAAGATTTATAATAGGTACCGTGAATGATAGGTGCCATGGAATTTATTCAGCTGTCATCAGTCAAGTTTGATTGAGCCTCAGAGGGCGCAATTCCCCTGCCCCCTCCTTTCAAGCCACATCCTGGCTCAACAATGTATTGTGTATCAGTTGAGGAGGAAAGAATACAATTTCTCTCATTTTTATTCGTCTTTTTTTTTTATTTTTTTCAATACATATAAACTATAATAAACTTCAACTTTTCCAGTAATAAATCCTTGGAATTTATATTCTTCATCAATGAATCAGCATCAATATTTAAAACTTCTAAATGAACCCACTCACTCGCAAAATAGCTTACTTGCCAAAACTTCTTGAGCACTTGAATTCATGGTAGATACCTACTAGAAATCAGGGTTCTAGTGTGTTCGGCAGTTGAACTAAAATCTAGACTTGATCCACAACTAAATGGTAAATATACGAAGCCTTGGATTATCTGATTTATTGTGGTGATTAGTGGTGTATATCATAGTTTCTTCGACCATGACTTTGTCCGCAGTTTCAGTGGTGCAACCTGTGCAAATGTGTGTATCACCATAATTGATGAATCAAAGGTGGAAGAAGAAATCATGGTTTAACTACTGCACTGCAGTGGATGACATCGTATGCCGTGTTTTACAATAAAAGATATCTATGTTGTTATTGAAAATTAAAACTTGCCATTTGAACAGACCTTATACTTTTTTGCTAATCTAAAAGCTTCAACTATGAAAATACAATTCTTTGTCTAGTGCCACTGACACACAGAAATCAAGTTTCAAGAAATTGTCAAGTTTTATTGTGCAATAGTTTTAAGAACTCTCAATATTATTTCTTGTCAACAAGGTGTAATTTTTTTTCTTGCATTATCCTACTCAGGTAATGATAACCGGCCAAGTTTCTGCAGATGAATCCTTACAACTTTTTATAGAAGATATTCCGTTTATTGCCCCTGGAGCACCCGTAACAAGAAAGCTTCTTGAGGAGTTTGTTGGTCTTAACATGGAAGGAACAACTGTGGGTCTCTCACAAGATGAGTTGCTGCGTTTAGAGGCAGGAGTAGTTTACTTTGACATTCGTAGCAGCAAGACCGGAGCAACTATTCTTAAGGGCCACTGGAAGCAGGTGAGTTTCCTAATTGCTGACAACATTGCAGTTTTACTCTGCAGAGATTTGATCAAGAGTTTAAAGTAATCAACTGCTGCTGGGAAACAAGATGAATCTTTCACATATATTAAGGGAACTGCAATGAACAGCATATATCTTTAGACTGTGGGCTTTGAGAATACAATAAACAGATTATTGCTGTCGTGGTTTGCAAGAAAAGATGCCTATTTTTTTTCTTTTTTTTTTTTTTTTAACCGCTCTTCTTAGCTAAATAGATCAATTCAAACAAAACATACTTTGACCAATGGTGGTTTTTGTCTAAATGTGCAAAGTCTCCAAATTGAAAAGCTGTTCAATTCCTTCAAGAGGCATTAAAGAAATTGAAGCATGCTAAATTTAAACTCTTTATGTATCGTTACAAAATTGAAGTCCCTCAAAATTGCATTTTGTGAAGAAAGGTACGAGAGAGAGACGGTGGGAGTAAACGGAACATTTAATGTTCTCCTGCAATTCGGAGAGATTGTGATCATAAAATGTGAGATTAAAAAATTCAGACACCAATTGAGACAAGTAACAATGAAAATGCCCACCCTCTGAAGTTGCATCAAAAGTCTCTGAAGTTAAAAAATAAATCAGGACCTTTCATTCTTATCCAGAGGTGCACTCTTTCCTATTTGGACAATCAGCAGCCTCTGGAACCAGCTGTAAGAGTTTTATGAGACAGCAAATGTGTGACTTAAAGCAAAACCAGTGTTTTATCAGTGTTCTTGGCAAGATTTTATCTTAGATTGTACGGTAAAAATTTCTGAACCTTACTATTAGGAACTCTCTTACATAAAAATGAGCACCTAGAGGGCAAGACAGGAGCATTAATTAAATTTTTCCTGAAATTCATCCGTAGGTGTCAGTGCCATCCTCGTGCTTACCCCACTTCTCAGATAACGATGTTCCAACAATCAACTTCAACAGTGATCCCAGCAACGGAAACATCATTGAAGGAAGCGGGGCTTGCTATCATGGAAGTCGATTCCATGATGATGGATCTCAATGGACATCAACAGTTGATCATTGCACCATGTGTAATTGTGTTCACTCGCGGGTTAGATGTGATCCCATCCTTTGCCCTCCAGTCCAATGCTCATCACCCACCATGCAAGATGGAGAGTGCTGTCCGAGTTGTGGCAGTAAGTTTTACTTATTATTGTATTTTAAAGCTTATAGGAAAAGCTTTGAATGAAGGGTGCATCAGTAAGAGTGGCCAAGTCATGAGGCAACTTTTTCAGAATGTTTACATGTCTAGATAACAAAGGAAACAGAATATTTTAAGGTAAAGTCATTCTGATAATCACTGAAGTTATTTCCTTTAGCTTGATTTTTCTCTATCTTTATCAGTTTGCACAACCATCACACAAAGATTTTAAAAAAGTTGAATTTGACACAGAAAATTTAGAACTTCCAAGTCAGTTTTAAAATCGATGGTAGATTCTAAAGCAAGAAAAGGAGTCTTGTCAATGATTTTAAAAATGTTGACTAATGCCATTTTTTTTCTTTTTTTAGATAATATACAGGAAATTTCAGCAGGTGCCTCCAGGGGCTGTCATTTAGGAGACCAATTATTTCCACCAGGGGCCAGATGGCATCCCTACTTACCTCCTAACGGTTTTGACTCGTGCGCCATTTGCTCCTGCAATGTAAGTGTAAAAATATTTCCTGTGGAGAAGGAAGTTTGTAAGATCAATCTGAGATTTTTTTTTTATCTTATACATGTAAACCCTAGTTTCCCCTCTAGTTTCCCTCATCATAATTTCTAATATCATTCAACACTGCAATCATGAAGTGCAAGCCTGAATCACAATCTGCAGAAAATGTTTGTAAAATAATGAAATAAGAGCCTTCTAAATTATTAAACTTAATCAGTGACCATTAATTTAATTTTATTTCCATTCTAAGAGAATTCTCATCGAAGTGGACAATCAAATTGGGAATCTACTGATATCTTTTTTTTTTCTTTTTTTATTTTTACTTTTATTTTCTATCTCAAGCAACTGGGCTCAATTTTTATGTGTACCAGATTTTTTTTTGACAGTTTTGAAACTTCACAGGCTTATTTTAATGTGTAACTCGCCCTGATTTATCTAACCAATTGTTTTATTTTTAATCCTAGGCAACAACTCTTGAAGTTCGATGTCCACGCGTGGAATGTCCCCCTCTTGTTTGCGAAGAAAAAGCTGCGATTCGACCTGACAAGAAAGCATGTTGTAAGGTGTGCCCTACTAATCTGTCGACAACCAAATCTCCAATCCTCTCAGAAGCTGCATCGGAAGAAAAAATGCCCCAGCAGAGATTAGACACTGATGTGATAGCTGCGGGCGGTTGCAAATATCCAGTCGGTGGCCCATACGAAAATGGCGCAGAATGGCATCCTCGTGTCTATTCCCATGGTGAAGTTAAATGCGTCAAGTGTAGATGCAAAGTAAGTATCATTTATCAAAATTTCAAATAGAAGACTCTTCATATTTAAATAATAAAATGAAAATAAATATTGAAAATACTGTAAAAATCAAAAAAGAATTTAAGGATATTTAATGAGCTGACCAGAAACTTTTTTAGGTTGTAGCATCTGAAGAAAAATACCATCAACCAGTTATGAAAAAATCACAACAAAGGTATGTGTAATGAATTTCTGTAGTTGGAAGTTACCTCTACCGATGGTTTTAAAATCTTCTTTCCTGGTCGCTCATATTTACTTAAAAGAAATTTCAAATTTGCTGTCACAATGAGAACGTTCTTAAATTTCTTCTTTTTTTTTTTTTAGGATGGAAAAGTGAAGTGCGAACGGAAAAGATGTGGCAGGTGGTCTTGTAATGATGAGTGCTGCGCATCCAAGTGTCAAAAACGAAGAAGGAGAGAGTCAAAAATCCGGGAGGCTAGGCTCAGAAGTTCTCGGCGGAATTTGTCACAATTTTAGATGCTTCCAGGGATCTTTTGGATTTGATTGAATGTGAGCTTGAATGCAGTAACAAGTCAACCAGTTGTTAAAGGAGTATCCTTAAATTTGCTCATCACTGGCAAGTCCATCTCCAACCTCATAACTGCAAAATTTAGCCCCACAATCAATCAACGGGAAACATTTTTGGTGTTTTACTGTTTCATTTTGACCTTGAACAACAGTTCCTTATTGTAAGTTCTGCTGTCTTCCAACAGTTACTTACATTGTATTTGACAGATAGAGCATGTCAGATAAGGCCATACACTTTTCAGATACACGGTCTTAAATAACATTTTTAATAACATAAAGTTTCTTTGAAGCCAACTAATAGAGATCTGGCAATTGTGAGGGCACTGTTCCCTTACGATATGAAAATGTGTTGCAGATAGTAGTGTTACTATGCTTTTACTGACCTACGAGCATGAACTATCAAAACTTGATTCTGCGACAGGTGCATCTGACCAATCAGCTGAAGATTGTGGCAGGTTGTGACAGTACATATTGTTAGTTACTGTTCCAATCACTTACTGTTTGTTTGACCAGTAAAGTATTATGAGTTCCGTCCAATGTTACAGAAATTTTTCTATGTAGTCAACATTACACATAAAAATCCACTGTCGCATGAAAGTGTTAGGAATTTTTCTTCGTGGCCTGATTCTCTAAAATTTTCTGGATTTGTACCAAAACTTTTTTATATTTAGAAACGATTTCAGTGCTGGTACTTTTTTAAACTAATTTAACCAGATAGTCTACACTGTGGTCCTCCGAAAATATCTCTACTTATAGGTTTAAGATAGATGTAGCTTATCACAGCCATCTGTAAACTCCAAAAGTTGCAAAATCAGCCTTCGCTTTCCTGATATAGGCCTAGGTTTTATCTTGGACTCTCCTCCTGGCATGAAACTCTCTGAAAAGGTTTCACCTAAAATTAATAGTGGAGCTAGTCACAGTTCATTTTTTAATTATATCGAAAACTTTGTTTTCCTAGGTGCCTGTAGGGATCTAGATATAAATTGGGTACTTGCAGCCTCATACGTATTATTGAGAACAGTAGAACTCTCCTACCAGCCAATGAGAGCCGTCGGTTATGGACTAGTACTGACCGTTGCGTAGAGCATTTCATGAGCATACAAACCTTGTAGTTGTCTCTGTGCTAGACATCCAATACCTTCACTTCCACCTTATTTTTATCATCAACAGGAAAAAATCTTCACTCAGTTAAAGTTCTTTAAATGCAAGTTGCATCTAAAAATTCAAAATTTCGACTGTCACTTCATATTTTAACTCTCATTTAAAAAAAATGATTTCTTTATAAGAATACACAGAGATTTAAAATCCAGCTAGGAATGATTGGTTCTTGGCTATATCATGCAAGTATCCACTTCATGTCTGCACTTCTAGGCACATATAGGTGATATCTTGGACCAATAGCAATTTAAAATCGCTCATATTTTTAGACAAAAATTCGGAAACTTTTGCTTATTGTTCCCTTGTGTTGGTTTCTGTGAACTACCCTTATGTAATCCAGTAATATAGTTTTCATCCATAAAAACTATTTTACCCTGTCGAATTCAATTTTTATTATTTTTATAAATTTTGTCTTGCAGAAATGGGTAATTTTTGTACTCTTTAATCAATTTAATTTTAATTTTTATGATTTTTTGTTTTCTTTGTTAGTTATGAAGAGCCACTCTCTTTTTTTTTTATTTACAGAACAAAATATCAATGTTTTTTAGTATTTGCAGGGTCAAAAATTGTTCCAAAAAAAATAATTATGCGTTTCAATAATTTTATTTTTATTATTATTTTTTTTTTAAACTCGGAAGAGGGAACACTTCCAGTCATAAGTATTACTGACAGGCCACAGGCTATATTTTATCATTATTATTATGATATGCTGCAATGTTAAATGTGACATTTTTTTTCTCAGATGTGTTGTCTATGTTTATTTTAGAGCCCCTTGCAAGGAATAAAATTTTCTTATATTTTTTTTTCTTTTCTTTTCTACTGTTACTAATGGTGCTAAATCAGTAAATTAGATAGTTAATATTGTTCATTTTTAAAGTTGCCTAAGTTAGTTGTTTATGTTTTGAAAATTTCGACATTATATGTGTTTAGCTTTGAGGAGAGAAATGAATTTATTATATACTCTTCACAACGACTGTTAATTTTAGTATTTTTTATTTAAGCTTAAGTGGCATGGGGAAAAGCAGCAAATGAAAAATTTAAATGTGATTCGTCTTGAAACCATTAATAAATTAATATTAATGGCTTTGTTATGAAGAGCTTTTTTCTCAGCTTTAAATTTACTTTTAATTCAGTAGCGTAACTAAGTACTTATCAATTTGATCGTACCTATTTGATAGTAGACTTTTTGTATTTAATGTCTTCCAAAATTATTTGTTTGTACATAAATATTAACTACTGACTAATTAGGTGTCTCATTTTCTTCTTACGATTATAATTTTAATCTTTAAAATTTCAAATATTTACCGTTTCTCTTTATCTCTCCACTGTTTACCATGAGTGTCAATATCAGTGCTCTGTAAAGTAATAATACCTCTTTTAAGTGTGATCAGAGTAGCAAGACAAATCTTTTTACCCGGTTTCACTAGCAGTGACACTCTTGAGTGTTCTTTACATGTGCTTCACTTAGTCTGAGAGGGAATATCTTTTGGTTTGAAAAACAAAAAGAAAAACAGGGTATGTGAAAGAAACTGTACTTGTTCCTTCTGTGATCGATGAATTTCGATGTTTTCATAGGTTTATGTTTGGCAAAAGAATTTGTGACTCTTTATATCCTATCATAAGTATTTGTCAAAATGATTGATTATTTTTCTAATTTTTTAAATTTATCTACCTTATTTATTTTATACAGTTTTTTAACTGCTATCAAGTGATGGTTAAACTTCTTATAATGTAAGCTTTATTAGTTGGAAAGAGGCTGATTTGGTTCGTTTTGTAAATTTTGAGTATACATATTGTTAGATAGTACATAAATCTACTTTTAATTCAAGTGTTTCTTATTCTGATGTATCAGAGGGGAGCTATATGAGGAAATATTTTAAAAACAGCTAACATACAAATATTGCTACGCCTCCCAATATACAGGTGTCTAAGAACATAAGTGCACATTATAACTTTTATGATGACTATCAGCTGGATTGAAACGGTTGTCCACTAGGATGTGATTATTTTTTTAAAATTTTCGAGTATCTATTGTGACTATGACATGCGATAGTATTATTAATGATAAATGATAAAATATAATTAATGCATCAGAAGTAAGTCTGTTTCAAGAGGTGAACTGAGGTGAACTCTGAGGTCGCTCAGAATTTTGAACATATTTACTATGTTGGATCAGGCAAGTTTGGTTGAGCAACTTGTTTTGAGCTGAAAGAGGTATCTTTGATGTTTGATTTTTGGTGAATACATATCTGCAGATAAGCTTAGCAATTTCCAGAACGGAAGTCATATCTTATCGGCTCCAATGGACAGCAAGTTCTGTCAACATTACCTTTAAATTAAACTAAAAATTGCTTGAGCAATATCCTAATTCAAATTTGGCCACAGGATCAAATTTTTTTCTCCAGTCATCTAACTCACCTATAAATCCTGAACAGTGGAAACCATTAATCGGCCATCCTCAAACGCAGAGCAACTAACTCTGAAGCTGTTCAAGGATAAAGGTTAGTTTCCAACAAAATTTGGGCCAAGAATGTCACTTCTTTATGCAGGCAAACTGCAGTCTAAATAAATAAATAGAGATTCAAATGTAACAGCAAAGAGCTCAGCATTAATGTGCATTCGAAATCCTCTGTAACAGCTCATAAGATCAAATGGAGTATAAGATGTGCAAAAGAAAAGGATTAAAGGAATGTCTGTAGAACCTAGAGTGATAGTTTATTTACTCTTTTGAATTCTTACAGTGGCAATTATGAGGCATTTGTATTCCTTTTAATCAAATTTCCTTTTGCATAATTTTTAGCGTATCAGGCACTGATGAGCAACTTCTAGACTTCCAGTGACTCAGTTAGGCATGTTCTCTTTTTAATGCACTACCTTTCAGAAATGTCCACAGTTTTCAAGTCAATTTAAGACTTTTATTTTACATTTTTATAAGAATTTATTTAATTTTTTGAATTTTAATACGCTTACGTTTTCCTCTCATTCACCATCTCTGCCTTCTTTGTTTTTCATACTGACATTTTTGTGTTAAATGTAAATATTTGGTAAAATTTATTGTAATATACATTTTGTTATTATACGTTGTTAATTGAGTTTAATGTTTTTGCTCCTCTTTTCTTGGTCTCATGCTTTTTCAAGGATCATTCAGTCTTGTTGTGTATCTGAGACAAATTCTGACTGACCAGTGACAGGTACGCAATTACAAGTGGATTATGTCGGCAACTATTTCTCAGAAGTTGTTGTCTTTGATGATATATGATCTAAAAAATTTAGCATATTTTGCCACATTTGTACATTAGGTTGCAAATTCAATGTCACCTCTCGAATTTGATGAAAGTTACATGAGTAATATTCTAGACTCAAGCTGTCCAACAAGTCTAAGCCACCCAATAATAATCCTGCATGGTAGGCATACTTGCAGTCACCCAAAACAGAGGTTCCAGTATATGTTGGGCAACTAAAATGAATAATGCAGCTCCCAGTCCTATGTGAAAAGTCGCAAAGTTAACTTTTCGGATTTTCAGAGCTTTGACAAGCTCTGCATCAATGGTGAAAGTTGCAAAACGCCTACTTATGTTTGCAATGTTGCAGATTTCTTGCCACATATTACTTTAAAAATCAACTCGCATTATTTCTTGGATTTTCTAATAATTGATCTTCTTCCTATGCATACTATTTGTTGACATTTTGAACGCTGATACTCATTGGTTTTCCTTCGAAATAATAAAACAACGGCGGGGATTTTGAAACATCTCAATTGAAATACATGTTTTACAACTTTCACCATTGCTAGGCCTCATTGTAGGGGTTTTAGGGCCTCAATAAACAAACAAATTCCGATAAAACTGGACCATTAGATGACTGTTCTGCCGTGCTAAGGAAGAACGCCATATGAACCTTCAGGCATTGTCTAATTTCCTTCATTAAAAAACGAATTCATTGGGAAAATAGTGAATATTTCTCTTCAAATTTTTCAGACAATTTTGTTCGCAGTTTGATCTGATATATCTGAAAGTTTCAAAGAAAATTATGCATAACTTTCCTCAAAAATACATGTTTTATCCGGGGAAATTTGGCAACTCTCAAATGTTCATACGGCGTTCTTCCTCAGCACAGCAGTGTTGGTCACCGTGCCGCAATCTTCTTAGAAAAATGAGGCAAACAATCATTTTTTGCTAAACAGAAAATTTCTGCAAAGTTTTCACTTGAAAATGATGCTAGGTAACGGTTTAAGGACTGATGACTCCGGACACTTAGATGAGAATTGGTTCCGAAATTTGATCGCCCATCGATGCCTCTCATTAACCATCATATCCACTGTACTGCATGAAAAAATTAGCTTAAATTGGAATTGGATAGCATGCATGTTTTGCCAACATTTCACACAAAAATAAGAAAGCATCATTCCATGGTTTGACCGGTATATTTAACAGAGACATATACAAAAATCCACGAAAGAATTTTCCATTCAGTCCAATTAAGAAATTCTTTAACATGCCGCATTTCAAAAAAGAATTGGTTGAATGAATGAATCTTAATACAGGTTCAGATGCTTTTGATCTAAAAGTATGCTTACAGCTGCAAAGCTAAACTTACTTTCATTACGAAAAAGCTAAATTAGAAAGCTGAAATTTTAGGGTGCAAAATTAAGAAAACCGCTTATTTACAGCATTAGCATTGTTAATGTGCTCTTCGATTTTTTTGAGCAATTTCTCTTGGCATCAAGACTAAGAAAAGAGACCTTGAATATGACTGTTTGTTTGAAATCATGATTCAGATACAAAATAGAAGGGCCCAGCTTTGAAAACAGTTGGTCGAAACTTTCCTAGATCTACATCAATTTTAACCATTAATTGCTTCAATTGTTCAAAGCATATCCAACTTCATTAAAAAAAGGATTGATCTTATACTTCGAAAATTATAGTTTCTAGCCTCTAAAAAGAATTTTAAATGGTGAAGATGTCTGCCTTCGATCCTGGATGCGTTAAGTCTGACAAGTTTCAATTGAAATATAGGTCACTAGAGAGAATGGACACCTATAAAAAACAATAGCTAAAAGCTTGACTTAAGCAATTTCTTCTTGAAATTTGTTGCTGTAATAAAGAGACTTCCACTTTACAGCTGTTTGTCGTTTCTGAGTAAAAGCAATCACATAACTATCGACATAAGAGCAAAAATAATGCACACTTATATGATCCATGGTCTGTCTTTCTTAGTGCTTGAAAGATGAATAATATTTTCATTTGAAAAAGGCAAAGGTATGAAAGATAAAGAATAGTACTGTTGATACATGGAAACAAACCAAACCGAGAAAATTTTCAGCTTTGGAGATGTTGGATGAGATTTCTAAGAACCAGAGAGAAAAATTAGCTTTCGGTGGCCGAATTTAGTCGGTTTTTTGACTGTACTAAAATATACTTAAGACGAGTCTAGACTGCATTTAAGTCCGGCTTAGCGCTTCCGATTGGCCAGTGGTGCGGTTTGGACTCATTGATGGGTGCTGCACCTCCTTGGGAAAGAGCCGACAAAATTCAGCCTCAGATTAGGATATTTGAAAAGAAGTACTGATAAAAAAAACTGTGCATACTGTTAAATGCAACGTTGTTTTGGATCAACAAATCTTTTGACTAAATTTAATGTATATTATGTTTCAATTACAAAATTGTACAAAATTCTGAGGCATTCCTAAGTCCGATGATTCAAATCAAGTCTGCATTGAATTTAAGTGTAACTGGAGGAAGAATGCTAGAAATTCAATATAAATGTGTCTGATTTAAATGCATGAGCTTTTCTATTTAAACCGGTATTAAAAATACCAAAAGACTTAAAAAAGTATATAAATGGAGGCACTTAAGAAAGGTAAAATCGCCTTCTTTGCCACTTGAAAGTTAGGAATATGTACACTTTTAAAACAAAAATTCAATAAAAATACTCACTAGTTCACGTAATAACGAAATCTAATAAACAGTAATGGGCCGGATTCATTACGTAGGCAAACTAAGCGTGCGCCTTGGTCACCCCCCTCCCCATTTAAGATTGAATTAGTGGAACGTTATTGCTAAATCTCACTTGTTGTGAAGGAGCGTATCAAGATTACAAATATATTCTTGGCCTTTTTTCTGTCAGTATTTTTGCTGTTCATTAAAACAACCTATGTTGCAGTCATGGTTACTTTTGGAAAAATTTTAGGTCTTCATTCAATACAGCTAATTTTCTCCTAATTTCAACTTAAAATTTAATGATCTCAAGAATGGGCCGAAAGAATTATTTTTCAGTAACCAAAGGTTTGTCATGAAGCATTTTTCGGCCTGAATTTTCCCCTCCTCTTGCATTACATATTCAAAAAAAGTCCTCAAATCGTGTTTACGAGGGGTTGAAATTTCAACTTTATCTGAAAAAGCTCCTTTGGCACCTTTTCTACAGGGGAAGATTACTGACAAATCCCTCCAAGGGGAGATGCATATTCAGGGGGCTCACACCACAGATTGCAGCATAGGGCACAATGATCATAAATCCAGCCCTAAACAGAGATTAATCATTGACAGAGATCGTACTTTCTTCATAAGCTGTGGAATTTCCTGTTTCTACAAAAAATTTTTATATTCTCCAACTCTTTTGACCCAGTTTGCCTTAAAATCGAACTTCTGATAACAATATAAAACAACATTTACAGAAAAATAATAATAATTGAGAAGGAAGAAAAAAAAATTTAAAAAACTATGAATGGAGGACTATGTAAGTCAGAAGTAACCATTTTGAAGTATTCTTTTGCGCAACAAACCTGATCTATTTACAACATTTTAACTCCTAGAGAACGAAGAAGAAATTGGGAGTAGAGGGCTGTACATACAAAATGGTTTGAGAACGCAAAATAAATTGAAGAAATTTGCACGTCGCTTCCATCAAGCAGTTTTACTTTACTTTTTGGAGAGTTCGTTTGACAGCCAATCTAATCCTTCGTATAACCCGTGTCCTTGGGTGGCGCACGTGGCCTGGATATACCACTGAAACAGGGGTAGGAAGAAAAGTTAAAGAAATAAAGGGACGGAGACAAAAAATAAATAAAATGGAAGTCACCTACCTAAGTTAGGCCTCTTGAACCTTCTTTTCATGAGTACATACCTTTAAAATTGGGTACAAAGGCTGTTTAAAAAACTAAGAGTGAATCTCTTCCGAAAAAGTCTCACGCTTGAGAGTATAAAGATAGAAGCCATGAAAAGCTTTATAAGATTCATTGGCTGGTGAATGAAGCCATACTAAGTTTGCATGGTTAAGAACTCTTCTTTTTTTATTTTTTCTTATTCTTCAATGACACTGATCAACACAGGTTGGTTTGAAAAAAAAGTTATGAATCATTAATGGGAAATTTTTAGCACTGGTTTTGAAAATTACCTCAATTTTACTGGACTGTTTTGCATCAGACTGGCGAATATACGTTATTATTCGTTCTATATTTTTTTCGAACTGTGATCTGCCAAAACCAGTAAAATTTCGCGAAAATTTGTAAAGAGCGCAAGCCCAAGACATTGGACTAAAATTCTGGAAAATGGGCATTTTTTCTCACTAATAGGCATCTATTCCCCCTACCTATCTTAGGATTTCAAAAATTTTTGACAAGTGCAACTTCTTGGGGAATTAGACCATGTTTTCTCAAAACTTAATTTTCTGATTTTCTAATCTGTCAGTTCAAGAATGACCAATCTCATTTATTTCTTCCAAAGTCCCTTCCTAACACCAACAGAGTTTTAGATTTTCCACTCTTCCAAAAGGGCTTTCAAGATGCTAAAAAGTGTTTAAGATAGAAAAATGGAGATAAGAGTAGTCTTAGATCAAAGGAGAGAATTAGAAAGAACTTTTTGGAGGAAAAAGATGGGTCATTTTTGAACTAACAAATTCAACTAGGAGTGTTTTTTCTGGACATATGTATTGAATTTGAACTGAGTATTTTATATTATTTTTTTTGTTGTTGAAAGAGGAGAGCATAATATTTATGTAAAAAATAAATTTTGCCTTTCTGTAATGGATAATCATTTTAAAAGTAGTCTTTTTCTCAGCATTCAGTTAATATCAGAGGGTTCAGATCAAATATTAGAATACTGAAATCGTTCTAATATCTTTAAACGGTTAAACAGCTCATTTGCAGAAGAGCATGACGTTAGGAAATCTCATATGGTAGAGAATAAGTGAAGAACATGATGTTAGGAAATCTCACATGGTGGAGAATAAGTTAATTGATAATGATTATTTTATGTTGATAAAATAAATAAGTATGTGCTGGATGCTAAGAGGGTTTACTTACACGTCTACTTCTTAATTGACTTAATCCCAATAATTCTGTTAGTTCAGATGCATTCATAGCATTAGGAAGATCTTGCTTGTTGGCGAAAACTAGGAGCACAGCATCCCTGAGTTCATCTTCTTGCAACTGGAGAGAATAAAAAGTTAAGGAGCCAATTTTAAAAAATTTGAAAAATGAGAGAAAAAGCTTTAAAAAGAAGCAAATTTGAGAATGAAAATGTTTCCCATCATCAGATTTTTCGAAAACTTCCTGAAAATATACTTCCCACAGATACGGGAATTTCTGACTATTCCCTTATAAGTTTGCATAGCTCATTTTATTAATATGGATTAAATCAGATTTTTAATGAGTTAAAAGACTGCATGAGTGGTATATTTTATAACTGCTTATGACCTAAAATTGTATTGGATGTATTTCGATGATCACACTGCCCAACATCATGAGCTTTGCGAGCACTAGTGATGATGAGTAATGGGACCATCAAAACAGGTACAGCAAAATTTAAAGTAAAGGAAGGCGAGGGTGTTAACAGTAGGCAACTTACCCAATCAATGTAGATCTGTTTTAAGGTTTATAATTTTAGCCTTATTCATTATCAAGAGGACCACTACCACTGCCCTATATCATTATCGTTCGAACAATTAGAGGTTCTGCATGCACTGTAAATTTTCCCTAATGCAATGAGTTCAAAAAGGAATTTTAAAATTTTTAGCATTTACTTATTAGGTCAAGGCACCTCTTTATCAATCTGGAAGCAATTACTGAACATGTTGCTCCTTAGATTACGCAATTTAAAGTAGAGAGCGTTTGAATAGAAGGAATCAACTTCTATTCTTTTGACTCTTCTGCATTTAAAATAGCATTACTCAGCTTATGATTTTCTTGTAGAAAAAGGCGACTTTGTGAGCATGCCCATACACTGGGTTCCTTAGTAATAAATGCTGTCCCAACATAATAATTCTTTCTTACCATGTTGTGCAGCTCATTTGAAGCCTCCGTTATTCTTTCTCTATCATTTGAGTCCACAACAAAAATCAGTCCTTCAGTATTCTGAAAATAATGTCTCCACAGGGGCCGAATTCGATCCTGACCACCGACATCCCACACAGTGAAAGAAATATTTTTGTATTCAACAGTTTCGACATTGAATCCTGTAAAAACAACCAAACCGATCCTTTTTGAAAAATTGAACTGAAATAAAAACTTGAGTATTAATTGAGAGTTAGTAGAATATTTCAGACTTTACCGCCGGTTGGTTTCAGATAAATTTAACACATTTTTTGAAATATATGAATGGCCAAAATGTGACACAACGTATCTCCAAAATGCCTCCTTTTTGGAAGAGCAAAAAAACAGTTTATCCTTTTTTTTTAGATAAATTGGTCCAAATTCAACTCTTTTATAACTTAAAATGAAATACTAAGAAACCAACAGGAACATCAGTGGAAAAATCAACTTTTAAGATGTATGTTTTGGCACCACATTCCATCCAGAAATATGTTCTATTAGCAGTAGCAACAGTCATAGGTCAATTGTAGCAGTTCTCTCTAGCCGTTTGGGAACTAATATTTCATCATCATTTCCAGTTGTAATTGTGTAAGGAAGGTTTCTGCATTCCAGTGTTTGAAACTCACCTTTGAGTTTCCGGAGCCATGTGGCGCATTAAGCTTAATTTTTAGGGACATTGAAGATTTTTTAGGGGCCAAATCGACTTGATTCCGATATATCACGGCACATTTAGTGAAAAGTTAGACACAAGATGTTTTAGTTACCGAACTGGTAATTGTAACTTGAGGAGAAATTCCGAAAAATGGCCAAATTGGCCCAGCGCATTTATTTTTTAGGCCCTATGGCCGATTTCTTAGGAGCATTTGGCGCCTGTGAGTTTTGAACACTGGAAGAAATACTGCGTTATCCACTCTCTTACAAGCAAATTAAAAAGAGTTCAAACCATGATACCAGTTATTAAGCCACGTTGTAGGTGTTTTATTATAATCCTTATTAATCCTGTGGGTTTTGAGCAGTGATATTATATGAGAAAATGTACAGGAGCTTCTGTTTCACGATGTCAATAATTTAAAATCTCTTTTTTTGGAATTCTGGTATCACACTTCAGCTATGGATGTATAATCTCGAATAGTATTGAGAGTGTTGTTACCAGGTGCAGGGGCTGTAAGATGCTTTGACTTGATAGATTAAAATTTAACTGAAAACTTGCAATGCGTATTTAAGCTTCAGGAAAAATCAATTCAGCTTCTAAAAATGGTGAACAACTTTTAAAATTCGTTTGACTTAACAGAGCAATTTCTGGAATTTTGAAGTAAAATAAAATCAATTCATACTTGAAAAAAGTAAAAAATTAAAAATTTAAGGATGGCAATCTCACCAATTGTAGGGATAGTTGTGACTATCTCGCCTAACTTGAGTTTATACAAGATCGTTGTTTTACCAGCTGAGTCCAAACCAACTGAAAAACAGAGAGAGAGGGAGAGAAATTAACTTCATGCAATAGAAATGGACGTGGAATAATTGTTAATTGTGGAAAACTGAAATTATTGCCCTCCCCCACTGCTCAGAGTCATTTCAATTCAATTCCTGACTCGAAAGTTGTGCAGGTTGAAGCAAATTAGCTACTTAGAATTTAGCCTACTTTAAAATACTAAGTTAGGACAGTTGAAATTGTGACAAGGAGCAAAACCATGAAGATGAAGCTCAGATTCACCTTCTTTCCGATTCACTGATGGCTGCAGTCCACTAAGTGTAAACACTGTTTTTCTGAGGTTACTGCTTGTAAGAATTAAATTAGGCTTAATTTAAATGTGCTATGACCTACACATCTTTGGCGGATATTACTATACGATTAATCGTAATTTTGACGTTGAACATATCAAATTAAGAACTAGTCATGAGAAGTTCCACATCATATAACCTCAATGTCTGGCTGTTTCGATTACACGAAAATATCTCAAAAGGTGATACATTTTATGACTAACTAGAGTTCTTTCTAAAACATTGGCTGGAAAATTTGACAGCAAAATGGTGATAAACCAATTTTTTACTCAATTTCGTCAACAAAGTGGATAAAATGATAACAGTTGGAAGATATTTTGATAGGTACCTACAGTGAGGTTACGAACTTGGACGATAGAGAATCGGTAAGTTGATTCAGTTTAGAGCAAAGCAAAACGATCGAAGTTGATTCGTACAGTGTGCAAAGTTGCAGTGAAAGCAAACCTTGAGAAGTTGTTTATCATAAAAGATAAGTATTGGCATTATTTATCCTTTCCTTAGAAGGATGATCGACAATTCTACTCGATCATGAATATTTGATGCAACAGCCTGTGATGGAGGACACTTCTGAGAAACTGCTTTGATCTTCTCATTAGAAAAGAGATATTTTGAGAAAATCTGAAAACAGTTTCAACAATATGTGGAATCAAAGTTTCTTAGAACGTAAAAGAAACTGCAATCCGAAATCCGGTGCGTTGAACAAAAGATACAAACCCATCAGGATCCTCATCTGCTTCTTGCCGAAAAGACGTGTCAAGAGACTGGAAATTGTTAGCCCCATTTTGGAAATTTCAGCTTTTCGATAATTTGAGACTCGTCGCTAACTAAGATCCCTGAAGATCACTTCACCAGCACCACTTCTTCGTACACTCTTCCCTAATCAATCCCCTATCACTTGTCAGTTTTTGTCAGCTTGTCACTGCCACTGCCACTGTTACACCATGATAATGAGAAACGAAGGTGGTCGCAATTCGAGTGGACCCGCCATTTTAGAGACTAGTGATACGCACCGTGTGACGTCAACAGGATACGAAATGCGACCACCTCACAGTTTGTGCTGTGGTTGGCGCAATGCGTGAAGTATTCATGCATTCTTGTAGGCGCTATCCGTTTCACGCTGACCGCACTGACCGCACTGTGTTTGGTGCAATGCGAGAAGTATTCATGCAGTCTTGTAGGCGCCAATATGTATTACATGCCGATCGCCGCGCCGAGGGCTTCTCCTTTTCATCTCAAGTCCTCGTTATCATTTCTCTCTAAGTCGCGCCGTTCCAGGCCAAATTGCGTGTTTGGTTTCTCTCTTAACTCGACTAATTGAAGGTACTGTCTCTGTATCACTAAAAGACGACAAAATTAGAAATTATTATACTCTCAGGAAATGAGAGATTTTGTAGCCTTTCCTCGTTTGTAATTTTTTTTTCTAAAAGCGATTTTTTTTTTACCTACATTTAAAAAAATTGCAGTCCCCTGGATTTGCCGCTGTGGGCCGCGGCCCATGTGGCCACCCCCTTATGATCCGGCCCTGTTTTACACTCGTTTTTACGATCGAATGACGTTGTATTATGGTAGCTTCACAACTAGTGCAAATTGCCGAAATACTATCGGTAATCATTTGCGGGATTGACATCCGCGATGGCTTTGTGGAATGGAGATGTTGCATGTGTGAGGAATTTGCGATTTAACTGATGCTTTTGTAAAAGTTCGCGAGAAACACGATGGTGCCACTGGTTTTCTCTGAAATCAACTCCCAAGCTCAAAAAAAGCTCTCAAGTTGAGGCCAAAATGGAGAGGATATCCCACGCTGTCCTGAGAGTCCACCTCTACATCAAGACGAACTCTCCATGCAAAGACAGGGAGCAAATACATTGACCGGGCTGGCCGTGATTTCAGTTTTAGAGTCCCCAAATAAGGTGGCAGCCCTGCCAATGTATTTGCTCCCTATCTTTGCATGGAGAGTTTGACTTGATGTAGAGGTGGACTCTCAGGATAGCGTGGGATATCCCCTCCATTTTGGCCTCAACTTGAGAGCTTTTTTTGAGCTCAGGAGTTGATTTCAGAGAAAACCAGTGGCATCATCGTGTTTCTCGCGAACTTTTACATAAGAGTCCAACGTCAAATCGCAAATCCCTCACGCATGCACCATCTCCACTGCAAAATGTGGTCCATATTCAACAATGCGTCATCTTCAGACCAAAGTATCCCAAGCGCCATTTACGCTTCGATGCTTATTTGCCGGACATCTCAACATATTCCCTTGTTCAAAGCCGGATTTAGGTTTTTGCCGCCTCCCCTTCCTCCCAGGTATACTGTACAATATCTTAGAAAACACACGATACGCACGAAATATACATTTCGGAAACACGGCGAAAGCGTTATCTGCGTAATCTGATTCTACATTAGTTAGAAGATGTCGGCCTCTTATGGTGTAGTGCCGTAGTGGTTATAGCGCCAACCCTATAATCGGGGGGTCCCGGGTTCGATTCCCGGTCAGGCGACCCGAGTTTGATGGTCTCAAACAATGGTTGCCTGGGACTGGTTGTAGGGACGGAGGGGGAACGGGACTAAAGCGCAGGATTAGTCCTTGCGGGCTACTTAAAGTAGTAAAAAAAAGAGAGAAAAAGAAGAACAAAAGGAATGATGCGCATTTATGCAGAAATGTTGCAAACAGATATTTTATGAGGGGGAAATAATTCTTCGAGGAATGAGGATTCGTGACACGAAAAAGTCGAAAATGAAAAACGCTCAATGAAACATGCCGTTGTTTTTTCCACTGAAACTTTTGTACAGACTCTCTTGAAAATCTCAGGGATTAGTTTTACGAGTAATAGAGGGAATTCAGGAAATTTTTTTTGCGGAGATGAAAATAAGGGAACTCTTTCCCGTCGGCATTGACGACTGATCTTTAAGGTGCAATCTCCTGTCCCGATGTAATTTTCATAGCTCTTTAGAAAAACCTAAACATAGTTGCGTTCGGCTAGCTGCCTCGCTCCTTTCATCTTTTTCTTCTTGGACGGAGAGTAATTTTTTTTTTTTTTTTTTTTTTTTTTTTTTTTTTTTTTTTTTTTTTTTTTTTTTTTTATTTCTAAACATACTTATTTGAGTTGAAAATAGCGAAATGGGATGCTTACGTCACTGGTCATTTATTGGTAAAAAGGTAAATGCGTTTGAACTCGAATTCGACCTCAACCTTCATGCGACAAAAAAATTGAACAGATCAACACAATTCAAGCTAAAAGTTATGGTGTCCTCAACAAATTCGCAAACAGAGACCGGTCTAGGTATATTAGATTACTATATCATTTGAGTTTCCACCAAATTCAGGTTCTGGAAGCCATGTAACAATATGAGTATCGCTGTATCATGGGTAGGTATTTTTGTGCTCACCATTAGTCGACTGTTTTTTCGGAACGAACAATCATGTGCCCTCAGCCATCTGCAAATTAAGAACAAAAATTAGTCTCTTGCCTGTGCATAGATTATTCTGTCGCACGTTCTGTCATCTCATGAATGATGCTTGTAGCTTGTAGTCGTAACTAGTTCAATTTGATGTACGTGTGAGGTCATAGTCATAGTTAATGCCAGCGTTAGGAGGCATCGAAACGCCAGCGCAACACAGCTTGTATGATCACACACATTCGAATGTAAGATATTGCGTTTAACAAAAATGAAGGGGTTATTCGTGCGCTCCTCGCAATCATTTGTATTCTAAATTCTGAATCCCCTACAGTCCTGAAAGTATTATACGCAAACCTATGACAATTGACAATTGAAACGGTCATTCTCAAAAACACGTAAGGGCCGGAAACGATAGATGAAAAAAGTCAAAACCGTCTTAATCGACCTGTTCGAAATCTCGGAGGTCAGAAAAATTAGTGTGTGAGAAGATTACAATAATTAAAAATCGGGTTGTGGTTATTTCAGTAATTTTCTCACAATTTGAACGTAAAAAAAGGAAGAAACGAATTGGAGCTTGAGTCTTTTTGAGAATGAACGAACTAATCTCAACATACTTTCCCCATTGAAAGACACATTTTTGGTGTTTCAAGCCGTAATGTGCCCACACGAAAATATTAATTGAAACACTTTCTCGACATATACGATAGTAACTTACTGCTGCTTACGTAATTGATGATCGCACACGTGCAAAAACTTACTAATTTTTTTTTTTTTTTTTTTTTTAATTAAAAAAAGAGAGAAATGTTTGACCTGAAAGAACAAATATTTACACCCTCATTCTACAAAATTCGAGATAACTGCGTGAGGGATTCAAAGCGGATCAAGTCAGGGTCAGCGAGTACTGTATAACGCGTTGGCGTTTGGTTATTTTTGAGAATGAGTGGACTTCTCAGATGTTTTTTAGGCCTTATAACTCCGTTTTTCTGCTTGTCACTTGCAGGGTCGGACTGGCTCGCATCTGAGGGCGTAGACCCTTGGCTGGTTAAAGGGGCGTAATGTGATATTTCTTGATGGGGCATCCCCTTCGTGGAGAGGGGTTCAGAAAATTTTGGCAAAGCAGCACAAGTTTACGCTATTTTCAGGTTCAAAGTTTATTAATCGTACAGAGTAAAAATTGTAAAATTGAACGTATTGAAGTGACCGAGAGACTTCTGAAATTAAAGAAAACAAAAATATTAAAGCCACTAGACGCATCCAAGAACCATTATTTCCATAAGAACCGTGTCAGTGCTGCGGTTTACACGAGCTTAAGACGTGGGTCTAAAAATCCATCCTAAAAAAGAATCAGGCAAGAACCTGAAAAAAGAAGAAAGAACGAGTATAAACACAGCCGACGACAAGAAAGACGTATTCGGGCCTCTTTTTTAACTTTCCTCCCGAATCTGAGCGACAACTCATTGGCAGAATATAGCAGGGCATTGAGAACTCACGCTTCGCGTCATCGCGCCTTCAATTTTTCAGATGCAGCACGGACGTCCATCAAGTGCGAATAGTTGTATCTCTGCGCCGTCGTTAATGCGCAACCTTTCCCTCACTTTATATTTCCACGTTGTGTTTGTTTGCGTTTGCCTTATTCGTAATGGTGCTTCAATCACTACGTGAATAACACAGCCGAAGGTAGGAGAGATGTGTTCGCGCCTCTTTTTTAACTTTTCTCCCGAATCTGAGCGATACCTCATTAGCAGCATATAGCAGGGCATTGAGAACTCACGCTTCGCGTCATCGCGCCTTCAATTTTTCAGATGCAACACGGACGTCCATCAAGTACGAATAGTTGTATCTCTGCGCCGTCGTTAACGCGCATCCTTTCCCTCGCTTTATTTCCATATTGTGTTTGTTTGCGTTTGTCTTATTCGTAATGGTGCTTTAAGCACTACGTGAATAACACAGCCGAAGGTAGGAGAGATGTGTTCGGGCCTCTTTTTTAACTTTTCTTCCGAATCTGAGCGATACCTCATTGGCAGCATATAGCAGAGCATTGAGAACTCACGCTTCGCGTCATCACGCCTTCAACTTTTCAGATGCAGCACGGACGTCCATCAAGTACGAATAGTTGTATCTCTGCGGCGTCATCAAGGCGCGTCCTGAATGTCAGAATGAAGGAGGGGGATGATAAAGCGCCTGTATGTCAACAAAAAGGTGACAATTTCACAAAAAAGTGTTTACTCTTCAGAACGTAGTTCTTGGACCTCTGTTCACCACTATACGTAAAAGCACCTCTCCTCACTCCTAACTCTCTCTTCTTCCGTTCATTCAAGAAATTTTCCGCATATATTCTCGGTCGTAATTTTTTTTCTCTCCTTATTTTGCTATCTGTCAGAGGAGCGCGTTTTTTGCGCGCGGGGCGTAAGGGGGCGTATCTGCCAATGGCAGATTGGCTTTATGGCCAGTCCAAGCCTGGTCACTTGGCATTCTCCCCCGAATTCTCGTGCACGAACACAGGAGGCTACTGAATGTAACCGCACTCTGAGGCGGTCCTCAACCAGCGTGTTTCTTATTATTATCGCAGATATGATCGATCTTATGAAGTAGAACATGGTTGATTCTTGATCAGTAGATCCTAAGGAATACACGGAGAAAATTAAATTGCTGATTTAACAATCAATTGCTTTAAAAAGTGACTGCGATGTTTCAATGTAGATTTTACACAAAAAAAAAAATGCTACTTTCACCACTATTGTAAGCTAATTTAAGCACGGGGGTGGATGAAGAAGCAATTTTTTGTTCTACATTGAAATATTGCTGACACTTTTTAAGCAATTGAATTGTTAAATCAACAATTTAATTTTTTCCTTGTACATAGATACCAATTTTAGCAATTTTCATTGATGCTGATTTTCCGACTTTTTCGGCGCTAGGTCGGCTGTTTTTCTCACTGAGCGATGGTGCGAAGACTTCCATTTTTTCAACTACGAATAATAACTATACTATTATTGATCATTATTCTAAGTTTCATTTCTCGTTTCGGACTTTCGGTGTGCGGTTTGCTGTTCCACCGTGCTAAGGAAGAACGCCATATGAACGTTCGAGAGTTGCCAAATTTCCTGCGATAAAATGTTCATTTGTGAGGAAAGTTACGCATATTTTTCCTTTAAATTGTCAGAATCTTTAGGCAATAGTGTGATCTAAATTATCTGAAAAATTGGGAGGAAAATATCCATAAATTTACCAGAAAATTCGCGTTTTATGAAAGGAAATTTGGGAACGCCCGAAGGTTCATACGGCGTTTTTCCTTAGCATGGCAGTGTTGGAGTGTGGGATCCGCGATTCACCTGTTGCGTCGCGGTGTGGATGATGTAGTTCCCGATTCCTCCGCCAGTCGTGCGCTTACAGAGCCCGCGCGTGGTCCTCTCAGTGTTTTGTTTCTGTGCGGACTGCTGTGAATCAGTATCAGTGTTTCGGCTTTGATAATTTATTTGTGGTAGATAACATTCTATTTCGCGGCCTTATCAGTATTGGATTAATCAGGATATCCTCAATCGTAAGTTTCATTCATAACTCCGATACTTTTCAACTTCATTCATTCTTAATCTCTAAACTCATTGATGAAGCAGTACACAAGCAGTTACTGATGTTGTCATGAGCCCAACCACCTGTTTGTTTACGTTTGTTTATCAGCAACCCAGTGTTAATGATGAATCTTAGAGAGCAATGCTGCTTGTTTTCCCATTTTTAATTCAATTACACTGTGTCGGCAGCATAATGTGGGAACTATTATCGGTTGACTGAAGCTAGCAAGGCTTCCTAAAGTAGGTTTGTCAGTGATGGATTCTTCGAGTTGGCATTGTAGGTTTTTCGTTTCTCAACCCCTATTTCTCTCCATTAGGTTTTTTATAGCTTCCTGTCATTTGTTATTACAAGTATGTAGGATGTCTTTCATCTAGATGAGTTCCATTATCTATCACGTATCCAAGTGATAGAGAATTGCTCTCATATTTGAGAGCATGAAGGCAGTGTAAGAGTGGAAAATTCCTTTTTTCCGTGCCGTTGTCATTCGAGGTAGTATTCATAGTTGTTCATCAAGCACTTAGGCCTTCTTAACTGATGTAATTCTAGCAGCTTAAAAAGGCCTCAATGTTTAAGTGACAACTCTGAATACGTCCCTCAGCCATAGCAGGGATATTTAACAGCATGATTCTTTCAAGGAATAGGATGCCTGTAGATTCGTTATCACTATGAATATTTTTTGAAGTTGCAAACCTTATTAAAACCACCATCTGCAGATAAATGAACTTTACCAAAGGCAGCTGAAAAGATTAACACCGCTTTTCCAATCCGAGCCACTCCCTCAAAGAGAAATAAAATATGAGATCAGAAATCCGAGCCAAGTAATAGTACAGCAACCAAGACTTGAAGTCTCAAAAAGAAATGTGGGGTATACAGTCAAGTCAATCATCTAAGTTACCAAATCAATCCTAGGGTAAGCTCACCTATAGCAAATAATAAAAAATTGTATTTTATTTTACAAAACAGTTGGATTGCGCTTGGCAGGGGGGGGGCTGGAGCGTCCCAGTGTTGCTAGATTTTGGAAAAGTGATTCTGGCTAAGTCTCAAGTTGCACAATCATGGCGACACTGAGATTCTCTTGGTTCCTCCTTGCAATGTGCAATCCAAGTGTTTTGTACTCATTTCTGTAACATAAATTGTTGTGTTTGGTATGTGAAAGCAGAGGAAATGGGAACGAGGGCCTTGCCAACCTGTGAATCTATTTAGCTAATGTAATTAGATAATGTAATTAGTTGTTCTTTTTTATATAATTAAAATGGATACAAATTTCTATATTGTATTCAACATTATGTTTGCTTAAAATTTAAACTTAAATTAAATGTATGTACCTATTTATAACAGCCTCATCCACACGAGTCACCTCACGGATGAGGGAAGTTGATTATGTATTTTTATTGTATTGTGTAAATTGAAGAATTTGAATTGAATTGAATTGAAATGGACAGATGATTGAAAGAGATTGAATATTCACAGAGAAGAACTAAGTATGCTTTATTGAGGAAAATACAACAAAAATTTTTACAATGAGTTTAGTTATTTCCACATTGTGCTTGGCTTGTGTCGTGGAACTAATGCGAATCCTGTTTGATCGCTGTTCGCTGGTGGTTTTACTTACTTCACCATAGAATTTTTTATACTGAGGTTTCTACTGTGCACGGATCAAAGACTGAAAGCAGGCTTTTGCTGCGTTTGATGAAAATTCTATGGAAGGCATATTTTACGCTAGGGCTTATTGGTGAAGTTAGAGTATTGCTTATAGCTAAGTAATGAGACCACTTAAATTTCTCAATGAGAGAAATAGGAGTCATATTTAAGCCAGCATCAAGTAATGCCTGAGTATCTATTGGATTGAAAACGGAGGCATAGAAGACACTCTACAGAAGTAATCAGGAGTATTTTAAATTAAGGATGACTTGAATTCTCAGCTCTTACCATTAAAATCACCAAAGTGATGGCCGTTTTAAAGTTCAATACGCTCCTGTTTGAATGTATCATAATGGCGGGAATCACAGCCTTAATTTGTGGCTTTTTAATGGTTTTTGTTGAAGGAAATGATTTATCCAGGGACTATTGGAATTGCCGAGCAAATTTTCAGGAACTTACATCTTTTTTGTGAAATTTTACCTGTTTCGGTTGAATTTTTGTTCAGGCAAGTGCCTTTATAACCTAGCGTTTGAGGTATGGAATAGACCCTACTTTTTAACTGCTGGCTTGGCTTGTCAGAGGACTAGGAGGCCTCGAGGCACTGAGCTGCTACCAAGAAGGAAAATAATGGTCTCTTAGTCCATGGGCTAGCAGGGGTAGCGTCTACTGGGTCCACCCTTTCCCAATGATAGAATTTTTTAGCCAGTAGTTTCGTGAAGCCCTCGAATAGTAGAATAAGATTTTAAGTACTAGTTTAAGCTGATTTTGTAATGATGAGACTGAGAAGCCCCCTCTAATCCCTCCCTCCCCCCACCCAAGACTTTGACATCCGACTTTTCCGTTGTTTTTCCGTTTTGCTCGGCAACGATTGTTCATAGAAATATACTTAGGTGCGTTTATCTGGAAGCTCGTAAAATTTCAATTCCACTGTGTACATATGGCGAGACTGCCGGGTGATCACTGAAGGCCCAAAATGAAAGGATAAAACACCTTCAGCGCGCTGCTATTGCTGATGGGTTTTTTTTCCAAAAAAGAACGATCACGTGACAGAAATTCAGGTGCCGCGCTAAATGTTCCGTTTCCGTCGAAGGACCGGTCATGTGATAAACCCTTTCGGTGGAAAGGGAGGGGGGACTCTGAGTAGAATTATCTATAGGGAGAGGGAGAGGGGGTCTATTTGTACTAATTGGAATATTTTTCAAGGGATAGGGGGGCACTTTTTTCTGGGGGAACCCCCCCCCCCCTTCCATCTTTCTTTTACAAATTGGAATCGCCCATTCCGTTAAACCGCTTTATTGACCTGTGACACGACCATCTAGTTAAGGAACCACCCTTTATATTCCCTTTTTTACCCGAAAATCATTCCGTATTGTAGTTCGTTTTCAACGAGACCGATATTTCAATTGCAGCGGTCGGTGTTGGCAGTTTGGGGCTTCGAAAAATCCGGTTTGTGACGTCATCCACAGCGGTAGTGACACCCTTAGTTTCCTCCACCTTGTTTCCATTTGTCAGGGAAACACACATCTGCACTGGTCACTCAACGTGTAATTCGGATGAAAGCTAGGTAGAAGGAACCAAGGGTGCCACTACCGCGGTGGGTGACGTCATAAACCGACTTTTTCAAAGCGCAACATCTCGGTTAATTTTAAACGTAAAGAGTTGCTGTTTGGACGGATCTTAATTTATTTCGCTGACCAACGATAATCAAGCATCAAAACACGACTCTGTGTCCAGCGCAACGGACCCATTAACGAGCGAGGGCTCGCTTTTTTTAAGGTTCACTAATAAAGAAGAGAAGAAGCGTTATCTGAGCGCTTGCGCCAGCGCGGCGGCGACGTCATCGAACTGAAGACAATAACGAGGAAGCGGAGCGGTACAGCCGAGCGCCTCTTGGGAAACCGCGCACGGGGCCGGGACAGGGGCCCGGGCCCCCGGGGGGAGTCCTTTTTGAATGCAGAAAAGCGAGGACGCCACTCCATCGCCGCGGCGCAGCGCGACGTCGTGGGAAAATGATAGCGAGTGTTTTTTATGAAGAAAGTCATGTTACGGCGCTTTGCGCGGTTGCCGCCTTTCACCAATGAAGGCGCTATCAGCGCTGTTCGGAAAGAACTCGGCTATTACATTCGTACATCCCTTCCGTCATTGCCTGTCCAAATTACCAACAATTGAGATCCAAAATCCCACTTATCAGTTCTCTTTTACCAATGTTAAAAAATAAATCGGCGGCGTAAGTCCGCTATCACACACTAGAAAGAAAATACGTTGGATCCAGAGTCCAGACTCTTTAAAACATCGACAAGAGAAAATACTCTTGATTCAATCCGATTTTTGCTTAAATCAAAAGGAAATCCGCTCCAATTAAGAGGCTTGGTTCTTGATTTAAGCAAAAATCTGATTGAATCAAGAGTATTTTATCTTGTCGATGTTTTTAAGAGTCTGGACTCTAGACCCAATGTGTTTTTTTTTTTTTTTTTTTTTTTTTTTTTTTTTTTTTTTTTTCCAGTGCATATTTCGTTTTCGGTGTCTGAAAATCTCCGCCTCTGTGTTTTAAATTGACATCATTCCTTGAAGTTTTTGCAGAATTTTCTTCGCATAGAGAAGAAAAATCGTTGAATGGTTTTCCGTTTAAAAAAATAAAGTATGGCAGGAAATCTGCGACGTCGCAAAACGAGTTATGTGATTATGCCGACTTACACCGTCGAAATGCACGTAGGAACCAAGTTGCGGGTGTTCAATATTACCTTGCTATAAAGACTAACGTTGTATAAATCTACCGTTGCCAAATTTTGTTCAATGAAACACGATTCCACCGGAGAATTTGAAATATTTCTCTTTCAAATTCATTGGGGGATGTGAAATATTTCTCTTTTCATTTCAGACAAACTTGTTCGCAGTTTAACCTAAAATACCAGAATATTTCAAGGAAAAAGATGCATTCTTTTCCCCAAAAATTCATGTTTTATCTGTGGAAATTCAGCAATGCTCGAAATTTATACGGCGTTCTTCCTTAAAGCGGCAGAATTGCTTTTCGACATGCTTGTGAGATTGACGTCTTCAAATAAAACGTACACACTACATTCATTGTACACATGAGCCCTGTCACGCATGTTTTCTCCGAATCTCAAGGCCGAGGACGTAATGGAGATATTTTATTTTGATTTAAATATATACGTTTAAATATACACTGAGCCAAACGAAAAGGTACAAAATTAAGCATCACGACACATCTCTCCTCGTCCACATTGTACGCAGAATACAATGGGCACATTGAAGATGTCCAGCTTTAACGTATAAGTGAGAAAAGAACTGTTCTTGTCTCAGCTGATTCACACTTCCCGCCCAGTCTCTTGAAGTCAAATCGAGCACTAAACTATTCTTTGTATGTTTTACGATCAACAAATTTTCCCAGGCATAATTTTTTTTTTGGGGGGGGGGGGGCGTTACCCTGTCAGCGGACTGATTATTGAAATCTATAGACAAAGTAGACAAAGGGAACATAGAGCCATGCTACTCGAATTGGTAAAAAAAAATGGTTGGTTTTTATATTATAAGTGTAGGGTCTCTTGTGGGTTACCGTAAGTTAGTCTACTACTGAGAAAAAACACGAAGAAGAGGCCCGAATACTGTATGTAAAAAAGAGGAGAAATGGTGCTGGGTCCACACCATTTCGCAGGGAAATCAAAGCCAAGAAGTTCCAAACAGTCCTTAGTCTACTACTGTCCTTCTTTGTCCATCGCAACCACTCACTTCCACCAATAGGATTGCTCCATTTTCCCGATGTCGTCTCTGTCTATCGCTTTGTCTATATTTCAATAATCATTTACAATTCCTCCTCGTAAAATATGGATGTTTTCTCTGCAGCACCGTCCGCAATTCGATTCTTCTGTATAAATTGTAGGGCGCCGAACGTTGACTAAACGCAGGTGGAACGTGGGAAAGTCGGAATCAGGGATTTTCTGTACATCTGCTGAATAAATTTGCACTACTGACCTATTACTCCTGCGGAACTCCCGTCAGCCGGAATCTTTTCGCTAGAGTGGAGGTGGGATATGCATATCATTCACGAGCAGAAACCGCTCTTATGCAGCTGCTATGAGCTGATTTCTGAGAAATATGAAGCAAGGTTGCCAGATTCAGAGCCCGAAATTCACATTTCACCAGGACTTTTGGTGGAAAATTCGCTCATAAATCGTTACACGACGAATTTATCGGTAGCATTTTTTAACAAACCTCAGCAAAAGCTTTTCCTTTAAGTTAAGATCTTCAGCGTTATCTCATAGTTCCCGGGAAGAACCAGACCACCCCTCAACCCCCATCCATTACTCAAAAGCGTTTGACTCCCATATTTTTCCTTCTGAAAAAGATGTGTCATTTACCGTGAAGTTATGTCGTTCCCTTGTTTGTATAGTAATGCCTAACCGTTAGCTGCGTATGAATCCCCGCGCTTATTTAAAAAATTACATGTCGATAATTTTGAGGTTGGATCGTGGAGCTTTTAGGGCTCAAAAAGGCAACCAACCTATGGATTCAAATTATCCCGAGTGACATATTATTACAATTGTTACGCCCCGTTGTTTTTAAAGCACGTATTTTACTTAGTTTACTTAGTTTTGGCAAGAATTCACTCATTTTTGCGGTAGGACGCTTATCGATGTACATTCTTAGGCATTATAGAGTTTGATATTGGAATCTAAAAATTGGCGGTGACATTTTTTGCAATAGAAAATTGGCTGCCATTTCGGGCCTTAAGAGCTCCATATTTCGACGTATATCCAGTGGCGTGGCGTGCTTTGCGATGTATCGATTGTTATGTTATTTAAAACTATAGAAAAATATCGATAGACAGGGTGTTCGCAGCGAACACCTTAATAAGCGATTCTTTACCATAGTTTTAAATGACATAACAATCGATACATCGCAATTCACGCCACGCCACTGCGTATATCCGCACTCGATATTGAACGGATCCGCGGTGTGAAGTTAACAGGGAGAGGGTTAGGACCAAGGAACACTATATGATTTGCGTAGAGTCTTGCGGATGAGGCATGAAGTAAGAGTCGTCTTGCTTCTCCCACACTCTCATCGAGGGATCGGGGTCATCATATTTCGCGATAATCCACGTCTATTTTGCGTCAACTCTTATTATTGTGGGCGAGAATTGAATCTGTCGCACGTCGGAAAAGCTCGGCAACAATGACATCAACGAGGAGCGTTTTTGGGCGTTTGTGCTCAACGGCGGAAGTTGGGAGCTTCCGCGGACTTCCCGTTGGAAACGGAAATTGAGATATTTACACGTTATTATGTTACACCTCACCCCCACATGTAGGTAATAGGTATGTAAGTACGTCCTACCGTACCAAACCGTACTGTAGAGAGAGCTCGATTGAGTAGCCCCTTCCATACGCCTAAACTAGTGCGCCAGTCAGAGGAATATCGATGCGGGTTTCGACTGTTAAAAATAATGAAAATCTGGGAATGCCTTACTTTTCGGCGAGAGTTGATTCGGAGAGCCCAGGGACCTTTGCGCTTCAGCAGTCAACATCTGCATCGATACCCCCAGTCGTGTCTTTAAAGGTCTCGATAGACGACCAAATTCCCGAACCAATTACCATCAAAGTGTCGGGAGTTATCAGTTTTAAACTCATTAATTTTCACCATTTTAAAATGAAAACTTGGCAGAAATGTCTCTTGTGGCAGGAAATGATGAATAGTGGCACTCCATCCTAATCTTACTTTGAACAAATTAGTGCGGCCCGTCAAAATTTGATGGTAGATGGTGACCATCAGTCACCAGCATGTCTACTTTGATCGGAATTGTTCGGAATTTGATCGTGTATCCAGGGCTGAAGCAGGGTGTCTACGAGTCCGGAAAATCCGGAAGTAGTACTGATTTTTCAAGAGCGGTCTGAAAGTACTGAAAAAGTGCGGAAATTCTGTAAGATGGTCCGGAATTTTTTCATTTTTTGTCATTTTTGTCGCATTTTGAGCGTGAAATTAAAATTTTTGTACCTAATTTCTCGAATATCGTCAATTGGAGGCACTGATAAAGCACCGAATTTTTCTATTGAAGAGGTACTGAATTCCTTAGGAATGTACTGAAAAAGTACTGATTTTTGGACAGCCTGTTACAGTAGACACCCTGTGAAGGGACTATAAACCAAAGATACAATTATCAGAGCCATGAGTATCCGAATGGTATACGATACAGAACACCGTATTACTGTACGTATGATCGAACTTGTTTCTCACTAAAGCTCCCAAGTCTCGGAAATGCATAGCACGCTTCGCTCATTTCGATAATTCCAAGCGTCCACCTTTAATCAAACCCCTGGGGCTTTTAAAGTCCCAAATGGTAGACCGTAGACAAAATTGTTTCTAGAAGAATAACAAATTCTCCCGAAATTGTCAACCAAAGACTGGGGTTGCCGGCCAAGTTGGCCTAGTGGTTAGCGCGTCTGACTCTAGGTCAATAGGTCCCGGGTTCGAATTTCGGTGGTGGCGACAAATTTTCATGGAACTGACGAGTGGATCTGTAAGCAGAATTCGCTCGGCCTTAATCCGTGAAAATTTGTAAGCCCGAGCATGGATGTCTACCAAAACTCCCTGATGTCTTCGGACAATAAATAGTGCCTATAGATGGCTGTAGATTCCGAAAGGAATAGAAGCCACTAAACTCTCAATAAAAAAAAAAAAAAAAAAAAAAAAGACTGGGGTTATCTAGTGTTTTACTTCCCGTATTAACCAAGCTTCTACGTTGAAATTTCTCTCTGTGCAAAGTTAATGACGGGAAATTTGAACAGAATAATCCGTTAGTTTTTCAAAGAGAAAGAAAGAAAGAAAAAAAAAGTTTCAGAGCCAAATCCGGGGACGTAGACTGAAATTCATTGGAATTAAATGGAAATTATGCTGCCCCAGCGCAACGACAACGGAACCCGCGGCTGGAGGAGTTGGATACGAAAGGATGGAGTGCTGCCGTGCTAAGGTAAAACGCCGTATGAACATCCGAGAGTTGTCAAATTTCCTTCGATAAAATGTTCATTTTTGAGGAAAGGTGTGAATATGTTTCCTTGAAAGTTTCAGGGACTTTAGGTGAAAATGCGAACAAAATTATCCGAGAATTCGGAAGGAAAACATTCATGAGTTTACCAGGAAATTCGTGTTTTATCAAAAGAACTTTGGCAACGCCTGAAGGTTCATACGGCGTTTCTCCTTAACACGGCAGAGTGAGTGTACTAGCCGGCCGGTGGCAGTGGCTGGCAGTTAGTAAAATTACGTTCGATCGGAGAGCTCATGGCTGATTCGGAATGATGAGTGAGGTGGACTCGGACCCACTTGACGTCTAATCGAAAATACTTGATCTTAATTAGTATGCGCTGGCATAGTTTCCATCGGATGTTTGATCAGTGATCGGAGATCGGACGACGGAGGAGTGGGCGCAGTCGAAATTGGGTGGTCTCGAAAGGCCAGGTGGCCAGGCCTCTTTTCCGGCCCGGATTCATTCCGATTGCAATCGATTTATTTCCATGATTAGAGCCTCATAAATACAGGTTGAAAACGGACCGTCGGGTTGGTAGCACTTGAGCATGACTAGAATATCCAGCGCGAGGAAGTTTTTTTTTTTTTAACCTTCAAAGATAAGCAGAAACAAGAGACCCTCTACTCTGCCGTGATAGCAAAGAGAGCAGTGACCGTCAAATTTTCGAAATCGAGTTTCCTTCGAAATTCGTCTAGGTAATCTCTTTCAGATGAAATCACTGCAAATACCTAAAACAGCAAAATTCATCTTATTTTTTTGAAAACGAGACATAATGGGCCTGTTGCATGCAAGAGATACAGCCGCGCGAATAGACTTTATGGAGGTTAAATGACACGAAAATTACGATGGTCACATTAAAAAAGTCTGAAATACACTCCTTACTGCGCAATTTGCATTGTTAGGAACGCGCTTTTTCAAATTTCCCGCGTCTGGGGGCAGTTTTCTAATCACCGGAAACGAGCAAACGGTGGGCTCAGTGATTTCCGGAAGATGCCGAGTCGTTGTTGTTGTTGTTGTTATTTTTTCCTTCAGTTTGTTTACAAACCCAACGTGATCTCTTATAGTGGTCCATATACGCTTTATGCGGTGACCAAATCGATCAACTTTTAAACATCCAACACAATCCTTCTACATTTCATTTCACGATGTCACGAGCTCCGATTTTTAGGTTATGTTGTCAGTTTTAGTTGACCGGAAATAGCCGCGAGTTGCCGTTAATTGTTTCCGTTAGAAAACTGCCCTCAGACGCGGGAAATTTGAAAAAGCGCGTTCCTATCAACGCAAATTGCGCAGTAAGGAGTGTATTTCAGACTTTTTCAATGTGACCATCGTAATTTTCGTGTCATTTAACCTCTAAAAAGTCTATTCGCATGGCTGTATCTCTTGCATGCAACAGGCCCATTATGAGAACGCCGCATGCAAGTGCGCAAAAAATAACATAGTCTCAGTCAAAACAGTCGTAAATGACATTATTCCTCCAAAGAGCCAATGAAAACAGTGCTTTCAAGTAAAGTGCCGTAAAGTTAGAAAGTTTACAACAAATTTCAAAAAGTTACAAATTTATGGAGCGTAGATATTATTTTTATATTGAATGGAAGAAATTCGAAACCTTCTTACATGCACGTTGTAAAATCCGATGAAAATGTATTCATTTACCGCTGAGCAGTTTCGTGACAGGGCTTACTTTGCTAACTTCAGTTGCCGTTAACAACGCATCTATTATCTTGATATCAGTAGAATACAATTCAATAAATGACTTCTTCAAGAAATTGTAAATCAGTGTACGATGATGTCGACTGATGGTGGCGTCAGAAAGCTCGATGTTTGATTCCTGGGAGCCAGGCCGCAATGTCGTAGGAGCCAAGAACGCGGAAGAGGGAAAAATGTCACAAGACGCATCTAATGAAGGGCGGTAGTGAGTGACTCCCCCTGTGGCCAGATCGCAAAGACATACTTTTCCCTTACGTCGCGACGCTGTTTTGTCGGGATTCAGAAAGGAAATACATATTTTCAGGTTTTTGGCAACACTGGTCGCGCGTGTTCCTCCGTCGCATCCATCGTGAGCTCAACTTTTCTCTTCACCGGTGTTGGCAGGGTTGCCAAAGTCAGGGAAAACCGGGAAATGTCAGGGAATTTTGAAAAGTGAGTGAAAACCTGGAATTGTCAAGGAAAAATTAACAAGCACCTTTATTTGTTTTCTAGAATGGGTTTGACGTTTCGAGCCAAAAACTACTTCTAATTATGTCTTTTTGACCATCTCGCATATCTTGAATCGTCAGGGAATTCCACCAAAATGTATCCGGGAAATGTCAGGGAATTTCATTTTCTAGATTTGGTTGCTATCCTGTGTTGCTACTCCTTTGAAAATAATGGACTTTCATAGTTAATGGCTAGGTTTCGCTGGCCACTGAAGATGTTGTCTAGCGCTTCGGTGGAATTAAATAACGCATGTTTTGAAGAAAAGATTTTAAGGGACGAGAGCTAACAATATAGTTTTAAATTTTCCCTGTAGATCAATGAGATCAGGGATCTAAATATTGCAAAGAAAAGAATAGGAGGTTCAGAAAAAATTTCCGCTCAACATTTGAGAATACCTGTACTTAAAAAAAAAGAAGCCACTGAACTAGTCGAATTCAGTTTTGATGTATAGTGAAAATGACAAACAGCAGAGCAAGTTTAAATTTCCTTATCAGCTCGAAAGCATTTTGAGCTCGCCCACTCGGGAGAGCTCTTTGCGATCGATTTCTTTTAGCATTGGTAGTGTCGGTGGCGACAAATGGATGGTTCTCGTTGCCGGCGGAGGAACGGCCAAAATCCCATTGATTTCAACGTCTAAAAGTTGAATTTTCGCGGGTTACAGTTTTCCTCCGTCGAACATTTCCGTTCCCTCATTCAACTGAGGATTAATTGTTCCTCGTTTGCTACACTAGAGAGCAGCACTTTCCAGTGGCCGAGCATATCATAGCATGTTGCTATGGTTTTATAGCAAATAACCTAATTGTATGTTATCATCCTCTTATCTTTTCAATGCCGTTTTTGTGTGCAGTTGTACTTGCAATTGTTATTATTTCTTAAAATAAAAAAACATGGTGACCTCGACGTGATTTAATAAGTTCAATTAATTTTAAGTTACTAAGACTAAGATTGAGATTTGCGCATAATTAATGGATAATCCTTAAGACTGCCGTTATTGGTACCATAGAAGGTTAATTAACCTCAAAATAATTGCATGCTTGAGAGCTCGGTTGAGACTCGCATTGGGATCCTTTCAGAGTTTGTTTAAACCTCATATTAAGAATGCTTTAGGATTCGTTTGAGCCCCTCGCATTAAGAATGCTTGGGAGTTCGTTTGAGCCTCGCATTGAGTTTCTTTAGAGTTCGTTTTAACCTTAAAATACAGATGCATGAAGTGCTCTTTCGAGCTCCGTGCTATTTATAGTGCGCGAGGTGCTCCATTGAGCCACCGCATACCTACAAAGGCGTGATGTGCTCCATTGAGCCACTCGCATACAAAGACTTGAAGTGGTCTTTCGAGCTCCACGCTAAAATTCAAGGGAGTTCCTTTTCAGCTCTTAGTGTATACCATAAGTATTGTGTAAGAATTATGGCAGAAACGTTCCTCCGAACCGTGCTCAATTATAGTTTCTTTGAACTCTGTGCCGATAAAAATTCAGAATTTCAGACTGCCAGCTTAACAAAGTATAACCTTAATTCAAGTTGGCGACTTGATTTAAAAAAAAAAATTAAAATTAAATCATATGGTTTCATTACATTGTTGACAAGTTAAGAAAAAGCTTATCAACGATGAAAGCCAGAAACAAAAATGCGATGGCAAAAATAGCCATTGCAACATTTGCCGCAAAATCACATTCATAAAAGATAATTCCATTTCTCTCTCTTTATTTCTCTTTATTTATTGAAATGTGAAAAATTTGACTTACGAAATTACGTCATAACATTTTGCATCGGCATGTAACCTCTGATAATTGGGTAAAGATTCATTTAATACATATACAATTTCAGAAAAAAGCATTAATAGTTGTTAATAGTTTCCCAAAGGCGAGCTCTCCAACACAGTAGTGTTGGAACCAGCAGCTTGTTTAATGTTTAAGTCTATTGCGATGGCATAAAAATGGAAGTTTAGGAAACTTGCACTTGCACATCAAAATATACACAGTTATTCAAGCGGTTAATGCAGCTGTCACACATCATAGTAGAAAATGGCGAAAATTAGTGTTTTAATCATAAAATCTATATTTAAAAGACCTCAAGTGGTGAAGTTCCCACAATGATTTTAATGCGATTCTACGCGTTTTTGCTATCTCCCACTTTCCTATTCTATCGTTCAAGTCTTTACAATAACGGCCCTGTTTTAAATGTGTATTTTGTGTGTAATACTTGAACAGCACCCTGGTCAAGGGTGGCGGCGCGTGTGCGGGGCAAAAGGAGACGCCTTCACCCCCCCCCCCCCTCCCCAAAACTATCGAGGATTTTCTCGAAAAAGCATCTTCGATTTGGTGCTTGAATAAATTCACACTACGTCACGTAGATCTTTTTGAATGTTATTGATGCATCAGATTGCCATGAGTTAGCATCCACCGTCCAGAAATTCTCAGTGATATGAATAATCCTCATCTTTACTTCACGATTTTTTCGTAATCGAAGCCCAAGGCGCAGAAAAGGCATTTCTTGGTTGCAGTGCCTCAAAATCTCCGCTAACGTTTCATCCATCACGAACAAAGCAAATGTATGTAATTTTCTGTAACTTTTACTGAATATCCTTCAAGATTGCACAGCGCTAAAACCATAAAACCTCAGAAAATTCACCCATCAGTCTCCTCTCTAAAATAAAAATTAGCACGGAAGATTCTGAATCCTCGCAACCAAGAAATGCCCTTTCTGCGCCCCAACGCCTCAATTTTGATTAAAACTTTAGGCTAAACCTGAAATCAGGTAAGACCATCCGTTTGTTTGTGAGCATCCAGTTATTATACCCCTCGTTCTATCTACTCCATCTACCTCTGATGAGTGTGAGTTGGCTGTTGGAACCGGAGCTCACTTCTAGCGCACAATGGATCGAGTCAATTGGAGAGGTCGGACATGAAATTTTTGACTAAAACTGTAAATGTTGATGTTTATTTGGTCACATTTTAAATTTTGACGGGTGCCCCTTGAAGAAAATTTTACGAGGGAACCAATGGAACCACTTTCAGAACCTCAAAGCTTTGTATCAACGGAGTGGAGAATGTGCAAGCAAATTTTTATTGCTTCGTCTGGAAGTGCTTAAAGAGCTGATTTCACAGTATTTTTTATACTTTTTTTCTGATATGGGAAATAGTATAAAAATAGATTTAAAAATGAGAAAACGCACCGCCTAGTGACGTCATCTGGCGGCATTTCCCATTTAAACACACGTATTGTAGCAGATTAGATCATTTTGTCATATCTTCTCCAATAATTGTTCAATTCATGAACCAAAGGTATCCTCGTGTTCAGCTCACTCAGTAGTTTCCACTTAAACAAGAAATTCATCAAATATCAGACACCTGCAAATCCTCTGTTATAAGCGTTTAAAGTTTCCAAATTTTGTCCGACCTCTCCTATTAACTCGATCCATTGTGTGGCGGGAAGACCAGCTTTCTTGACAAGCGGCCCAAAAGTTTCGGAAGTGCGAAGCTGGACGGGGCCCGGTCGCCCGGTCCCGGTCCAACGAAAGGGGAGAAACCCAATCGTGTAAGTAACATTGTCTCTGCCACGAACGGGACGCGAACCGTGTAGTGCACCGCTCACGGCACACGTAGTTCCGGAGCCCTCGAATCTTCACCGTAGCGTTTTTATTATCGCCAATAAAGCCGCCGCTTTCCGGAAAACCGGGTGATGTAACCCATTATCGTGAGCGAAAGTTTGGAGCTGTTGGAATCAGAGCTCGCGCTGCCAGCTCGGGTGAAATATCCGCCGTGTCGGGGGGGGGGGGGGGGGGGGGGGGCTCTATCAGTCTTCCAACTTCGCAGTAGCCCGGATGCTAAGGGCGAAATGGCATAGAGAAAAAAAGGAGGTTTTTGCATCTTGAGGTTTGTTTACCCTGTGACGTAGGTCGGTACAACCTGGCCAGCGAAATCCGGAATTCGGATTATGAAAAATGGACCATAATGTCCGATTTTTTTACTTAAATCAACTCATTATATAATTTCAAGCACTTTTTATAGAATGACTTTTTTCCTTAAATTACACCATTTCCAAGAAAATCGACAGGATAAACGTCGCTGTACCGACCTACGTCATCAAATCATCAAAAAAATTCCAAGATGCCCGAAATGCAAACACCTCCTTTTTTTTCTCTATGGCGGAATGGACTACATTTGGACCGCGTTCAGTAGAAAGGAACCAATCCACATCGGCTATTGCCAAATTTAACTTGGCAATTTAATTTTTTACAAGAGAACGCTCGAGCGGATTCCTTTGAAAATTTTAAGGAATTTGCCTCGTACTATGCAGAAAACTTACTGAAATTTGCACCAAAATCTGCACTCACATTTTCGTGTAAGAAATTAAATTGCCCGATCAAATTTGGCAATAGCTGTTGTGGCTCGGTTCCTTTCTGCTTAATGTGGTCCATTTAACAATTAGAAACTACAGTTTCTGGATCATCCGTAAAAACATTTATGTGCATAGGGAAATCCATGTCCCTAAAGTGAGCTACAATTTGTAATTCCCATTTGCAAAATTTAGTCCTAACGCGCCTGCAAATCGGGCTTTTGTGCCTATGAGTAAAAGGCACTACTGGAATCCCGTCGTTTCCAGGAAGGATAAATGTAACTTAATTCTAAGGTTAAAAAATTAACTTAAACAAATCAATTTTTCACAAACACGTACCCGCGAAATTCTTGTCCAAATTTTGTTGATTCATGCACGAGATCAAAGGAAAATCAGTGAAATTTTCAGTCCGATATGTCCAAGATTCTCCTGATAAATATGCAATTCTCGCGAATAAATTTGGTAACATAGGATTGAGGTTACTTTTTTTCGTCAGGGGAACGAAGATCTAACGTCAAAAGATCGGTGTTTTACTCTAATTTCTTTCGCATTCTTGCTCCTCGCAAATTCTGGCACATGGTAGGCACTATCTAATGCAGCATTCCGGACCGCAAAACAGAGCGTTATGGGGGTCAAATAACGTAAATATAGCGTTCAGTAGTATATGTACGGTCTCTAACAATAAGTTTAATCCGTCTGTGTATCTCACTTTGTATAGGTGCTATTATTCTTTGCGCGAAAAAAGTAATTTTATTCTCCCATTGAACGAAGTGCTATCTCCAGCTACATCAATACCTCTCCACTTGACGCCATTTTGCTCGACCGCACAGAGGAGCGATCTGATGGGATGAATCGAGCATAATTTGGAAAGAGTAAAAGTGTATATATTCTTCGTTGCTACAAAACATTGACGTTTAAAAGTGACTCTCGTGCTTTTCTCTCTGAATTTCCTGCCAGGGGCTCCCCTAAAAAGTTCAAATGTGACGAAATAAGCATCAGAATGGACCACTAGACGAGGTACGAATTTCAGCATTCTGATACATGTTTCTTAACCAAAATTTCACGTAGAACGCGATGCGCTCAACAAAAATTACCGAAATCAATGCCTTACGAAAATATTTAATGATTCTTAATGCGTGAAACCAAACCATCCGCTCATGAAAACTCAACGCCCTACGTGATTCACATCGAGCGCTAAACGTTATCACGACAGTCTCTGCGATATAAAAATCTGGCAATCTCGATCTTGACGCTTTGGCTCAGCTATTGCAAATTGCTTATAGTTTGAACAACACATGGTGGGAAATGAACATTGCTCGATCGAGGAGCTTGCTGAAACCGTTGTAGTGCGCGATTTGACTCACGTAGAGCTTTGAGTTTCTTGTGAGCGGGCAGTTCAAATTCCTCGTAACCAATGTGTAATAAAAACGTTAATATCTTCGTTAAAAGTTGGTTTCAGTAATTTTCGTTGTAAGAATCTTGTTTTACGTAAAATTCTGGTTAAGAAACGTGTATCAGATTGCTTAAATTCGTACCTTGTCTAGTGGTCCATTGAAATGTTTCTTTAGTAGAAGATTTCAGTCGAGTCTCGTTAGAGTACCTATATTAAGAGAGTATGGCCACTGGGCCCCATGGAGAGGCTTAGGACCCAAAAATGGCGGTGCTTTGTTTTGGTTTTTGTGGATGGGAGGGGGGTCATTGCCAACTTTTGACGGTTACCACCAACCGTACTTGCTGCCAACCTTACTACATTCAAGATAATTTTTCTCAAAAATTGCACACGATTAGTCTTAAAAATATGTAAAGAAGTCGCAAGAGTGCATTTGAGTAAATTTTTCGTTACGATAAGCAAAGAAAACTGCATTTTGAGTCATTTTGCATTACATTAATTTATGACGTCCGCCATTTTTGGGTCCTAAGGGCTCTATTCAGCCTAAGATGGCTGAGCCAATCAGAGGTGGTAACCCCAGTGGCCATACTCTCTCAATATAGGTACTCTAAGTCTCGTTACACTGTGCGACGAAGGACCGAGGGAATCGCGACAGGACCGCCGGACGCGACGTGACGTCGACAGCGTGGATGTCAGCGCTGCAGAGATGAGTGGCAGCGTAGATTTACCGGAAAAAAGGAGATCAACGGACAAAACAAGACCGCCGAGGATCGTGGATTTGAGGGCAAATTATGTCAACTTTCAATGCCCCCCCCCCCCTCCCGACCCCCTCCGACGTAGAAACTGGCGGGAAATGAGGTGGAGGAAGAAGAACGATGTCACCGCGATGCATCATGAGCCGACAACTGACAGACGGCACTGTTGCGAAATCTCACCGGAAATATGGAGCTTTATGCAGGGTTTTAAGGGTTTTGAAATTTAAACCGGTGGAGCAGCGGCGAGTCGACAACTAAGTTGACGAAAGTCGAGTGGTACTCCGCCGTGCCAAGGAAAAACGCCGTATGAACCATCAGGCGTTGCCAAATTTCGATTGATAAACCATGAATTTCCTGGTAAACTTATGAATATTTTTCTTCCCGGATAATATTGTTCCCACCTCACCTGAAGTTTCTGAAAATTCCAAGGAAAAATATCCACAGCTTTCTTCAAAAATAAACATTTTATCGAGGGAAATTTGGCAACTCTTGAATGTTCATACGACGTTCTTCCCTAGCACGGCAGTGCAACGGAAACTAGTTCCTTGTTGCGACTTTGCTCGACGTTGTACCGTCCCCCACCCTCCTCTCCAAAATAAGATCATGGGTGCAGATTATCATCGTGCACCAAACAATCGAGATTTCCAATTTTAACTGCTCATAATATTCGTTTTGTCACTGAAACGAGCTCATGAGCATATCTCGACTCTCTGTATTTTTATATTGCGTTCACTGTCAGTCTAACTTGATGATTTACTCTTTGTTACAGGGTTGTCTTTAAATTAAACAGCAGACTTCACCAATGTAAGTAGACGCGTGTATTCACGTCATTATACAACAAATTTTTTCATTGCATGTTTGGAAGGAGATATTGACTACTTTGTTGATGACCAAAGCGTGAGACGACGTATCTCTAAAATGTCTACTCTCCAGGAGAGCCAAAAACAGTGTTCTCTGTCCATTCCATACTGACAGGATTCGAAGCCGGCTATGACATTATTGTGTTGAAAGCATCTTAACGACGAATCGGTTTAAAGTAGTCCGAGAGATATGCTGTTTTAAAGCCTTAATTTTGACTCTTACCTCTACCCCTAAGTATCAAATTTCAAAAATTGAGAGTTTCGGACTGGGGGATGATTCTCTATCAACCCTGAAAATAAATTGAACATCAGGTCAAGATTGGAAATTATCGATTTTGTGCGATATCTTAGCTCGTCCGATTCTACTGTGCGGCGGATCGGCACCGGCACCGGTAGCTGCTGAAAAAAAAATCACAGTGCATAAGGAAGAACGCCGTATGAACATTCGAATGTTGCCACATTTCCCCCAATGGAATATATTTATTTTTAAGGAAAGTTATGAATCCATGTTTTTGAAATTTTCAGATAATTTAGATTCAGCTGTGAAAAAAATTCTTTGAAAAATTGAAAGGAAAATATATCTATACATTTCCGAGGAAATATGTTTTTTATCAGAGGAGATTTGAAAACGTCTGAAAGCACTTAGAAGTTTTTCCCTCTATAGACAGAGTACGAAACAGTGCGCCGAACGAGGTACAATACATCATTGTATCACCTACCTAATTGGACTGCATTTTGCAATTGGGAACTGCTATTTCTGGCTCATTTTAGAAACAGCGTATTTACCTTATGTTAATCCATGTAGATAGGTGCTTTTACAGATCTGCTAGAAATAGTAGCTCCTAATTGCAAAATGTAGCCCAATGAGCTGCTAAAAATCCTCGCAATCTGTAATGTTCGACGACCGAGTTTTCATGGTTGAGTAGACTCGATGGGTCGCGTCCGCGTCGCACAGTGGACGCTGTCTATGGTGACGTCACCCCAGGGATTCTCCATTATATCGGATTGGATCCGAAGAATAACAATATCATTACCTCATTTAATGCTAACAAGAGAATGAATCGATAAATATATAGATTTTCTGTGACGTAACACTACCAGCGTATACTGGGAAAGATCGGTCAATAAGTTGATCGAACTGCAATTTTTGACAATTGGATCGCATTTAACGAAAAAAGGAACCAGCGCGATTACAGTGTCGTAAAAATTGTGCTTCTTCACAATTTTCTAAAAAATCTCCCAGAGTAGCAAATAGTTTTGACTTCAGATGACAGGTTCAGATGACATTTCTATTTCTAAAGGAGCATTTTGGAACCGAGGGTCCCAAATTCCGAGCAATCGTAACAAGGGGTGACAGAACTGGGCCTCAGTTGATATGTAGAAGGATTATTGCTTTGATTCTTCGTCGCGTCGCGTCGATCAGTCCGGATACTTACGAGAGAATAAGATTCCAGAGCGCAATCTTTTCGTTTCTTCTCATCTGTGCGAGCGTTGTCGTTTAGTGCACAGTTTTGTCCTTTCCGGCTCTGGCAAAATTAATAATGGGCTAATATCTGTATGAAATCCGGCAACATCTCTTCACGTACGGCTTGCAAAAGCGCATCTTTCCGATTATTTCATCGAACTCGTTGAAGATCGTCCGCAAGAGCCGCACCAGTTGCATCTGCTGATGGCATGCAACTCGAAGGATTGCAGCTGGAGACTTGTAACTATGCATGGACCAATCAGATTAGAAATCGAGTTGTATGTTGTATTCCATACGTGAACGAATCCGAAACTCGTGCGGTGATCTTGCGACTTCGCAATTAACGCCGGTAAACGCTTTGCAATGAAAATTCTCATAGTTCTTGCAATGTCATCCGAAGGAGTTACGATTTATTTGTTTTAAAAAAACTGGAAAAAAACAATGAGTTTTGTGCGTAAAGAATTGTGTGCGTGTGTTTTTTTACTTTTTTATGACACCATTTATCAAGTTTACCAATAGCATTAGGAAATAGGATAGATCCACATAACTTTGATTTTGTGACTTTCTTATACAGTATCTTGGAGAAATCTTGAAGATATGGGGGACGTTTTGGATGGTCTGGGTGCCATTTATAACGGTTTTTTGGGGGAAGAGGAGGGGGGGGGGCGAGCCGCGCAACTACTCAATTATAAAAATCACTTTATCCGTGAAAATCTCCAGGAAATTTACTAACACTATGAATGACAAGGGTATAGGCAAGGAAGACAAAAGGGATATGAAGGGATCATATTGGCGGAAGCGGGTAGTTGCAATAGACAAGGGAGGTAGGTAATAGACTAACTAACACCAACCCACGAAAGACCCTATAGTTAGTCCATCATTTTCTCCCTCAGTCTATGGGAACCACCCATTTCAACTAATAAAATTCCTTCATTTCCGTTTGATCTTCTTTGTATATAGCTTTGTCCATCAATTTCAATAATCGGCCCGCAGTAGGGCCCGCGAAGCGCCCTCTGAGGCTTGGGCAGCGTAGCAGCCAAAGGGCAGACTCCTAGTACTTCCAATTCTCTCCACCCCACTGAATAATTTCCTGAATTTCTTGTCATAAACATCAGAGGTATTCCGACAATTTATTCGAAGAAACTGACCTGGATAGCGGGCTGTTTACTTTCATCGGATTCAAAACACTTTCTACTGGACGGAAAGAGTCGCTGCAAGAGTCGCTAGAGAAGGCTGGAGGGAAGAGTTGATCCGCATTTCATTTTCCCCTCGCTTCATAAATCCGATGCCTTATAAGATTATTTCATAGAGTAATCCGATTCGAATCATTGGTGATTTATCGAGTGGCTATTGTTGGCATTGCTCGCATTGGTCGATTGAGTCGGTTTGTTGGATCAATTACAAGTTTCGTAGATTTACGTTTTGATTAAGGGAACTTACGGACTGGCTCATGCGATACGTAGATGAGTCGAAAAAGGAAGGAAACCTAACACGTACTCTGCCGTGAGGAAAAAGGCCGTATGAACCTTCAGGCGTTGCCAAATCTCCTTCATTTAATCACAAATTTTCGGGCACATTCGTGAATATTATTCTGCGAATTTTTCGGAGGGTTTTACTCATAATTTAATCTGAACAACCAGAACATTACGAGGAAAATTTTCATTTAATTCCTCAAAATAAATATTTCCTGAGAGGCAATTTGGTAATATTTAAATGCTTTTACGACGTTTTTCCTCAGCACGGCAGTACTACGGATGACGTAAAGCGATATTTTAGATCCCTGCCGAGTACAGAGCTTTTTCGTGGGGGTTTCGATGATTCGAAAAAAGGGAGATGGTTTTGTATTAAGTATCTATGTAGTAATCCATTCGGACGGAGCACCAATACTACCGTGCTATAAGGAGAAACGCCGTATGAACATTCGAGAGTTGCCAAATTTTCCCGGGTTAATCATGTATTTTTCTAGAAAGTTATTCATATTTTTCCTTGACATTTTCAAGTATTTTAGATCAAATTGCGAACCAAATCTTCTGAAAAATTTGAATCAAAACATTAAAAGAATTCCCAGTTAATGCAGTCTTTATTGAGGGGAATCTGTTAACATCTGAAGGCTCATACGGCGTTTTTCCTAAGCACGGCAGCAGTGGCGTGGCGTGAATTGCGATGTATCGATTGTTATGCCATTGTTTATGGTAAAGAATCGATTATTAAGGTGTTCGCTGCGAACACCCTGTTTATCGATCCTTCTCCATAAGTTTTAATGGTATAACAATCGATATATCGCAATTCACGCCACGCCACTGCACGGCAGAATACCAACGAGCCCGCCCTGTCTGAGCCTTTCTCGGAGAAGCGATGCGAGCGCCGAGCGTGGCGCGGAGTTGCTGCTGCCTGCGCGCTGCGTGTGGTTCGCCCTTTCAGTTAAACTCGGGCATAATCAAGAGCAGCCAAGAGCCAAAAGGCCCCATAAAACTTTCACCTTCTTTTGCTCAAAACAGCTGATTTTGATCGGATACTGGTCTGCCGACCGCGACCGTCGTCGTCGCGACGTGTGTTCTATCTTCTATCCACTTATCCAGCTCCCAGCCCAGCGCCCGATCCGTCGCGTCGCGTCGGGGCCAAGCTGCTCTCGTCGCACAGTGGATCGAGTCAATCAGAGAGAAATATCACACATGAAATATCCGACTAAAACTGAAAATTTCAGAGTGTCTACACGTCCGGAATTTCCGGAAAGTCCGGAAATAGCACTGATTTTTGAAGGGCTGTCCGGAAGTACGAAAAAAGTGCGGAAATTCCGCAAAACGGTCCGGAATTTGTTTTAATTTATTGTCTTTTTCGTCGCAATTGCAAATTTTTGAAATTTTTCTAATTTCGTCAAATGGAGGTACTGAAGGTACTTTTCTGTTGGAGGAGGTACGGAATTTCTCGAAAAAGTACTGTAAAAGTACTTATTTTTGACCAGCCTGTTTTAGTAGACACCCTGAAATTTTGATGTTTAAGTCGTCACATTTTAGATTTTAAGGGGTGCCCCCAGAAGAAAATTTCACGAGGAAACCAATGAAACCATTTTTAGACCTTCAACGTTTTGCATAATCGGAGATATAAGCGTCTAAATTTTGTCCGACCTCTCCTATTGGCTCGATCCCCTGTGCGCCATCGGACTCGGAGGGGGTGAGAACTGAGAACTGCCCAGCGGCTCCAACTCCGACTTTGTATCATGGAAACTCACTGCCAAGCTCAACAATGCCGAACTGTGCCTTAAACATTTCTTTTACTCCACTTTCCTCTTTTTCTTCTTCCTTTAACCAGGGGATGAGACCTTTTCGTCAAGCATTGCACCATGCACCTATAAAAAAGACGAAATAAACTAAAAAATTATTTGAATCCCATTGATGCTTACTTTTCAATCGGACGTATTTCTGTCAAACGGAACTATGTGCATTAAGACTTGAGCCCTGGGACCCATAAGAATATATGAATAACAGGGCTCACGCCATAATGCACATAGTTCCGTTTGACAGAAATACGTCCAATCAAGTCCTAGAATATTGTTAGAAAGCTTCCAATTGTTCTAGCTGTCCATCGCTGGAAAATCATTCAAATTGATAGTCAATCGATGCTCGCATTCATTGTTTGCTTCTTACTTTGAAACTTTTTTTTTTTTTGAAGTATACACCTCGTTTTTTTCTTATTTTTTCTGTTTGACGTGTGACTGCGTCCAAGCATTGCTTACGTTTAATAATTACGTCTCCACGCATCAAAGAACGCTCGTTTGTCAGTACGTCTACTTTTCTGGCGCTGCGTTCAAGTCTCGGAAGTAATTCCTGCCATTTGCTGTCTTGGGTGATCTCTCGTATGGTCTAGAATGAGAAAATTTTAAATAATAATGTCTTAATGCGTCAAACAACTCGCGTTTGTCAGTATGCCTACTTTTCTGGCGCCGCGTTCAAGTCTCTGAAGTGATTCCTGCATTTTGCCGTCTTGGCGATCTCTCGCGCCTGGTGCAACATGAAGAAATTCTTAACGTTTAATGCGAGTTACTTTGATGAGTGAAGGAATCCGAACATGACAAATGGGATCTTGCGAGCGGAAAGGGGGAGGGGAGCTCAAGTCTTCCATTTAAAAAATACTAAATATACAAACAAATAATAATATCTTTCAATACAATTAAATTTCGGCAATTTTGCAGGTTTTCTGCGTTATTTTGTAAGAAAACTGGGGGGGGGGGGTGCTCACAGGCTTACCACACTGAAAAAAAAGTAGCTTAGATCAAGCATGATAATTCTTGAATTTGCCGCCAAGAATTTTCTTTATCTTGCTTTAAGCTGACTTTTTCTTGATTCAAGAAAAATAATGCTTGGGTTAAGCAAAAAAGTAGCTTATATTAAGCAGCAAACTTCTTGATTTGAGAAGAAATACTTCTTGGCGGCAAATTTAAGATTCTTTTTTTTCCAGTGTAATTAAAGAGGATCAGCAGTGACTTTCGCCAATCCCCAGGACAGTTTATGAGTTCAAACAAACTGCTCTATTACTTCCCGGTGAAGTTTTTAGAAAGAACAAAAGGCATGAAGAGAAAAAAGATGGAGAGAAGTGCGGAGAGTGAGTGCGACAACAGGGCGAAAAGGTGCGAATCGAAAGTTGCGGCCGGGGGTCCGGCGACTCGGGGCTCGGAGCGCGGAGCTTGGACGGAGGCGAGCTTTCTCTTTCTCTTTTCCACATCCAGATCGGCGTCCACATGAGAGGGACGGGGCAAGTGCTCACTCCATAAATCCATTAGCGGCGAGCAAGTGTAACACGGCGCGAGCTTCACTCCGGGCAGCAGGGACTAATTAACATCTTGACACGACCCTGGCCGACCGGGACCGACCGGCACCGCACCAGCCGCGGCCACCAACCACCCAAGACCTGTTCCCAACCCATCGTCGTCGCGCGCCGCCGCCGCTTCTCACCCGAACGGTTTCACTGTCACTCCCTCCTCCCTGACCTCCTCCCCCCCATCCGCCCATCCCTACCGTTTTGCATTGCTTGCCTCGGCCCAGAGAGGTAGGGGTATTTCGGTGGCACACCCCCAAAAAATTTTTGTTACGCATTTATTACACCTCAGAATACCTGTGTAAGGGAGAATATGCACATGTTGAAACACGGAGCTCTTAAAACAGAGTCAGTCAACCTTCCCACGCAAAAAACACCAGAAAAATGTTGGCATTTGTCATATTCTGATGCCAAACTAAGATGACTAAAAATTTTAATTAATGAGCATCCACCAGTGGGAATAACATTTAAAATGGTAGTAAGAAGGGCTTAATCAAAGCTTCTTTTACCACGGAGAGAAAAGAGAAAATCAAAATTTCCACAATTTTCGCGCGAGCTTGTCTCGCATAATGGAGAAAATCAACGACCCCTGATCAAGCTTTTGAGAAACATCACTGCCAAGTGGACTGCTTTTTGCAATTTGGAACTATAAATTCTGGCTCTTCTAGAAAAACACTTATGTACATAGGGAAACGAATGGCACGTACGTTGTTTTTAAACCGGGCTAGAATTTATAGTTCCAAATTGCAAAATGTAGTCCAAGTGTAAATCAGCGGCGTACTTGACCATCAGCATGTATGCGGTCATCATCGGGACCATGTTACTTCTTCACCGCACCATTTGCAACGGGCCGTCCGTCCATCAAAAGATGATCTTCTCGGAAACAGTTCCGGTCGTTAAGTTTCTCCTCTCCGACGGCGATGGGGGGGGGGGGGGGGGGGCGAGGGTCCACGCCGGCAGCATCCAGTTTCCTTTTGATGAGCGGCGAGCTTTTGCGTCTCATTTCCTCGCGGTTAATTGATTGTTGTCATATTCGTCGACGACTCCGAGGCGCATTTGCATTTCTGCGACCACTTTCCACTTCTTCCGACCTTGTCCCGTGGCGGTCGCGGCCCTTTCTACCTCCCCCTCCCCTCCTCTCATTCGCTGGAAGCCCCGCTGAGCTGGAGGGGGGCTCGTTTCCAGGTATTAGCTTTAATTAGCGACCGTGAACTTGACTGATTTTGTAAACATGATATCTCGACGCCTCGCCTGGGCGATGAGTAAGCTCATGTTTATTATTCTCACCGCGACTGAGAGTTTACCGAGTGAGATTGCACCATCGGGCTGCGCCCCTCTGCCACCTCGCGGTCCATCTCTCGGTAATATTACGGGCTCGTATAGAACAAAGTGTTTCCTTACAAAGTGTATGTGCGAAAGAAGGAGCAAATAAAGAAGGTTTCTTTGGTTGTGTTATTGTCAGGATCACTCGATTTCATTTGAGTGTTGCTTCTGAAAATGCCATAAATTAATGGTCTGTCATTTATTTTAAAGATTATCATGAACAGCCTTAATTTTTTTCATCTTGAAACCTTTAAATATATCATCAAGCGTCTCTTTCCGATTCTAGTTTGAAATTGAAGATCGAAAATGGTTCAAGCTGAGCGAAAGATTTTCCTCAACCCATTCGATCTACTGCGATGACGCTCTGAGCACACGTTAGATGAAAAAGTAGTGCATTGTAGAATATATCACTTTTCTTTTTATTGCGTTTGCAGTTTGAGACGGGTAGCATTGAAAGCAAACTAGAATGCTCGATTGCTCGTATGCTCGTGTAATCGTTTGTAAAGCAGACTTGGCAAGTTTATCATGTTGAACAAATCATGTCTTATGTCTTGTAGTATCCTCTCCCTCACCAAAAGTATCCTTAGAAGCCCTGTTGTGCGGGTTCGCTTTATTTTGAAAATAGCAACCCTGCACACGTATTTACTCGAAACTATCTCTGCATTAAGGATTCGGACGATCACTCACAGGGAGAGCTGTAGAGCTTGAGAGAGGGTTTCTGACCCAACTTCTGTGCACTTTTGCACAACCCGTCAATCAAACTGCAAATTGTAGGATTCCAAAGGCTTCTAATGTGTAAATACGTTGTTAAACGAGCCTTTACCTCCTGCGGATCCAATTTCTTGTCAGGGAATCAAAACTAATCCCGAATAATCGCCTCAAATCAGAAGGATCCTTCCGCGGATGGAAATTATGCAAAGACGCAGGTTGCAAGCGGGCCGATTCGGTAAATCGGAGTTAATTACAAGTCGGCCGAACAAAGAACTCAATGAGCACTTTGAAAGCTTATCATTTGTTCCATTAAACTGTTTCACTTGGGGGGGGGGGGGGGGTAATAGAGTTGTGGCGAGCGACGGGCATGAGCCTTGCGGGGGTGCCGGATGCCCGGATTTTCACGGCGCGGCGCGGCGCACAGTAGATCGAGTCAACAAGAAAGGTCGGACGAAATTCGGAAAACTTTAAACGCTCATCATTCCGTTTATAATAAACTTTGAGGTTCTAAAAGTGGTTCCTTTGTGAAATTTTCTTCTATAAGCACCTATTTAAATTTAAAATTTGATAGGATAAACATCAAAATTTGTAGTTTGAGTCAAAAATTTGATGTCCGACTTCTCTAATTGACTGGATCCGTTGTGCGGCGCCCGGGAGCCGGGCAATTTCCCGGCACGACTCGGCTTCTGCCCGAGCTATCAACGCGTGCTCCGCTTCGCCATCCTTCTTCTCTTCACTGTCGAGAATGCGCTCCTGCTACATTTAAAGTGTGTTACACGGTTTCCGCTTTCCGGACTGGAGGATGGCGCGTTGTCACGTGTGTCGCGCCGCCATCCGTCCCTCGACGTCTCATTTAATCGCAATTGAGTATTACCTTCTTACTGTCACGCCAAAAAAAAAAAAAAAAAAAAAAAAAAAAAAAAAAAAAAAAAAAAAAAAAAACCACCTTCAGGGCTATTCAAAAGTTACGCACCACTGGTAATGAGGGGGGTGGCCATGCATTTGAAATTTTTGAGTTGTACCGCTCCCCCTCCCCCTGAGGGGATCAAAAACTAGAAAGTTCCTAAAAATTCCCTCTCAAAATGAAGAAAAACGTCGCGAACGGCAAATCGATATCTGAATTAAAACTAAAGTTATGGTCAGTGGTGCGTATCTTTTGAATAACCCTGTATATAGATATACCGTCCGTTCCGGGCTCAGAGACCAAAACTTCCGGGTGTTGCTGCGATTACTCCGGATGCTACGCCCGGAACGCGAACGGTATGTCTGTGCAGCCCGTAAGTACGGCTTCCACGGCCGGAGTTTTTTTTTTTTTTCAGTGAAGCGCAGTCTTTCTTCGTTTTTTCTGCCTGTTGAATTCTAGTATGCTATTGGCAGTGCGTTCAAAATGCGCGCCAGCTCATCAAGAAGTTGGCGAAGAGACCTAACATATTTAAAATACATTAATCTGTGATACTTCTCTTTAATACTTCTGATGTCAAGGCACGGAGAACGATAATCGTTTTTCTATCATTTATTTTTTAGCGGGGGTGAAGTTTTCTCTAAATCGATAATTTTTTTTTCTCTAAACTGAATTTTAAAGTTTGGAACTACAATATCTGGCTTAGTTTAGAAACGACGTGTGTACCATTAGTTCTCTTATGCTGACGTGTGTTTTCATTGATAGGCTGGAAACTGTAGTTCCTGCGTCTAGTTCTTGTGTAGAAAATGTCGTCCATTTAACAGTCAACTCATTTTTCTGTATCTCTCTTGTGAGGCAGACCCATTTGGCAACTGGAATTCACGTCCTGTACGACCTAGGAGATCCATTATATTTTAGGTCTTCGGTTCGCAGTTGCAGATTCGTCTCGGATGTTACTTTTCCGCCGATTTTGCGGGTCTCGAGTTCCATGGCGGCACCAAACCGTGGGCAACCAAACCACTGTTCGGGTTCCCTCACTTATCCACGCACGCCGCCAGCCTTGTCTTTCGTGCGACCGGTTCAATTATTTTCTTATTGCTCAGGATTGTCAGGCAGTCTCATTTTTCTCAAACATGGCATCACTGGACCTATTCCTCTCTCGACTCTGCACTAAATTCATTAGAGCACCTGCATAGGTAGCTTTTTCGTCTATTTTGGAGGTTCGGTCTCACCAGCTTATGGAGCTCTAGGGGCCCAATAAGGTAGGAAATCTATGAACTCAAATTAACCAGCATAGCGTATCTTCACAGTTATTACTACCCTTTCCTCAACATCAATTAACAAATTATTACCTAAAGGACATATTAGACTTCGTTTTTCACCTAAATGTCCTCAGATTTGTGTAGGATTTTCCTCAAGTGTAAACATTGTCAGTTATTTTGGTTTGAATGTGAAGGTTGGCAGAGGGCTTTTATCGTGAGAATTGGAATTGTTTTGTGTGAGTGATAGTTTTTTCTTGCGACAGCCAGTTTTCATGTACATTTTTGGCACCAGGAACAGTGAAAATCGACGCTCGAAACATTTTCTTCCACTTTTTCGTCAGTAACGTCGAGGAAAATTTGTCGAACTTAAAGGCTCAATCAAAATTGTCCATTTCAAAGGCACCCAAATTCCCACGTCGTACTGTGGATCGAGTCAATCAGAGAGGTCGAACATAAAATTTTTGACTTAAACTGCAAACTTTGATGTTTATTTTGTCACATTTTAAATTTTAAGGGGTGCCTCTCGAAGAAAATTTTATGAGGAAACCAATGGGACCACTTTTAGAACCTAAAAATTTTGTATACAACGGAGTTTTAAGCTTATAAAGTTTCCAAATCTTGTCCGACCTCTCCTATTGAATCGATCCACTGTGCGTCGATAAGATGCGACTTCAGCATTTGTCCGGTTTTTTGCCATTTCCTCCCTTAAAATAATAATCGCTCCAAGTTCCGATCTTGGAAACTTCCAACAGTCTTAGGTTTGTGAAGCGGCTCTCGGAAGAGCATGACTATACGCTTCACTTTTACCGAACCATGGGCATGATACGGCTTGCAAAGTGGATTCCAGACCCGTGCCGTGCCCGTCTCGTCTGTATCACTCTATCGCTTTGTGATCCAGCCACCTCTTATCAGCGTAATTAACCCGTGACATACTGACATAAGACAACGAGGGGCCAATTTCCATCCTGCACACGCCTTGGATTCTCAGGCACTGTGCTGGGAGCGTGTCGAGATGATATTTTATGCCTCATCCGCACCTGCCACGCGTCTCCAAGTGCGATCGGTGATCACCAATTAAAAGATTCCGGAGAGCGATCAACCAAGCCCTAGACTCGGAGAGGAACGAAGTGATAAGCTTGAATATTGATAAGAAGTCTCACTCCCAAGGGAGATTTGTGCTGTGTCGACGCCAAATGTTGCTGGTAAAATAAGGACAATTAATTGAAGGATGGAAATTCAAAACCTGATAAGTGACCAAGTCTCGTTAAAAATTGTGCAACTGTCTCCCTCTTTCAAAGGAAAATGACCGGCCACTTAATGACAATTTTTATAAAAAAAAGAATACAAAAGAAAAATCAGCGTATTCTAAAACATTTAAAAACCCTGGGCCTTAGGTTTGGTGTCCAGAAATCATAACGAATTTTTTTACACGTATGAAAATCTTTCTACGTATGTCGAGAATGTATAAATAACTCAATTTTCCCGACATTAATAGCAACGTTTCTTTGGTTCTCAACTACTGACATCTCGATTCTTAAACTTGGATGGAAACGGAAGGCAATGCGCAGACCTGTTGGCAGATAATGTCACATTGAGCTTTTACGGGTTGAAATTTTAGTCATTCCTACACGGAGAAAAAAAACTTCGTGCGTGGGACCCGAAGTTTAGGTCATATGAATCTCTGAAGTTTTCGGATTGAACATCTGAACACTTAAGGTCTAGCTGTCGAAGTTCAGGTCAGAAATCTGAAACTTCAGTTCTTACATCTGAAGTACTTCGGGTTTCACATCCGAAAAACTTCGGTTCTCACATCTGAAGTACTTCAGACGTAAGAGCTGAAGTACTTCAGATGTATAAGAACTGAAGTTTCAGATGTCTAACCTGAACTTTGGCAGCTAGACCTTAAGTGTTCAGATGCTCAATCCGAAAACTTTAGAGATCCATATGACCTAAACTTCGGGTCCCACGCACGACGTTTTTTTCTCCGTGTAGTGTGTCGTTTATGTGAAAAGTTAATTCATTCGGAAAATGTATCGCATCAATACCTCGTGACGTTATCAAAGGTCGCAGGAAATCCAAAATGCCCACCTGCTCCGCCTGCTCGTGCCTTTTCCCTGCGGCCCGGCCTGAGAGGGTTCGGGATCCCCGAATTCTACGGCGCAGAGTGGCGGCAACATTGTGGCCGATCAAAATCCGGCTAATTGCGACCGCCAATTAGCTGTCCGCTGAAATTAAAGGTGAATTGAGGAGGTGAGGCCCCGAGATGGAATTCTTTGTGCTTTTACCGCGGCCACAGCAGAGCGCACAACAGCGGCGCTCTCTCAGCAGGTTGCCCGCTCGGTCCCCCTTCGTCGCGCGCGGGGGGGGGGGGGGGGGGGCTGTCTCGAAAAGCGAAAACTTAATTCCAGTAAATTATGATGGAATGGAGCTGAAGAGTGAATTGTGAAAGGCTTGATGAGTCTATGCGAAATCAATCGAGTTGAAGTGTCGGGTCGAGCCCCGAGTAGACCACAGTGGCGCAAACGTGTTCGGTGCTATCTGCCATTCCCATGCCTATTGGTTTGGTTTCGCCGTCTCATTTTCCTGCTTAAAAAGTATTTTTCCTTTGTAACTTTGGAAGGTAAACCTCTTCGTATTTATACAGGATGTCTAGCATCAGGATTTTCTCGATTTTCCCGACTCTATCTGGATTTGAGGTCAATCAGGATTTAATCACGATTTCGTCAGAATTTGAGGAAAAATCGGTCGTGAAATCAGGATTTGAGAAAAGTCGGCTGTCCGATCGGATTTTTTTATGCTTTCGCATACACTCATGCAGAAATTTCAATATTTCTCCGCAACAAATCAGGATTTGGAAAAATTATGAAATCAGGATTGCGCAGTCAAAAATCAGGACAAATCAGGATTTCCCAAAATTAAAAAAAAAAAACTAGACACCTTGTCACAGCAAAGTGAACCATGTTAACACTCACGACTTTCCCATGTCCATCTTGTAGAAAGTATGATAGTACCTATTACCATGTGCAATTGTGCAACTCATCGGTCAATCCTGAATATTTCATTGGTAAAATAGAGGCTTACGTGAGTTCAGGTGGATTTGGGGAGCTTCACTCGTTAACTAAACACTGCAATACCCGAATACTTTGATCCGATATACCCGAAATCCTCTCTGTACTCTGGGCAGATTAAAATAAAAGTAAGTCAAGCAGAAACATACGAACATACCTCACAACAACAGCGTGCTGAACTTCACAAGCAAAACTAAACACAGTGGCTTTCAGCATGTTTGATTTTTCCCTCTTTTCCTTTCAGGCCTCTTTGCGGGACGAGTAACCTTTTTCGGTCCATCTTAGCTCGCTCGGCTTTCTTCTGTTCCTCTTTTTCTCTTTGATGAATTTGACACGTGTCATATTTTTTCGCTTCGTCCCTCCTCCATCAGCGCATAAAATCCCACGATAAGCCAAGTCTGCAATGGAGGAGTTCTTTGTAATTAAATAATTGATTGCTCGTCAAATTGAAAGAAATTGAAGGTCACATCAAAGGCGAGCTGTCAAATTGAGCGGAAAAGTTGTTAATTTTTTAGTTGTTACGCTGTTAAAGCTGAAAGCGTCAGTACGGCAGGCATAGTGTCGTATTTTTTTGAATAAATCCCATGAAGTAGAAAAAACTGGTACGATCCGCCTGAACATCAAGTTTCAATGTATTAAAAAGGTTATGATCTTTTTGGAAACACAATGATCATCACGCTATTCACTGCTCAAACCATAGTTTCTCCCCGTTTGAATTAACGAATGGTTGGAAACGTTGAATGGTTTGCAGTAGCGTGATAGAGAAAAAAATAATTAGTGTGATAGAAAATATTATTCAAGTTACCTTTACCACGTATCGGCAAATCCTGATCATTACACTAAGTCATGCGTAACTTCGAAACATCGGGGGGTCCGATTGCCTCTTGTTTTTTGTTTTTCTACTTTTTTTCCACCAAAAATTAGTACAATTGGCACATTGCTTTCAACGACCACTCCAAACAAATATTAAGTTTGTCCCCTAAATAATTGACGTTTCGAAGTAAAACTTAGCAACGAGCCACATTTGACGGAGTGGATTTTACGATCGCAACGTATTGTTAGTGTTTTTCCCAAGGACGTCTCACGTTACGTATTGAAGCAAGTAAAGTTTTTAAGGCTCATTATATCCCATTCATCACTGTCTTTACAAATGGCACTCCGCCTTCTCTTAAAGATTGTATATTGCCACCTGCAGTCGCTGTTGACCCACCTCTGTCTCGCACTAATTCATGAGATTTGTCATGAAAGATTCACAGTGAGTTTTCTTTTTGAACAGTTCAAATGTGCCAGGTGATTTTAAGCCACTGATCCATCTTTGGCGTCTTTTTAATAAAAATTATGTCATGATGCTTCTTATATTCCATCTCAACTTTCAATTTTTTGGCAAATTTATCCTAATTTAAAAAAAAAGCCTCTTTTAGATGAGACGGGGGAAATTGAAAAGTAAGATTGACATCCCCCAAAAATATGACAGCTCGTCTTGTCATCATGAATTTTGGATCATTTTTTCATTCATTTAATTTATCTTTTCATTAAGATCATGTTTATCACGTTTTAATAATTCAGCACGTACGTTCAATTATTTCTATTCATACGATCAATGCTCATATAGTTGTCCTTGAATTGCTCTCCCAGTTGAAATCAAGATCTCTGAAAAATCTATCAGAAGTATTTCGTGTGCTTCAAGGAAACCGATTTATCGAATTCTGACATATTTTTTGATTGTGATTGATTTCAAATGAAGAAGATCTGTAACATCAAATGATGTCGCTATTTTACTGAGCATGATGTAGTGTTTGGAAGTTTGCGAACATCATTAATTACAGATATTTTTTTCTATATGTTTGTATGGGCTTCCCTCTAAGACTTGACGTTCTTAATACCCTAAATCTCATCACAATATGCACGACTCGTGTGCCTGTGTTTGCAACAAGTGTCAGTTTATGAGACGGTGAAAAATGTCAAATCGTGCCGTGGCATATTATATCAGGCGCTCTCCCAGTTTCGAATGGACGTATTTCTGTCAAACGGAACTATGTGCATTATAACGTGAGCCCTGTTATGCACGTATGCTTATGGGTTTCAGGGCTCATGTCTTTATGCACATAGTTCCGTTTGATAGAAATACGTCCAAATATGCACGGTTTCGGTGTTGCGACACTCATTCCATGAGTTTTTAAATGAGCCGAACGAGTTTTCAGAGTTTCTTTTTTTTAATTTCTTTTGCCAAGTCAGATTTTAAACGTAATGTTCAATTCTATGCGATACCCGCTTTTCGTTCAAGCACTGCCGGCAGAACTGAAACTTAACCCGTATGCTTCCGCAAGATAAAATTAATAGTACCCAAGCTCAGTTCCACTTTTTTCTCAACGCTTCACTCTTATTTTTGAAGAAGAAGGATATTTTCAACATTTGAATCTTAAAAGTCAAATGAAAGAAACCCTAGAAAAATTAATTATTACCGAGAACGGAATTAAGTGCCATTTTAATAATGTTTCATTTATCACACCACAGCGGTATGTGCATAGGTAGAGACAACTAGTCGTTAGCGGTTCACTACGGAATAGTTACGCGGTCAGAGACAATATGTTTTAGAGCCCGGCTCTAACAATTACAGAAAGGTAATGGAAAATTTGGAATTCAACGCAATTTTTCGTAATACTGATGGTTGATGAGCTACTTTGTTAAGAAAAAAAAACCAAGTGAAATTCGCTCAATGGTGACCAACGAATGTCCGGGTGACTTTTTTGCTGATTGAAATGCAATCTTTTGAAATCCTCTAATATCTGCAAATAGCAAAGCCATGCTGTGCTAACGCCTTGATGCAACTATACGAGCTTAGTGGTCGGCCGTGTTGCATAAACCAAAGCGTGAAGGCGTTTTTGCGCCCTCACAGCACGATGAGAAACTGGGACAATCCCAGTTCGGGATTTTCCTCATCCCTATCGGCTGAGCGCTTAATACTTCGAAAGAGAGAATACAGGATATCGGCGATCTCGGGAATCATCCTTATTTTAAAATCGATATTGATTAACGCTGTGTTAAAAATTTTGGAACTCAAGCATGTTTATTCTGTGCTCTGCACTGGAAAAAAAAACACATTGGATCTAGAGTCTAGACTCTTAAAAAGATCGGCAAGAAAAAGAACTCTTGATTAAATCAGAATCTAGCTTAAATCAAGAACTAAGCCTCTTAATTTAAGCGGATTTTGTTTTGATTCAAGCAAAAATCCGATTGAATCAAGAGTATTTTTTCTTGTCAATGTTTTCAAGAGTCTGGACTCTAGATCCAATGTGTTTTTTTTTCCCCAGTGTGAAGTTAGCATATTGTCGTGGAAAAAATCTGCCTGTTGGTTCCAAACGCACGACAAGGAGGCGTCGTGTTCGCCTGGCCTGTATGTCCTATGCGGCGCGGCGTGGCGCAGGATAAATTCCAGAGACGCCCAGCGAAATTTCGAACAATACGCTGGATTTTATGATGGCGGCCATTCGTTGGAGACGTAGACAATGAACAGCGTCGGCGGCGTCCCGACGCGGGTCCGCGCAAACGTGTCAAGCGACCGGAAAAACGCGCGATGACACCGCGCCCATTGTTGCTGGATTAGTTATTCTCGCGGAATGATTTTTGATGAGATCGTTAGTGTTTCCTCGGAAAACTGGCAACGGAGCTGCATCCCGACCACAGATGCGTCTTCGGAGGCGTCGGGAACGCGCAAGGACATTTTAATGACGAAATGCGCCACATTTTCGCACCTCGTTCTCAGAGCTCAGGCGAGACTCATAGGCTTCTAACATCGCTTTAGGGGAACCCATTGCGATAGTAAGCAAACATCGAGGTATCGATCTTTATGGAGAATTTGTAGGTGTTCGAAATTCAGTGAATTTCACGACTAAGATGAAACTACCAAGAGAACTGAGCTCGAGGATATCCTTGGTTTCTGAATTGAACAATTATTGGAGAAAACATGACAAAATAATCGAATCTGCTAAAATGCACATGTTTTAATAGGAAATGCCGTCAGATGACGTCACGAGGTGGTAAATTTTCTCAATTTCAAACTAATCTCTCTACAATCAATATCAGAAAAAAATGATATCAAATACTGCGAACTCAGCTCATTCAACTCTCTCAAATGAAGCAACTTTTGAGCGAGATTAAACATAACTATTTATTGAAATTCACTGACTGAATGGCTCCTTTCGGCTCCGCTGTATGTTTTTGGCAAGCAAAGCGCAGTCATTTTAATGATATTTTCATCGGCCCTTGGATGCTGAAGCCCGGTCAAATTGACCCGAGGTTTGCTTATAAAACACGAGCCCCGAGGGTTGTACGGGACCGGCTTATACGAGCACTTGATGTAAGATTGCAAATAGGTATGTACATTGTAAAAAAAGAATCTGACATAAAATTCACAATACAAAAAAAACTATTGGGTCTCGTTTTTCAACTCCCGAATCCGAGCGACAGCATTGAGCGGAGCATTGCGAGTTCAAGCTTCGCGCAATCGCGCCTTCAATTTTGCACACGCAACACGGACATCCATCATGTACGAATAGTTGTATCTCTGCGCCGTCGTCAACGCACGGCCTCTCCCTTGCTCTCATCCATATAATTTGGTTTCTTTACTCTTACTCTCTCTCTTCTCCCGTTCATTAATGAATTTTCCGCATTTTTCGTGGTCATAATTTCTTCTTCTTACTTTGCCATCGCTCAAAAGGGCGCGTATCTGCCAATGGCAGATTGACCTAATGGCCAGTTCGGGCCTGGATGGGTACCGATGGAAGATGTACTAAACATGTGTCTCAAATTGTTATCATAAATCCTGCTCCATCTTTATTTTTTAAAAAGAGTCTAATAGTATTTTACCAGAATCACTTACAAAATATTTCAGGTAGTCCAAAAAAAGAAGAAAAAGGAACTTACATTCGTCTAAAAATTAAGAACTAGGAGATTTCCGTGGATTAGAATGAAATGTGGTCGAAAGTTCACAAATTTGCAAACACGACATGAGTCTTTCTCGTTTCACCGCCGATTCTCTTCGAGTCTAAGGCCAGAAATTTTTTCGGGTCGTACTAGTCAGGCAAAAAAACACTAGGAGAGTCTGCAGTGCAGTGGCGAGACGTGAATAATCGATTATCGATATTTCCCCATTTGAAGCTATGGCAAAGAACCGATCATTAAGGTGTTCGTTGCGAACACCCTGTTTATCAATCCTTATCCACAGGTTTAAATGGCAGACCAATCGATACATTGGAAAGCACGCCTCGCCACTACTGCAGTGGGATCGGGTGCTTTATCAACATTGCTCTTAACTTGTCCCGGCTGAACCGCGATGACTTTTCCAGGACACTTATTTTTGCCAGATTGTGCTGAAAATTTCGCACTAATCCCTTCAAACGCTATGTGAAGTATCCTGATTTTTTCACCCAGTCTGGCAACTTGGCAGTTCTTGTGGCAGGCGCTAAGCGGTGTTCGACTCGCGAAAATATTCCTAAGAGGTCGACGGCTGCCCCCCCCCCCCTTATTCCCCTATTCTTCCACCGTCGCCCGCTTTTGAATTTTGTAGAACTCCAAACATGGGAGGTCACGTTTTATGCATCGCCCGCGACTTCAAGCGTTGCGAAGGTGGCACCACGTCGCCTTCATTTTTTTTATTTTCGACTTTTTTGACTCGTGAATTCTCTAAAAGAGGGATCATTTATGGGGGAAATTTGCCGTTTTAAGGAAATGAGACTTATTTTATACCTTGCATTCTTCTTTGTAGATTTCTAAGGTTCCGAGTCCCCCTCCCAAGCCGATCATTAATGAGGCTCTTTCTTGGAAATTGCCCCCTTGAAATTCTATTTTCACGATGATGCTGCTATCAAGCACACTTTTAACTTTTTTTCATATAGGAATTCAGTGATTTCTTATCTTCTTTGAATTCCTGAAATCCATAAATATTCTGTGAAAACTTCAAGCCATGATGTTTGTTCGGGCTCCCTTTAAAAAAATAAAATAGCGGAGATTTCGAAACGCCACAATCGAGATACGAATTTTAGCAGTTTCACTGTCGACATAAGGCTGTTCACACTAAATTTTAAAGTTTTTTTTGGAAATTACGTCATTGTATACTGACTAAAGGCCAAACTTTATTAATATTGATTGTTTTTCTGTTTTGTTTCAGACCGTAAGTACCATTACTACGCAACTAAAGTTTTGCCGATTTCACCTTTGGGTGAGTTTTTTTCATCCTGTCAATCATCGAGGTAGCGCATAGTGATCGGAACTTTAAATGAATTTTTACATCATTTAGTCATTAAATGTCGATTATAAACGATGAACAAACTGAGTATCGTGTATCAGAAAGACAATCAATATGCAGTGCACAGGGTTGCCACAGTCAGGAAATACCGGGAAATGTGAGGAAATTTTAAAAAGTCAGGGAAAACCCGGAAATGTCAGGGAAAATGACGAATGTGTCAGGAAAAAACAGTTAAGCCACCCTCATTTTCTCTCTAGAAGGGGTGTCACATTTCAAACAATACACTTTTGCCTGAAATCAATTTAAAATTAAGTCTTTTTAACGATCCAGCAGATCTTAAACTGTCAGGGAATTTTACCAAAATGTGCCTGGGAACTCAGGGAAATCTAGTTGTTAAATTCTGTGGCAATCCTGAATGCAATGAAAAATTGCAACTTCTTTAAATTTTATGTCTTTCAATGAACCGTGTGGCTTGAATCAGTAGATAGGCAAAATATACAACACCCCCTTGCAGTAGCAGTAAGTGTATCTTGTAATCGCAATTTATCGCTATCTACGCTACTTAGGCCGCGTTCTTACTTGGGAAGGTAAAGAAAACTAACCCATCCTAGCAAAAAGCATGAAGCATGTCTCGAGGACGGCACCGAACAAGAGCTCAAGAAAAATCCCACGAGACTGAAAGAAAAAGCGTGCCTTTATACCGCCGCTCCTCTGACGTTAGGGCGCATCTCGATTTACTCATGAGCCCGGAAAAGCACGGTGTTATGTGGACATGAGAGCTCACAAGGGATATTGTGATACGCCCTTTCGTCCGAGGCGCGACGATACTAGCAGCTTTCGCGGATGATACGTGGACGTGGACGAATGCTGCCGTTGGCGGGCACGCGGGCAGGCGCCACTCGCCAGATCCAGCCAGCGGTGCCGTCCGCTCGGAATCGCGCACATTTCGCACCGCGAACAGAGTTGCTAAAAGAAATTTCTTTTTCCCTCATGAAATTTCTTTCGACCGACAAAATGTCAAACATTTTCTCTCAGATTCAAGAAAAAGTAAAATACCTACCTACTTACTGATCTCAAAATCTATCACTTCAAAGTTCAAAAATACAGGTACTCTACTTATGTATCAAATATTTCCTATTTAAAAAAAGAAATACGTTAGCGAAGGATATTGTTAATTCCTGATAAATCATTTAAATTGTTTCAAGGATAATAGTTTAAGATCCCTCCCTCCCTTTTGTACCAGGAAATAAGGTGAAACTATTAGGGGGTACTAGTCTTTATAGTCAAGAAATTTGTTTTGTTCCAAGTATGAAAGCTAACGTCTTACCTTATCCGTAAAATTTATTTTGGTGTTCAACCAGTGCGGCTGTGTGTTCAACCAAAATTTGAGAAAAAAAATTAAAATTATGTTTTTGCTGTTTTACTCAACTTTCTGAGCATTTCTAAAGTTCCCTTTCACAGTTTACCACGTGTGTATAAAGAGACTTAAGGAGATTCATAAGTTTCTAGGGTTTAATCCTGAATTCTGAGTGTTAAATGAAATTTCTTGAAATTTCCTCATGAAATTTCTTTTTATAATCTTTCACGAAATTTCTTGACTCTGACCGCGAAACAGTTCACCTCCGCGTTTTTTGCGCAAAATCGGGCAATGTCAGAGTGGAGCATCCCAGCAATCCAACCCGCGCGCGGCTCCAACATAAATCACTGGTCCCCGCCCCCCGCCACCAGCGCCGGTGAGTGGTGAGCCGGCTTCGATTTCTCCCGTTTCCATTTTTCCCCCGGTGTCCCCCGTTGAAAATGAAACACCTTCCCAAGGTCGCCGCAAATTCCGAAATCGACTTTCTAGGACGCATCGTAAAATGCGCTCCCGGCGGGTCCTCAGCGGGGACGGAATAAGTGCCGGTGGAGTGTTTTGCGATGTATCGTTTGATCTCCCATTTAAACCTATAGATAAGGGTCAGCAAACAGTGTGTTCGCGACGAAGACTGTAATAATCGATTCTTTACCATAGCCTCATATGGGGAAGTATCGAGAATCGATCATTCAGGCCTCAAGCTCTCCGCTTTCAGGTCCTTTGGCTCGGGCCCCTCGCTTTAGCGGGACCTGGACGATATTTCCAGATTTTATGTATAGCCGAGCCAGAGGTAGAAAGTGGAATTTCTCGTTTTGAAATTTTACGAATTTTGAAATTTGTTAATTTTTTTCGAAATTAATAACGAAACCTTCGGAAGTCCGTAAGCGTTAGAGATGGTCTTCCTGTTGATGCGGCAGTGTTATGCTACCTCGATGTGGTGCTGCATACGAAGGGGGGGGGGGGCACAAAAAGGATCTAAAGAGAACTTTAGTCCCAACCTAACCTCTAAACCAAACGAAAACATTTGCAACTCGTGAATGATTTAGGCTCGGGGTGAAAATTGTCAAAATCGAAAATCACAAAAATAGAAAATTTGGAGGGGCTTGGAGGACAAGGCGCATGAGTGCAGTTTTTTTTTAAAAAATCGAGTTATCCATGATTTCACAAATAAAACTAGTCTTAATGCATATTTTGTGAAAAATTCGCTCCCAAATTCCAATTTTTAAGCGTCATTAAGTCAATTTGAACTTACTTTCCGCCATGAGGATCCATGTAATTTCAAAACTTCCAACACGTATTTCTCGAAATAGCAAAAACTGTATTCATGCGCCTTGTTATCCAAGCCACTCGATGCACGCATACATTCTGCATTTTATTTTTTCATTTTTTTTTCCGATCAGCATCATTAAAATTATTTAATCACTTCTATCACTTCTATAGCACCTAGCACCTAGGCCAGCTTTTTTCAATACGTGTTATAAAGGGAACCTGTAGACCCTAATAAAATACTAGGAGGAATCAATCTCACATTGTTTTTAAAGAAAATAATAAATGAGTTTGAGTATTGCATAAAATGAAAGAATGCTAAAACAAAAATGAAAAAAAAAATGAAAAATGAATGAAAATGTAAATGAAATGTAAATGAAATTGCATTAATGAGTATTTGCATGAAATTGAAGGAGCGCTCTTAGAAGTTTGGATTATGATTTTGCTGGCACTGACCCATTGCACGTCGCAGGCCTAGAGAACTATTCGAAAGTTTAACTGTCAGTTCCCGGATTGAAAGTGTGAAACTGAAACTGGTATGAGCGGAAGAGCTGTGCAAATTGGGCCCCGTCGGCTGTATTGTTTAACAAGTTGACCGCATTTTTTCAACTTTTCCTTTTCTTGAATGTTAATTCACCTATTAAACCTTTCATATCGTAGCCTAGACGGACACTCTGCTATTTGTAAGCGAGAAACACATCAACCTCCCTCCAAGGAGGAAGTCTTTTGAATCGTTATCTCGCTCAATGTCGCAGTATCCTTCAAATTTTAAAAACACACCAAAGAGGTGAGGTACTAAAGACGTACAAAAAATTAGAATGAAAGTGAGGAAATGATCTCAAATGCGTTTCACTGCATTAGTTGCCATTTTATAACTGTAATTGTAATTTTTGGTATTTTTGCCTTTGGCTTCCCCTCAGAATAGTATGGAACACGGATTATTCTCCATTTAGATCTACAGTCTTCATACCACATTTTTATTTTTGCTCTTTTTTCTCTTTACATATTAGCAATTAATTGTAAAAACTGCCTTCCTTTTATCTCGCTCATTTTACCACTTGGGCGAAACAACAGTGCTGCTCCTCGTATAAGAAATTATCAAAGTGGAGTGCATCATCATAAAATGGATACTAAAAGCTAAATATTTGATCTCCCAATCCGCAAAAATAATCTTTCTTACAATCTTTTTTCCTTCCCAAAATGTAAAATTTGAAAAAAAAAAAAAAAAAATACCAGATGCGTGTCGTTTAATAATGAAAATATGACGTAAACAGAATTCTAAGTTGACTACATTTTACTGCATGAAAGACAACCTTCGATAGCATTGTGAAGCTGCTAAAATTGATTGTGAAACTTCATTTGCCATGGGAAATTAACCTATAAAAGTGTTGACAGTTTCCATTTGCATACTAAACAAATGTTACTTAATTGATAAAGTAACTCATACCTAGATATCAAAAAATGTTACTTAATTGATAAAGTAACTCATACCCTAGATCTCATTTATTCATCTGCTTTCGGTTTTTATTGAACGTGCAAGTTGGACCAACTCGCAAAAAAAGGGGAAAAAACAAAACAAAAACAAACATTTAAAAATCTCAATGATAATAAAATACGGAACGCTGTAGGGGGTGTGGCTTCGAGGAGACCCCCGCCCTCTCATTATTACGCCATTTTGTTTTTACGTGTTAAATGATAGAGACCTTACGTTACAAAAGCGTCACTGAAGTCCGCAATTTAACGTTACCCAGTGGCGATTCTTGAAAGTTGACAATACTATTTTTCCTCCATTTGAATGTATGTAAAACAGTCGATTCTTAGTGAAGCAGCTTGCCTCGCCTAAAATCGATATTTTTAATTGATGTAAATGGAGGAAAAACAGTGTTGCCAACTTGCAACGCCGTCTTTGACTTTGCCTACATATTTTGTGAAATAGAATTCTGTCACTCAAGTTTCTAACGGAGGATAATTAGATTTACAGTGAAGTTGAAAAATCAGGCGTCATTTTTTGATAATAGGCTGTGAAGTAATATCAATTTTTTTTTCCGCAATTAAGAAACCGTGCCAAAAACTTTAACCTGTGAGAAAATTAAATATATGGTCCATCAAATCTTTGTCTACCTGTTTCAGTGGCAATATTTCTTAGAATAAAGTAAAGAAATGTACCTACGGATAAAACAACATCTGCACAGAATTTAACCTCAGAAAATGCGGAATGGCGAAAAATCACAAAATGGAAAAGTGTAATGATTAGAAACTGACATTCGCATGACGAATAAATATTACCCCTGCTGGTTTGCTTGCTTTGGGTAAAGAATATGTGAATCGCACAATCTGGAAGTTCTCCGAGCATTTACATCTGATGGGTATAAATTCTGCATAATGTTGTGGTTAGTATATGAAAATGATATTTACGTAGGATACAGACGTGTATTTTAAAGCTTCGTTACGAAGCTAGTAAAACTGAGGGACTTGGAAGAAAAGGCGCACAAGCGAAGTTTTTGAAATAATTGAGATGAGATGTTAATGATTTCAACTAAAACCAGTCTTTAAATATATTCATGTAAAAAATTCAATACCAAAATTCAATGCTAAAATCCAATATTTAAGTATATTTAAGTATTAAAAAGTGAACTGAAACTTCCTTCCCGCCATAAGACTCAATTTAATTTTAAAACTTAAACACGTATATCAAAATATCAAAAACTGCACTGATGCGCCTCGTCCTTCAAGCCCCTTAATTCAAAATCATCAGGTCGGCATTAATGAGAAGAATTTATTTTTTAATAAGTATTTCTTTTATTAAAATCTACATTTATTCATTTGGAACGCAGAAAATCATTTGTTCAATTCAACTAAGCATGAAATTGTTTTTCCTCTAAACTTTAAGTCTGCAAGTCTCAAAAGTCATTTATGACACTAATTGGTTAAAATAAGTTACGATAGGTAATGAAATATTGAGTCGTAAAAAATTACAATAGTAACAAGTAAAAAGCTAAAATATCACAACAAATCTATAAAAAACTGGTAATAAGTACAAAGTAGCGAGTCGGTTTGAGTCGATGAAACTTACTTAAAACTTAAAAACGGCTCGGCGCGCTGCTCGTGGATTAAATTTCCTGAGACTTGATTCCACGTCTTCCTTCCTGTTCACAACATTGTCTCATTTGCTGTTCTCTGGCATCGTCGAGCGTCTCGCAGTATTGGTTGAGGGAGTAGTTGTAGCAGTAAAATCCAAGTTTCGAGCCGCAGTTACCCGTCGCCTTTCCATCCCACATGTTTCCACCAATTCCGCTACCGCACCGCGTAATTTTCTTCCCTTGAACCATTCCTAAGATCACCACAAGGACGGCCAAAAATACGCTCAGGCTGAAGTATTTCATCGTGATGTACTTTTTAAAATCTGAAACGAAAAATTAAACATTCGAAGGATTAGGGCATGCTTTCTGGAAACATTTCAGTTTTGAATTTGAATACGTGTAAAAATACAATTGAGGTTTCTAGGTCGGGTATCTGAAGTTCGCAGTCCGAAAAACAAATTTTCTCGAACTAGCTATTCAAGTTCTAACGTCGTAAACGCATAGGCGGTTCTAGATCTTCATGCTTGGGGGTGCCCAGAGGTGGAAAATGTCGGAGACCGATTCCGAAGGGGACGGTCGCTCAGGGGAGGCCCAAGTTTCGGCCCTCAAGTTTTATCCCTTCCCTACCCTCCTTTCTCTTTTTTTTCCCCTTCCTCTCTACTTAAATACCTATAAATTCAATGTAGAAAATTTGTAGCAAAACTTTCCATCAAAACTACAATCTTACCATAAAAAAAAACAGTAGAATCTTTGTAAAACACGGCTATCAATATTAATTCTGTTGAAAACATTTTCAATTGATTGCTGGGATTTTTACTCAGTGTGAGCGAATATATAGAGTCTTTAAAAGCAGTAATTTCACGGTTCCGATAACCGTACTTAATTTTTGCTTGGGAGTGCCCGGCACCCACTGGCATCCCCGTAGAACCGCCTATGCGTAAATGTCAATCTCTCACTCATGGGTTGATTTTGAACTTTTGGAACGCGTCCGGTCTGTTTTGCTCGAAATTAGAACTATAAAACAGATTTTTAAGATGGAAAGAATAAACGCGTAAACTCTCGCGAGAGTTTTCTTTTTCTCTATTAAAAGGAAAAGGATATTCTCGCGCCGACAGGTCATTTTGAACAGTACAACACCGAAAACATAGCAAAATTGGACTGCATTTTTAATTTGGAACTATAATTTATTGCTCAGTTTACAGACAACGTATGTACCGTTAGTTTCCCTGCGCACTTGAGTGTTCTTACAGATGAGCCAGAAATTGTAGTTTTGAATTAAAAAATGTAGTCCAATTGTTTGTTGTTCTTTTACATGTATTCTGAAGTCTCTTTTTCCACAGCGAATTTGCAGAGATAAAAAATTAAGATTTCCAGAAATAGGGCATAAGGCCTCGTGTTCCTTTTTTCTTAGACTTATTTAAAACTTTAAGGGCTTCTTTTTTTATCAAAATCTCTTCAGCTTTATTTTCACAAAATGGAATTATTTTGTAACATTCTAACGTTATAATATGATATCCTCAGATAGACATGGCTATGAAGAATGAAGGTAATATGACGATTTGATGATCCCAGCAATTAACGCTTCTCAGATTTTGGGAAGTCGCAGAGAGTTAAATGGTTTACATTTACAATAATTCTCAGATCTTACGAAAATGCCTCGAAAAATTGTTATTTGATCACTTGACTCAATAAGTTGGGTTCGGTTTAAATGGAAAACATATGTTCACTGCTCAAGAATGTGCAATGGAATTTCGTGGATATTTCAGCTTTGATACAAATCTGGTGGTGTTCAATAAATGTACGGAAATCATTCGAATTTTAGTCTGATGGAGTGTTATTACCTGAAATTGAAACAGCACTGTAAATAAAATTTCATTTTATCAGCCTCAAAAAACGAATCTCAGATTTTGTTCAAGCAAGGTAATTTTTTCTCAGCCGATAAATATGCATTTATAGCGGGTGGTTTTTTTTCCAGAAAATTTCTGTATCTTACCTTCAATCCTCCAACACTTTTTAACACTACAAACTGAGTTCATAAAATGTTTAAAATTAACGCACGTGAAGCCACAATAAAATAATTGTTTGAAGCAAATTTTTCGGCCGTGCCTTTTTAAAAAAAAAAAAAAAAAAAAAAAAAACTCGCTCTACATAAACAGTTGCACATTCTCAAACTAGCAAACCTAAAATATCGATTTCTTGAAGAAGAATTAATACCTAATCATGGTCTAGAGAATGTTTTATTCGATAGAGATGCAAGACTTATTCAAAATTCGTGAAGATCCCCCAATGAATTTTGTCGATCTAAAATGGCACTTTTAATGAAAACTCTACATCGGCAACCTAAACGCCAAAAATGTTGATCTAGCTTAGAAAAGAAATATAACTCAGGTCTGTCCTGAATTCTTTCTCAATCATGTTAACATCTCCTGTCGAGATAGTATTTTCCCCAATAGTCGTGCGTTTCCTTCTTACTACTGCTTATAATGGAAGTTTAGCACGGAAGAGTTTGTCGAAATACCAGCAATAAAGCAAATGAAAACTGAAGTAGGTAATGCTGAAAGTACAACTTTAAGACGCGTGATTACCATTAATTTCTCGATACGGATGATGTGCTATGATAAATTAATTGAATGAAAATGCACGAAACACAAAAAATTAAAATCCACCCATGAACTTTTTTCTTTGATTGCATTCACTGGATAACTATGAGAAGGAGGAGCGGTGGGGGGCTAAAAGCTAGAGTTCAGTCACGTATATCTCTCTCTTCATGGCTTGAATAAAACAATTTTCTTTTTAATAAAAAAAAGAAAAACTAAAAACAAATCGGCACACCAGAAACAGGATATGAATTTACATACCTTTTTGTCAAATAGTAGATTAGTAGTTGTAGGTCGCTGGAAAACAGGAGAGAGTCAGGGTCCGTTTTAAAGTTGCAGTCAACACAGCGATGGTCAAAGCTCGAATGAGGCGACGGCAGAGGACGAATCCGTCCTTTCCTCTTTATCGCGGTGCATTCGGAGAAAACAAGGACCCTCGACCAAAGTCCAGGATCATGGTCTTCGTAATCTGGAAGTGTATCGAACTTTCGAGAATGATGACTGATGATAGGAAACATGATTAATCTGTTAACGATGAGATCGACCGTATTTCGTCCCGTAAACAAGTTTATATTTGTGTCCTGTCAATCTGCCCACCTTCTGATCTGCCGTGATTGCGAAGAAGTGAGTGCATGCTGGGATGGACCTCGAGACACATAAAGCATGTGCAAACCATGGCTCGTACAGAAACGCACTTACTGCTCACTTCGCTATCACGGCAGTGACAGGCTTCGATACCGATCGACACACTGCCGTGCTAAGGAAGAACGCCGTATGAACATTCGAGAGTTGCCAAGTATCCTTGGATAAAATGTTTATTTTTGAGGAAAATTATGAATATTTTTCCTTGAAAATTTTAGACACTTCAGGCTGAATTACAAACGAAATTATCTAAGAAATTGGCGGAAAAATATTCAAAAATTTTCCTGAAAATTAGTGATTTGCCGGAGGAAATTTGGCAACGCCTGAAGGCTCATACGGCGTTTTTCCTTAGCATGGCAGCATAGGTCTAGCTTGTTGCAAACAAAATTCCGGACACGCATACGAAGGCCTGCAGGTTTATTGACGAGGTGATAGGACGAAACTTTTCAGACGAGCATGAGAACATTTTTTTTGAAATTTTGAAATTTTTCATGAGACTTTTGATAAGGGTGCCTTGTTGTGGAATTGTTAAGTTTTTTCGTACACCAACAATGTACTCCATTTTTTAATGATAAATATACTAAAACAAGCAGTGAACTCCAACACAATGTGTTGATAAGGCGCGTCATTAACTCGCACATATCAACCCCTTTAGTTTTCATTTACAGAGATTTCAAAATAGGCAAACAGCACAAAAAGAGAATTCACGATCCAACACTGCGAGGTCAAGACGCACCTTGACGAGACCGTGTATTGTGAAAGTAGAAAGCTATTCGATCGAATTTAACTTTTTTGATCTGCCTCAAGCAAAATCTTATCAGATTCTTGAAGAAAAGTGCTACGGAATAATTTAAGCGAAGAAAGGAAAAATTCTGTCGAACTCCTAGAAGATAAAGTCGATTTAAAGGTATTTTGGGGCTAAAATACCCAAATCACCGGTAGTATAAATCCCGTTATATTATTGAAAAGAAATTGACTCGATATAAATGCAATTGCATTAAATACGTCTTGATTTTGTTATTTTAAACGTCTATCCATGCAAAGAAGTTCAACCATGTCGTTGCTTTATTCATTCATGAATTGAAAGTAAGCAATCTACATCCCGAAAATCTACTGATTTGCCGTAAAAAATTGCAGAAACTTGATATACCAGGTCGATGCACCCACTCGTTGAATTTACCAACCAATTTTGTGAGTGCAAATGTGTAAGAATCAATATGCTATAGTCATTTTGGGTGCATTTATTTTTCATGAAACAATAATAATTTCAATCCCGAAAAACCATCAATTTTCCGTATAAAATCGAAAAAATCAAAATATGTCAACTCCCCGACGTGAAAATTAGATTCTACGTATGTAAATACTTATGTATCGATATGCTGAACAGAAACTATGTGTGGACAGTCAGAAGCCCGCGGCAACATTAATTCAACAGAAAAACTGTAAAAATTAGATCGGATTTTAGCCGCTTTGCCCGCCTCTCCTCGTTACTTACAACAAACCGTTCTTATACTCATCTCAAAATTTTTCTCAGAGCTTTGGGTTATTATCAGCTTCCATTTAAACTCCGGTTCGATGGCCGAATCGGCTGCCAAAAAAGCAAGCCACTGTTAAAGGGTTCTATGAGAAATTCGTGATAGTATCGGCTCTCAGGAAATCACCCCATGGCTAAAATTGGTGGTATAAATGTTTAAGTGCTTAAAATAATCGTATTCAAGAAACTAAGGAATTAAACTATGGAGTTAATTTCTTTTTAATAATATAACGAATTTACTACCGGTGATTTAGCTATTATAGCCCCAGAATACTTTTAAAGCGCCTTTGCGTTCCAGAATCTCGACGGAATTTTTTTTTTTTTTTGCTTAAACGATTCAAGAAACATTGTAGTTAAAAATATAAAGATTTTTCGATTTGGACGTATAAAAAATGTTGAACTCGTTCAGGCACACCGTGTATTGTATGGAGTACTGCTGTTATTCGACCGTTGTCTTCAGGTCAAAATTCTTACAAAGAAGCCCCTTGCAAGAGATGAATTTTTTGTAATTTCTCCCAGTTTTTTCAGCGTTAGGTATATAAATGAATTGCTTGTCAAATTTTGAGGTCAATTATATTTAATTGTAATTTATACTTTCTTTTTTTCCCTTCATTTTATTTTTCGTATCGAGGAGTCGAGGTTTTGTTGATTTCTTCGGATTTCGATTACTGTAACTTCTCTTCTATTCGGCCGATTTTTATGAATGAGGTCTCTTTTTATTTGTGTTTTAACGGAGAGTAAGGAAAAAATTGCTAAATACATGCGAAACAATTTTTTTTGAAAATTGGATGAATCCTAGCGTGACGGTGAAATGGTTAATGAAGCGTGAGTAATTGGGGTACGGGTATCGGCCGCGTTGGGACCCAAGGCGGCCCAAGGCCCATTGTTCTTCGTGACGCCGACGCAGTGATCAGGAGCGTGGGGACGAGAGGGCTGAGTGGACTCCTGTATGAGCCACGTTTAGCAAATGGTCTAATGAGTCTCGAGGCTCATCACAGATTGCACTTACCACTATCCTGCTGGCCCCGGCTATCAGAGCAAGGAGTACCAACTTTTGAAAAGGATAACAGTGGTGTGGAGATATGTCAAAGCAACGTTGTGAACAAAACGGAGTGAGTGAAATTCTCATTCAAGGAGTGCCGAACTGGTCAGCCATCCTCGAATCAGTTCGCTTGCTTCCGCTTATATATGCATATTTTAAATCAGCGCGCCCTACTCTTAGGCTTTTTTAAAAAAAACCAAGTAACGTAGACTCTTGGTATTCACTGCACATAAACTAATGAGCCCCAGAATGAGAAACAACTTTAAATCACAATTATTGACGGATAAATAAACTTTTTACACGCTTTGGAAAATCTCAGAAGTTCGCGGTAGTCACTTTTTGGTAAGGAACTAAGGGACTCGGTTATTGTATCGAGCAGGGTTCGAAACGATCGCAAAGGCGGTATACTACGTATACGCGCCAACAGAGGAAACTAGATTCTCGAGGAAGACGGTCTACGTAAGCAGATAAATGATAAATTGCACCGACAGAATTCGAGCACTGGCCACCAGATTTTCTGGGAAGCAAGTAACATTACGAATCTGGTTACTACTAACATCCGTTTAAAACTGGGTTTTTCTAAAGTTAGATCACATCAATTTTATTAGAATTCAATCTAGATCTTAACATTTATATTTGTTGGTGACTGAAAGCTCTATTTTTGCTTACCGCGCAGCATCATGAGCTGAGTTTACGCTAATCTCTAGCGCCGGACCCGAGGTAAAACTTGTTCCGGTGCGTAAATGCAACACCTCAAGATCGGCGGTGGCATATTGCAGAGATAAACACTTAAACAGGAACTTTCCATACAGTCAACGATTTGAATGAATGGATACATTTTATTCAAAGTCTGGCAGCACTTTTCAAGCATTACTGACGGCTAGACGATTTTATTACTTTAATCGTGTTGGACTTGTTGAAAGCTTGCGGATCGATGATTGAGCGCACGCGTCAATGATAGAGATCACCACTTAATGTGATTTAGCCAGGCGTATATCAAATAAGTTTCACATTCACGTTGGATTCAATCCTTCTCATCAAATCGATAGTTCGCCTGAGTCACATTTCATCTGTCTTCTTGTCTTAATCGCAAAGTAAAGCTTCAGTAAAGTGAAAAAAATGGACAGAGGGACTTCATAAAGTTCTTTATAATAAAGGGACTTTATAAGTGATGAATTATACTAGATTTTCTGAAAAATGAATGGGTTCGACCCCTAGAGCCAAATTAATATCATCCATTTTTCACGATTACGCGAGCGATGTCCTCTCGCAGCTAACCTACCGCGGCGCACAGTGAATCGCACTGGAAAAAAAAACACATTGGATCTAGAGCCCAGACTCTTGAAAACATTGACAAGAAAAAGGACTCTTGATTCAATCAGATTTAAGCCTAAATCAAAAGGAAATCCGCTCAAATTAAGAGGCTGGGTTCTTGATTTAAGCTTAAATCTGATTGAATCAAGAGTATTTTTTCTTGTCGATGTTTTTAAGAGTCTGAACTCTGGATCCAATGTGTTTTTTTTTCCAGTGCGAGTCAATCGGAGAGGTCAGACATGAAATGTTTAGCTAAACTTGCAAATGTAATTTAATTCGTCACATTTTAAATCTCAAGGAGTGCCCCTAGAAGAAAAATTTACGAAGAAACCAATGAAATCACTTTAAAACCTCAAAGTCTTGTATGAACGGAATTATAAGGTTTTAAATTTTCCAGACTCTGTCCGACCTCCTCCATCGACTCAATCCAATGTGCAGCGGTAGATAGCTTTCGTCTTGACGGCAACCATTCGAGGAGAATGCGTACCAAAAAATTTTCACGGCCACCACGTGAAAAAATAATCGTCCTCCCTCCCGTCCCAAGATACAGCAACGGCGGAATTATCAGGAATGAGGGAATGCTGAACCCCCGTCGGGTCGGTCAGCGTGTCGGCCGTTGAACAGCTCTGAAGAAAAAGATTTTTTTTTTTGACAAGCGGTGAGCCGATAATCAAGACACCAGCGTGCTCTCCTCGAACAGAGGATGTAAGATGGCAAATTGAGTGTCATAGAGTGTCAACGCAACGGTGCTGCGTTTAGGACGCATTTACCCGGCGCACAGTGGTTCGAGTCAATTAGAGAGGTCGGACATGAAATTTCTGACTAAAACTGCAAATTTTGATGTCTATTTCGTCACATTTTAAATTTCAAGAGGTGCTTTTTGAAGAAAATGTTACGAGGGAACCGATGAAACCACTTTTCGAACCTTAAAGCTTTGTATAAACGGAGTTATGAGCGTTTAAAGTTTCTAAATTATGTCCGACCTCTCCTATTGACTAGATCCACTGTGCGGCGCGGCTGACGCGAAGATGGCGACGCAAAAGAGGGAAATGAATAGCCCGGGCCAAAAGTAGTGTAAGAATGTTCGTCGGGGGTCCCAGCGTGAGCTCGCGATGGAAGGTTCATTCAAGAGTACCCGCCATGTTGCAATACTGTGGAAATTATCCGGATTTTTACATCCGAGACCCAAAATCAATGTGACGTGGATCAATCCTGGAATCGGAGACTTCAATCAGGTCTTAAGTGTGACCGAAAATTATGACTGTCATCGAGAGCCGTTTGAGAACAAATAAAAGGAATACTCTGCGATCATTGCTGCCGCTGTATTAACGGGAGGAATTTAAACCATTCGTTGAAAACAGCAGCGTTCGTCGCCGAAGCGCCGCATCGCACAGTGGATCGAGTCAATGGGCCTGTTGCAAACTTTTGCTAGAGCAAAAATAAGAGTTGTTTCTTATAGATAATGCCTCAAAAATCACGATGAGCGCATCGGCAAAGTCTGAAATGCACTCATAACTTCAAAATCTGCGTAAGAAATTTGCGTTTTTTTAAGCTTCCCGCTTCAAAAACGATACTACGGCACAGGTGAACATTTTGTTAGAGGAGTCGCTCTATCGTCGGCGATATTCATCATGGCCGACGCTTGCGCGCAGTTTCGCGCGTAATTCGAGGAGAGTTCAAGGTCAATCAATTCGGGCGTGGAAAATATGAACGCTAACACGCCGATTGTTATCTGGTCTAATCCAGTTCAGGTGTTATCTCGTCCCATCACACGTGTTTTAGCGGATTAGCGTCGGCCATGATGAGTATTGCCGACGATGGAACGACTCCTCTTACAAGATGTTCACCTGTGCCGTAGTATCGTTTTTGAAGCGGGAAGCTCAAAGAACCGCAAATTTCTTACGCAGACTGTGAAGTTATGAGTGCATTTCAGACTTTGCCGATGCGCTCATCGTGATTTTTGAGGCATTATCTATAAGAAACAACTCTTATTTTATTGCTCTAGCAAAAGTTTGCAACAGGCCCATTGGAGAGGTTGGACCTGACATTTTTGACTGAAACTGCAAATTTTGGTGTTAATTTCGTGACGTTTTTCATTTCAAGGGGTGCTTTAATTGGAGGTTTCACGAGGAAACCAATAGAACCACTTTTAAGACCTCAAATTTTTGTATGAACGGAGTCGAAAGCTTTTGAAGTTTCCATATTTTGTCCGAACTCTCTCATTGACTCGATCCGCTGTGCGCCACGTCGCCACGTGTATCCCTGTCATGTTCATACGTCGCAGTCCGTTTAACTTCAACACTCGAAAAATCAGATTCCTCACTTGAGTATGACACAGATCAGTATGCTTTAATTCTCTTCATTTCCAGCGTTAAAAGCGTGAGACCTCCTATTTGTACCGTTCGCTTTTGACCGCAAACCATGAAGTCGGCATCCTCATGACAGCTAATTGTAAGCCATCTCAGTTCATCGTCTCGATACGAGGGCGATTTTGCAGTTGCACTGTTTTTCCTCCGTTTAAATCCATTGAAAATATCGATCTGAGATGAAAGAATCGATTGTTTTACATGCATTTAAAGCGAGAAAAACAGCGTTGCCAACTTTCAAGAATCGCCACTGTCTTGACATGAGGACGTAACTACACTTCGCGATGAACCCTGTCGCCCATATACTTTAATACTTTCTGGGGATCACATAAAAGTGTAGCTACGCCTCTTTGTCAGCACGGAAAAATTTGGCATTATTAAAATGTAGTTTCGTCCTTCCGTGAGGGAAACGACGAGATGTCGCACTGAAATAATTTCTGATAGAAGCATAAATTGATTTATTAAACTACTTGTAATCATATTGGATAAACCATTTTGAAAGCTTTATATATGTAACTGCGATTGTATTTTACTCTGCGATTAGCTCAGTATCTGGGAGTGCACATGTATCCACGCACGTAACCTCGAAGAAAAATGTGGGAGAAATAGAAAGGCGATTCAACGATGTGTGTGGGTGTTAATTAGCTGGAGTCTGATCATTTTGCCAATTTGGGGTTTGACTGCCCTCTCCTCTATCTCTGCCACCCAGCCACGCCCACAAAAAAACAAATGCCGTATCCTTGTCACGTCTTTTCTATTTATTTTTTGGCGAATTCTTTTCTGATGCATATTCACGCTGCGTTACCCGTTAATTAAACCCACGTGCCGTGTATGCCAGTCCCACCATTAATTAAAGTTGCAATATTCACCCACAGAGCATTAGATTTCTCCGAGTTCCGCCTTTTAGAAAAATAAAACGAAAGGGATTTGGGGCGCCGAGCTTCGCAAGAGAAAAATACGTGTGCAACGGTTGTTTTTTCCCCCCTGGTCATTTTCAATCATGCGGGTCTTGAATTTTTTAAAAGCAGAGATTGTGATTAGCTATAACTTTACTTTAAATATAGTGGTACCGTTTCATAATATGTAGAATAATGTTTTAATGGTTGTACATTAGAGATCGGCAAGAATGTATAAGTTCGATAGGATGATATTTCTTTTCCATTTAGTGATTTTATTTTCGAGCGTAAATCCGAAATTTGGAATGCCTCCAATATCCAATACTTTGCTAGTCGTCTCTTCAAACTTAACTCGGAATTTTTTTGGGGAATTTTCCGGTGTATTTTCATTTTTTCGGATTATCCGCCGAAAAATTCGGCCTCCTATGGTGTTGTGCGGTTGTAGCGCGGGCCACACATAATCAGTGTTCCAGGAGTTTTGGTCGTAGGAAGATGATACCGTTGCCTCTTTAAATAGCTTCACGGAAGATTTTTTAACATTCTTTTCAACGCACACCTACTAATATTACTGACAAATGTGAAAATTTACTCGTTGGTTATCCGTTTACTTCTTTGGTTAGGAGGCGATGTTTTTGAAAGCCGCACCTAGAAAAGAGGGCTGCGACCAAGCGTGCGTAGCAGCTGCCAGATTGTACATTAAAATCTACGTTCTTCACACCCTGTTATTCACATAAAAATGCTGATTTTTCAACGTATGTGCGTGGATGGACGTCAATATCAGTCAGATGCGTGCGTCGCGTCGCGTCGTTGCAAAACGCCGCCGCGTAGCACGGCCGATCTGGCGCTGATCTCCCGGGTAGGCAACCCGCACGGCAGTCCGGCAACCTACTGCGCCCGTCCCATCTTCGGAACGCGCATGCGCAATGCAATCATCTCGATCCCGATTTCGATCACAAGAATGCAACGCGTGTAGTCCTGTAATCCTGTAATTATTACCATAACGCGCCCTGATATCATCCGCCGCCTGGAACTCAACCGCCGCGTTGTCATATCCACGAAATCATCGAGAATTCCTCATTTTAGGACCCAATTTTTACAAACCGCTACCATAGCTTCAAACGGAGAATTATCGATAATCGATCATTCACGCCTCGCCACTGCGATGAAGATTTTCCTCGGAAACATTTCCGAAAAGTTTTTATGTTAAGTTCAAAGGGCATTCCAGATATTTTAACGTATACATGCTAAAAGGAATTGTGTATAAATGATTTACATCCAGAGTTACCACGTGTATTTTTACATACTTCCTTTTGATTTTGTGTAGTTGAACATAGTTACTTTCAGCATAAATACTTATAGCACGTGAAACTGAATCAAATCAAAAGGAACTTTGCATACGGTATACGTGTCATACATTCCCTTTTAAGATTATTCATTTACACATATTTACTTTATCATGAGTACGGCCAAGACACATTTTTATTATACATTCATACAATCATCATACATTTTATTTTGCCATGCACGTATTCTCGTAGGTCGAAGGATCCTGGTTCCCTGTAAGAAAATTTGATTCAAATTCGTTGACTTAACGGTGTAAATGGCAACGAGGAGGCCAATCGGGGCACGCTCCGCCCTCTGCTTGGTGGCCTCGTGGCCTATCGCAGTGCAGTTGCGTGGATGCGGAGCGGCAGATGCTATTATCGCATCGCTCACGTCGGCTATCGGATAGCATGCGCCCAAACAAGGGAATCGCTCCGGGTGCAATCAGTCAAAGCTTTGAGCAGGCAAAATTTTGAAGGATCCCGGTAGTTGTGTCAGCATGAATTCGCCCAAAATTCGGGCATTGACCTCTACCCAAGGTACGAATTTAAGCATCTTAATGTATGTTTCCGCTTTAAAATTTCTTGTAAAACACGGTTCGCGCAACAAAATTAACTGATAATAACCTCAAGCCAAGATAATGCCGTTTTTAGCAGGAAAAACGGGAAACAAGGTTAAAAATACAGAACAAAACATTAATTTTATCTCTGAAAAAAAAGTAGAAAGTAAAAAAAAATTCCAAAAAACGTGAAACCCACACGATGGTGCCGAGATAGGGTTTTTTTTCCGAATTTTTCTTAATTTTTTACTTATTTCTCCGACAGTTGTGTAGTTTTAGCCTTGTTTCTCGTTTTCTCTCCGTTGTTTTTGCATGCTGTTGTTTTTGATATTCCAAAAAGTGTCGAGTATCGCAAAAGACGAATCGCTGTTGTCGACGATGGGTCGATGAGTGGATGGATGAATGGTGGATCTAACTGCACTGAATGCTGGGGCATGCGCCGAGGTGTCCGGAATGCCAGGCATCTATTTTTTTAGTGGATCTCGATAAAAAGCGACTAACTGGATCTATGAGATAGAATTCACGAGGAGAATAGACAAGAGGCGGAGAGCGCCGGGCTGCCTCGTTTCGGGCCCGCGGCTCGCACCGGACCGCCCGCCGTTGTCAGAGTGCTCCCCAGATTTTTTAGCCCCCCATTCAAACTTGATGGAACAGCAGCGCGTCCCCTCGAATCCTTTTTCTATGCCTCATCCCTGTGAATTTCCTAAGTAGGAAATTAATCATTCTCTTATAACGCCGCGGACTATACCTATACTGATTTTTGTCGATTGACCGCGTTTCCCCCCAAAAATGGGGGGGATAGGTCACGCTAAGGATGTCGTAATTTTTAGGGGGTCCAGCAGTGGAATGTGGATACGGTAAGGGAAGGAGGGGTCGAAAAATTTGAAAAAATGGGTGTCGTAATTTATGGACGGCCCCAAATCAATGTAATAGCGGTACCGATAAGGCAATTCCCTTGGTAGCCTATGCTGCCGTGCTAAGAAAGAACGCCACATGAGCATTCGAATGTTGCGAAATTTCCTCTCGGATAAGACGTACTTTTGAAGAAAGTTATGCATTGCTTTCCATGAAACTTTCAGGTGTTTTGCAGCAAATAACGAACAAAATACTCTGAGAAATCGGAAGAAAAGTATATCCATGGATTTACTCGAGAATGTGTGATTTCTGGTAGGAAATTTGGCACCGCCTGAAGGTGTTTGCGGCATTTTGACTTAGCACGGCGGTATGAGTCACGGGTAAGGGAGTTTCGTTCCACCGATCACGGGTCCAGTTTGGCGACGGCGATGGTGGGAACAAAGGTGAAATATGAACGGTTAATATCATGCTAATAAACGATAAATCAGCGCCGTTGGCCGGCGGCCGGGGTCAACGATCAGCTGCAGCTGGCGGTGACGCGCAGCGCCGCGACGCTCGGCGTGCGGCGCCGCGGGCGTCACTTTTTCGCCGTTCCTTTCTTCGTGAAGCCAACGCGCCGACGCCGCACGGCTGACATAACCTCGGAGAGGAACATGTTCTCGTCGCAGCGGTCCAGGAGGTAATCGCGTTCCTCTCGAGCCAACTCAACACCCTTTTCTCGTTAAGTCATCGACGTTTGGTCCAGCGCTTTAAACATTTTAAAGTTCTTTGCAAGCAGTTTGGGATATTCTGAGTAAATAACGATTTGTTAGCGCAATAGGCGCAATGAGGGCGTCCAGCCGAACGGTGGGTAGAGGGCATCCGTGAAGAGATGGAGAGATGCCAGCTTCCGGAGGATCTATACCATGGCAGATTCTTGTGGCGGGTAGGCGTCGCAGAGCGCCCTAGCGCACCGTAAAAGCGGCTTATACATACATAGCGCAATAACTTTATGCTGTTCTAACATTTGTGAATATTAGAATGGAATGAATGTATTAGAATAATTTCCCCCTCATCTTCGTATTTTCGAATCGTCTTGTTTGCATTGAGACTTTTTACGCTTACCCTCTAACTCTGCTCAAGTTTTCGTCGGGATGCTTCGCTTATTGGGGACCCTATGGGATTTTAAACGGTAGAATAACACGTGAACTCTTTTAAATGTTTCTTACGGTTTGGGCTCCCGAAAATTTGAAGGAATCGTTTACGGCACATAGCTTTTAAGATCGCACTCACATTTGAACTTGTTGGAAATCACTGAACTCTCTCGTGTAGCAAGTATATTGTGGAGTCTCGGGACTTGAAAAATAATTTAGACAGAAGCGATGATTTTGATAGCACGGTAACTTCGAGCGAAACGAAGAGTGAGCGACGAAGCAAGCTGATTATTGAAATTGTTAGACAAAGCTACAGGTCCGGATTTAGGGGGTAGCTTTAGTGTATTTTTAATGTAGGTATACAAGAAAATCGGATTCAGAAAAAGAATTACAAACGAGACAGCACCTTTAATTAGTCGAGATAAGAGAGAAACCAAACACGCAATTTGGCTTGGAACGGCGCGGCGCTGGCGCAGAGAGCGATGATGACGAAGACTTGAGATGAAAAGGAGAAGCCCTCGGCGCGGTGGTCGGCATCTAACATATATTAGCGCCTACAAGAGTGCATGAATACTTCACGCATTGCATCAAACACAGAGCGGTCAGCGTGAAACGCATGGCGCCTACAAGATTGAATGAATACTTCACGCATTGCGCCAAACACAGTGCGGTCAGCGCGTCGCGGTGCGGCGGCGGTGGAAGTTAAAATTATTAAGGCACATTCATGAACATAACACCGGCACATTCATCCGGTTCTTTCTTAATTTGTTTGTTCATTTCTTCTAAATGGAAGCTTTTCCACACAGATATAGGTTTACGGAACTTAACTTTTGCTAGTAGTGTTGTCAGGGCTTTCGTAACAAATGTGTCCATCACGAGTGAACGCGTCTTATGCACCACCCCTCCCCCCCTCTGATACGTTCACTTGATGGTTTTTATTGATGTTTCAAATCGAATTAGAGGGGGGCGGCCAAATACAGGCGGCCCATGGGCGGCAAGATGGTAAATCCGGCCCTGCAAAACTATAGACAAAGAAGACAAAAGGGATATGGAGGGATATTGTGGAAGCGGGTGGAACTAAAGGCAACCTACAAGAGACCCTTAGTCCATCATTTTCTCCCTTAGTCTGTAAGAACCGGTCATTACAACCAATAGGATCGCCCCATACTCCCTACAGTGGCGCAGACAAAGGGGGGGGGGTATCCAGGAGGCCTGGACCCCCCCCCCCCTTAGTCTCGTTAAATGTACTTTTTTCTTACTTTAGGAGGGTAGACATAAAATATCGTCAGGTTCGTACACAGAAGAATGTAAAATCGTCACAGTTTTGAATAATGCATGGTTGAGTTGCTGTTTCTGTCACAATTTTTACCTCAGACCCCCCGGTGAATGAACCCGCACCCCACCCAGAAAATTCCTAGCTACGCCAATGACTCCCTAAGTATTATTTGCCTATAGATTTGTCTATCAATTTCGATAATCAGCCCGAGGAACATGCAGAATTGCAGCGATGTAAAGCCAGTGTCGCTGCGAGGCTATCGCTATCCAAGAGACACTTGAGCGTGTTGAGAAGTTATTTTGCGGCGATTAATCTAATGAATTTACTCGTCCGCGGGCCGCCGCGCCGCGCCGCCGCCGCCCTCGCGCAGGTCTCTTTGTTCGCTGCACTTTGCACGGTGTGGTCATGAACCGTGATCGAAATTATAAGCCGGAACCCTGCCTCCCAAGTTCCAACAACGCTTGCACTGACGCTAAATCTTCCTCGATGCACCAGTGCGGCTATACAAAATTATCCTCCAGTAAAATGAGTGTTACGCAACCCACCGCGAATAACTCATGTGAAATCTCGTCGGTTGCATAACCACTGCGGCGCTTATTTGATGTTCAGCGAGATTCCTCAACTGCTGACTACTCTGCAATGATTGGGAAAAAATCTTGAAGAATTGAGCTTCTATTTTCTTTTCGTTTAAATGAACCGTAGATTTCCGAAGAATACGCAAAGGCGCACGTACAAAAGGGCAGTCAAATTCATGTCCGCGAATTTGACTGCATGCCCTTCCAATCCCCTTCCATTTTTACGTAAAATGTAAATATAAAGAATCAGTTGTTCTCCCGCTGCGCACTTGATGAATAAATGCCCTCTAATCCTTAAAACGTTAATTCTCTCTATATAATTATTCTCTTTTTCTCTGTTTCAGATTGTAAGTAAGCACGCTTGCAACTATGAACTAACATTGTATTCCTGCACATCGTTCCGAACTGAACACGTAAGTTCCTAGTGCCCAAAAAGTGCTATCTTATCGGATCCAGCGAATTGGCAACATTGTCTTTTCCATTTAAACCTATGGAAAAGCATCGATTCTTGGAGGGGGCAGGTGCTCCGAAAAGAATCGATTATTTAGCAAAGGTTCAAATGGAGGAAATCCGGTGTTGCCCAAGTGCTGGATTTACTCTTTGCTGTTTTGAGGAATCCATCCATGAATAAAATGTCAGGGATTCACTAGGCAACTATGTCGGATTTGCGGAAGTTGCGGCCAAAACGAGCCGTTTCCCTGAGAATGAAAAACCGAGGAAAAATAAAGGTGAACTGACAGTCGTTATGGGTCCCCTGCTCTTGAACACGGCGGCGGCGCGGCGCGGTAACTGTACTTTGATAGTTGCCCACCGTTGCCCGACATAGTGCAGTGGCATCGCCTCGGAGGTCTCAAAGAGAATAGGCGCGTTTTTTATTCGATCCGACAGCCGAAGCAACGAAAACGGACGCTGGCGGAGTCTGATAATTTGTCAAATGGAGCTGCGGTCCGGCGAAAACTCGGCGACAGAATGGGCGGAAGAGGTGATTGTGATCAGGGCTGCCGTTTGACAGTCGATCGTGGACGGTGGCCGGGGAAACTCGGACACACACGGCAACGTTGGTCGCGATTGTGACGGTGATCGTTGCTCTAAGGATACATTCCGGAGATGACACTTAGGACGATTGATGCTTGATGGCGGTGATTGGTGAGTCCGTTGTCGTGTCATTGTTGGATGTTGACAAGCCGCGGCTGATGTGATGCTTCATGCTTGAGTTGCAAGTCGTGGAAATCGCCAACTGGGGCAAGGCGCACCTTGTTGCAGCTCTTGGAGACAGACGTCGTAATCGCGGGAACGATGCGCATCGCCGACGTAGTTAGCGCAAAAAACACCAACGGAATTCGCTCGGGACAATCAAACAACAAAAAAGAATAGCCATAGATAATAAGGGAAGTTCTCTTTGAAAACTGTCATCGAAAATAGGAAATTTTCTTGAGAAGACTAGGCTTTTTCTTCACCCATCATTCCTATATATTTCGAGTTTTCACTATATTTTGAGACTCCGGCAAGAACATTTTCCTTATGACGTTGGCCAGTATTATACTCCTTTCATAGGGAGAGTTGAGCCAACGCGGCTCACGGATGTCACAAACGGGAATAAAGATCACGCAAATTAAACTCATTCCCAAATTCCTGTCTCCGTTTCCTCTCTCATACCGTTTGTTCCTTGCCATGTCCCTAATTCCCCGGTCTATTCTAGTTCATAATCTTAAAGCGTCCAGCCCACCTTCAAACTAGGGGCTTCAAAGAGGCTCATCGATGGAACTGTTGACTGTTGCCTTTCAAAGATTGTCGGACCGACGATCTTTGAAGGTAACCGATGTGTTCGGGATACATTCCGGATACATCATAGATTAGATCTTGAAATTTTCAAGGAATTCCGTGCAAAAATGGCTGAGAAATAGAATAATTGATACCACTTTGAGAGCCCCAGTTTGAAAGTGGGCTGGACGCTTAACAATTGGATTGCATTTTGCAAAAAGGAACCAGAAGAATTGCGATGATGGTGAGATTGTGCATTTTCATCCTTTGCAATAAAATTACTGAAACCATGAAAAAATATGAAATTTACATTGTAATTTTGTCTAGAATTTACAGTTTTTAGCGAGTAAAATAGAAACTGTTAATTAATAATCAGGATTTTCTTCCAAGACAAAAGAAGTTGCACAATCTTAGCAACATTGCAATGCTCCTGGTTCCTTTTTGCAAAATGCAATCCAATTGGTGAGAATGTAATCTTTATTCCCGTTTGTGACTTTGAAGAGGCCTAAAGTACAGGAACCAACCAGAAATGGATTCGTACTGTCTTTACTCTCAGTATAAAGGGACGTACTCCAGCCACTATTTGACGGCTGTATCAGAGCGAGTGGTCACTCGATCTCAGACCGGAGAACCAGTTGGGACGTGGGTATGACTGACCCGACAGCGACCTAGCGCGCCTGCGAAAACCGCATTTCTTCGAAAGATTTCTCGTGTAGATCCATGGTTTTTGTTGCTTGGCTTTGTACGGCAACCTCCCGTGGAACGAGGAACTTTCGCCCTCTGCACTCCACTCGGCTTGTCTACACTTCAGGGGAAAGTTAATAATCATCAGCAATCATCCGTGATTCGTCACGCTGAATAATAGCTATGAACTTTGCCTAATGAAATAAACCCTAGTTTAGTCGCGTTAGTCACAGAATCCTGTTTTAATGGGCAGAGTAGCAATAAATATTGAGATTAGAGTAAACATCAAGTTCCTACATCCAGTAGCAAGGGAAGTGTCGTCCTCGAAATCATAATAGTAATCGACGTCGGTTACCTTTCAAGAACGCAATTCTACCTCTTCCCTGAAATTATCAGTCAGAGATGCACGTCGAGAAATTATTTTAAAATTACTGATCAATAAATCAAATCAATCACAGATATGAAAGAGCATGGGGTTGTTGGATGATATGGACATTTCCAATTAATTTCGGCAGTACAGTCAATAAATGACAGTATGTTGGAGGAGATTTTTAGCCAACCTGCGTTAAAAATTCAGCATACGTTGCCTTCCTGAATGGTCGTTACTAGTGTTGCACCAAATATCTTATCTCTTTGAGGGAAAATTGTGCTATGTGCTTGTTTTCAGCTTTGTGCTGAATTTTTAAAGCACGTTGGCTAAAAAACTCCAACATACTGTTTTACGACCCGTTCGTCAACATAAAATTTTTTCCACCACAATCGGTTTGCCCAATGAATAAGTTCACTAACCCAAATGTTGCGGTACTCCCACAATTAATTGGAAATGTCCATATCAATTGGGGTAGTACCGCAATTTTAGGAGAGAACCCTTAACATTTCTTTCGGCCATATTTGGGATAAATAATCATGCGGTGCTTTTACCGTGGTGAATGAAGAGAGATCATCGGGTCTAAAGTCTCTACGTGTCGAAAACGGGGATGGAAAGAGGACTAGCCATAGTAAGAGGGCTGGTAAAAGCGTTGCTCCATTCTCAGCTGCACTTTGGAAAACTGCGTTTGTCCATAGAAATACAGTTGGGCAACGTTCCTCATCGGGCGTTAAAGTCCCCTCAAGCAGTGGCGATTCTTGAAAGTTGGCGACACTGTTTTCCCGCCATTTAAATGTACGTAAAACAATCGATTTCTGGTGAGGCACCTTGCCTCACTCAAAATCGATATTTTCAATGGATTTAAATGGAAGAAAACAATAAAATTGTTGCCAACTTGCAAAATTACCACTGCCTTTGAGGGAGATCTCTTTATATGCAGTACAGTATCGATGAATAGGTACAGGAGAAAACTTGTAAAGAGCGTAAACCTTCATCATAAAATTTTGCAGTAGTCGTTGATTGATGATTATAATTTTCCAACGACCATTTGCACAGTCAACAGACATTTTGGCCTCAGCATTGACACTTTTTCAGAAGTGAAACCAACTGGTATTGATCATCCATCTTCATCATCATCATTTGATCCAAAAACGACAGCAGTATCTCGTGCAATTCATCTGAGATGGGAATGTATCGTTACTCATCGAATGCCTCCCTGTGACATAGATCCGAATCAGTCATATGAGATTCAAGTTACATAAATATCGAATCCATAGACGCTTTTCGATTATTCTCAATGGTTTCATGCGGCGAAACCAGGGACTTGCCACGTGCTTGAACGGATGCTGGCAACGGTGAATGAACGCCGATTTTAATCAAGGCATCCGTGTGATGCAGGCCTATCGCCACTCTACTCTACTCGTCTCGCTTTCTTTCAGTTCACCGGAAACGTTTGCGCCTGTTTCTGCTCTTTAATCCGTAAAATCCGCTTAAAACTGAATATCTCGACGCACGGCCCGTAAGTGAACTGCTAACAAACCCTTGCTACCGTTGCTCCGCGAAGACTTAACATGCGGTGTAAGCGAAATTTTGGTGCGCTCTTCCGAGAGCAGTTGGAACGTACCTAGTAAAAGAAGGGCCGAACTTAGACAAAATTTCATCAAAGATGTCTTTGATCGATTCCTACGGAAAATAAGCCGCTGAAACCAACACTGGAAAAAACCGCTTGGATCTAGAGTCCAGACTCTTGAGAACAATGACAATAAAAAATACTCTTGATTCAATCGGATTTTTGCTTAAATCAAGAACCCAGCCTCTTAAATTAAGCGGATTTTCTTTTGATTCAAGTTAAAATCCTATGAAATCAAGATTATTTTTTCTTGTCATTGTTTTCAAGAGTCTATGGACTCTAGATCCAAGCGATTATTTGTCCAGTGAAGTACGCCATGCTATTCTGCCTTCCTCAGACTCCTGGGTAGACGGAAAGGGTTTCGGATAAATCTAAGTATTTAAGCCAGTCCCACGAAAGCCTGAGGCTCAAATGTACCTCTTTATATCCAAGCAACAGTCCAGTTACACCGGAACTGCCGGGGTTACCCTCTGCGCTGAATCGACAGTTCATTTTCTTTTAATAGCTAATGCCCTCTTTTGAAGGCATATTTAAAAGAATGTTTAATGCATTCATTTTTGGTAGTTTCATATCGTTTCATTGTATAAAATTGTATTTTCTAAAATTTTGAAAAATTACTTTTTGGCTAGAGCGAACGGTTGAACCATTGTGTTGTTTAAAAAAGCTGAAAAATTTGGTAAAGACTACCGGAATTTCAACAATTTTGGGATAAGGAGTCAGATCTTGTGACGAGCTGGGCATGTTAAGAATTAGCGGCTCATTTTCTTATCGAACCGATTGAGAACTCCTGTGTTGCAATTTTTTCTAGGTTATCCGTGTATTGGCCTCTCCTTTCCTGGACGCAAGGCAGGACTAGGCACAAGGCAGGGCGATTCTATCGAAACTAAAACGGTTGTTCTCCACCGCGCGCCGCGGTTCCTTTAATATTCCGCTTTATTGAGCCATTATTTTTTCTTACTCACGATCCACGACACCTCGTGCTGGGGTTTATGGCTTGAATCCAGTGTTGTGGATCCTGAGATTTATATTCAAGAAGGTTTTAGAAGTGACCGCCATGGATCAAGACAAAATCTGATTTTTGCGCGGATACAGACACTTCATTCCCCAGCCTTAAATGTTTTTCTCAGAATTTGTTCTTCGCTTTTAATATTTTGAATTTTGCTGGAGAGTGAAGTATTAGTGCCACCAGAAATACACACGATAAGGAGTACAACTTTCAAAGCCAACCAATCATATACTCCATTTTACTTCAGTCATGCCTTGTCTGGTAGACAAATACAAAATTTTAACAATCGAATGGAGGTACTTAAGTGTTGTGATAAAAGCGAATACATTGCTGACAGTCATCGCTGTCTATTGCAGCGGCCGCAAGGCCGTAGACTAGGCGTGTAAAAATATCGACGATTGTCCGAGCAGAGAATGAGCGCAGATTAGAGATGGAAGCCGGAATTATCCGGTGAGTATAAAGATGGTAATGACCGATCAGGCATCGGAATTGATTGACGCCTCATTGCGGGGTGTAGAAAAAAAATAAAATTATAGAAAAAACCAACACTTTCACGCGTACGACACTGTATAGATGGGGAAAATGGTCAGGTTTCATCAGTCCAGAGAGTTAGCTTTGTTTTGACACCGTTGCCAAATTTCTCTTGCCGATTTGAAATTGTTGTTTCAAAAGAAAAAGTGCGCTAAAGTCAACACTTAAAAATTATACTACATTTTGCAATGAGGAATGTGCCAATAGTGTGTATATGTAGATTGGTAATTTCATGGCAGAGTTAGATATCGTGGCTTCTCACTGCATAATATAGTCCAAACAGAACTTTCTCTATCAAGGAAAATCGACGAATCAGAGCATATAAGTGTTGAGAATGAAAACGGTTTTATACTCTCTATAATGGTTCTATAGTCGGATAACATTGGTGCAGGTGTTCTGGCGTGCCAAGGAAGAACACCGTATGAGCCTCCAGACGTTGCCAAGTTTTCCGATAAAAACTGAATTTATTGGGAAAATTGTGAATATTATTTTCCAAAATTTTCAGACAATTTTGCACGCAATTTAATCGAAATTTTTTGAAAATTTCAAGGAAAAATATGCATGGATGTCGTCAAACATACACGTTTTATCAAGGGAGATTTGGCAACTCTCGAATGTTCATACGGTGTTCTTCTCTAGCACGACAGTATGGACTTTTCTCGTAAGCGAGATGGCAGCGTTTGAGGGGTGATAATTCGGAGCAATAAATAACGGAGCCTAGGGCAGACTGGATCATGAGCATCGCAAATGAAATGAGCCTGCCAACTGATCAAGAATACAATGTATTCAGGTTCCGATTAAGTGCGACTGCGTAGTCCCCTGCAGTTGTGCGCAGTGCCCATTATGCACTGATACTTTCTTTTTCTCCTGCAACTTGTCGCATCGCCGCGCCGGCGCCGCACCGCACCGCAGAAACGAATTTAACTCACAATCAGCTGAGATCAGCAACGTTGTCGCTCCTACTTTCGTCTTCCTGAAGAGAGAACTAACTCCTGAAACAATTTTTTAGTAAATGTATACCGAAAGGTGATTGATAAGAGGATAAGACAATTTTAGCACAGTAAAATTGTGTTAAGTCCCAGAACTTTTTTCACGATGATAGCCTTAAGCCAAATTTTCCCGCGGTCCCCAGACACCCCCTAATAAGTAATATCATTATAAAAAACAGAGCTTTCATCGAATTGAAGGTTCCTTCGTCCGGAAAACGACGTAACGTGAGCCTAAAAATATTAAATAGAAGAAAGCAATGTGCGAAATCCGAAGACTGGACCATTCTTCCCGACTCATCTGACAATTGCGGCGAGGAATTGGGAATTCAGCGATATAATGCCACGGGCTACGCGACGCACAGTGGGACGAGGTAATGGAAGAGGTCGCACAAGGTATTTTTGGCCAAAATTTCAAATTATGATGTTTATTTTGTCACGAATTTAATTTCAAGGGGAGTCTCTAAACGAAAATTTCACGAAAAAATCAATGTAACCATTCTTAAACTTTATCGTTTCATATTTTCAAAAATATAAGCTTTTAAAGTTTCCAGACTTTGGTCGATTTTTCCTATTGAGTCGGCCCAGTGCGCGACGGGTGAGGGAACGGTAATACTCGGAAGCACCTGGCCTAGGGCCGATTAAGTTTGAGTGGATGCTGGGCACTTGAATGGAAGCAGCACCGGTATTTTGCGTGGTTTTAAACACTTTCTTTTTCTCCACTCAATGTCAAGCATAGTTTTTCTGCTCAGCAGCGGAAAATAACTCGCTCGGTGAAAAGGCTAATCCTCGTAAGTGGCCGTCGTTCGCGGGGAATGGAAAACTCGTTGAGTCGTCGTGATTTCGTTGAAAACGAAGAGCCGTCAGTTAGGATCTGGGCCAACCGCTCGCAAAATTCGCAACCATTCAAGTTTAATGCTGCCTTGCTAAGGAAAACCGTCGTATAAGCCCTCAGGCGTTGCCAAATTTCTTTAGATAAAATACAAATCATACGGGACTTTATGCAGATTTTCCCACCAATGTTTCAGCAATTTTCATTTGCAGCCAGATGTAAATTATCTGAAAATCTCAAGAGAGTATTCACAACTCTTCTCAAAAATAAACACTTCATCGAAAGAAAATTGGCAACTCTCGATTGTTCGTACGGCGTTTTAGAACGGCTTAATGGATCTTCGTGTTGCTTGTATGAACAAACAAAGGCTTTTTAGTGATTCGTGGCATCGTTTTCGGCAGACAATGAGTGTATAGCTTGCTCCCGATCTGAATTTACCAAGTGAAGATGTGGAAGGTAATTATTTTATGGTCATTCAAGGTCACAGAAAATAAAACTCTGAACTTCCATGGGCGGATCGAAACACTTCGAACCGGGGAGCGGGGGAGTGTAAGGGAGGCCCGGGGGCTCCCCAGAAAATTTTCCAAATTTTTAAGTATCTATAGTATATGTATTAAGAAGTTGTATAGTCAATTTCGTCTGTAATAATCACAAAATCTAAGCGTCTTTCCTTCTTCTTTCTTCCGTTCCCTCCTTCTTTCTTTCTTCCTCCTTTTTTTTTCGAGCCAGTGGGAGGGAGAAGTGCGCCCCTTACACCCCCCACCCCCCTCCTCCAGGCTCCGCCTATGATAACCTCTGAGTTGCTTTACGTTTTGCTTGCAGGCTGAAACTTAGATGCTTGGTGTGTAACCCGCTCGAAATTAGCATTCCTTGACCAGAAACTTTTTAAAGTTATACTACGTATATCTCGGCACCTTCATTCCATTGCTCTACTTAAAATGTTAGTGCTTGGGGTCTCTCAAACCAAAATAAATTGAACGACAGTTGGTGTTACTTCGTGTTCTATTTCCCATTTTAACACTAAATTTCGATCACTTTTCTTTCTCTGCCTGGCTTCAGATTGGGCTGAAAGTTGTACCGCTTGCTTTCCTGCTCAGGCGTTCGAGTCTCTGTCGGTTTCCATTTGCGTGGCTTCCAACTTGGCCAAAAGATACGTCGCTTGCTTTTCTACGCAGGCGTTTAAGTCTCTGAGGGTTTTCATTTTCTATACGGAATAGTTGACCTTGTCCGTATCTATTTAAAATTAATGCCATCGAGTTATGAAATTAGATTGATCGTCAAATTGAAAACGTATCATTTTTCAAAGTGAAACCCCTTACTTTTTCTAAGAAAACAAAATGCAACCAGCACTTTGTCGAAATATTCATGTCCCTTGTTTGCCATTTTCGGGTTCACAATCCACCGAATATCCTCGATAGGACACTGTGAATGAACTCTTACCATTTCTTCATTTCCTCATTCTCCTTGTCTTTTCTTGTTTAAAAATTATTTTTAATTTATACTTCTTCGGTACACTCGACTTTCAAGTCTTTCACTTGTATCGCTTTCATCAAAACTGACAAGACGAAGAAGATACATTATTCTATTACTTAGTGGTTGAATTTTTTAATGGAACGTATTTTCTTAACTTATCCTTCGCACATTTTGACACAAAACATGGTGACATGGTGCTTTTGCACGAAATTCGTTTCGTTGGCCCAGTGAAACGCGATACTTATCTCGCCCTGATTTCTTTTCACCTTTTGAAACCATTCAAATTCTCACCCTCGCTCTCATGCTAGTCCACGCGGCTGTGTGGTTTACAAGGAGTACCCCTTACGCCCCCCCCCCCCTCCCTCTGGGCACTCGCGAAGTGAGAGTGAGGGTACCGATATTACGGAGAAGCGGAGCTAGTAATGAAGGGGAGAGAAGTAAGGGGGAACAGGGCCCAAACGAAAAAGCGTGCGCTTCGGGGGCCAAAAACAATGGCCGAAAACTCATCTGGATTCAGGAAATAATGAGGAAGCTAAACAATTATCGCCAAGGACTATTACGTACGAAGGCGCGATGCGGCGCTCATGTTTATTCAGTTCTCGGGTTACGCAACCCCAGGCGGGGGGAGAGAAGAGGGTATAGAACCACTTTAAAATAGATCCAAATCGCGCATACTCTCCTGAGAAGATTCCTGCGAAAGTCGTGCAGCCACGTCGCCACATCCCATGCCAATTCCAGACCCACGCCGTCGAAAAAAAATCCAGTATATTACTGTATACAACTGTACTGTAAACCAGTATACAACTGTTACCTGCTTATACATACAGAATCCTCCAGTAACGTCACTTCTGAAATAGTCTATTGAACAGAAAACTTAATCGGTCTCAAAAAAAGGTAAACACACTGAAAAAAAAATCACGGCGATTTTACCAAGGTCCGTTGGTACCTTTACCATCTCACTTTTTTACCAATTATTGGTAATTTTACCAAGACAGATTGGTAAGCTTACCTAAAAACCGGTATTTTTACTGTTTTTTTTTTTCAGGTAAGAATACCACTTTCATTGGTAAACAATTCCCGGTAACTTTGCCATTTTTAATTCTACCACAGTCGATAAAAAATATTGGCGTTTTTACCAAGGTCCAGTAAAATTACCGAGAAAGTTCAATAATTTTACCGAGATTTCTCGGTAAAATTACCAATTTCATAAATGGTAATTTTACCAAGAAAAACTGGGATCAAAGAGAACCCTGAATTCTTGGTAATTTTACCCTTTTCTTAGTAAATACACCGAGATTTTTTTTTTCAGTGCATATATTGCATTCCTAGCAGTATACCGGACTACTCTTTGCACCAACTGATGTGAGTTTTTTTGCAGTAATTTTGCGTAAATTAGTCACCGGCGTAGCACCAGCAGATCGCCCAGAGCTCGTGTATTTCGTGCTGGGCCAATTGAAATGCCCGAACGTGTAAATAAATGATTCACTCTTCCATTCACGTTTTGCCGTGGCCGCCTCGACTCGCCAGAGGCACCTCCAGGCTTAAGCTCAAATTGACCAGCTCAAGGATCTAAGAATCCAGGGTTTCGAGTCAAGACAGAAAGAGGACTGTATCACGCCGCAAGCTCGATCTTTTCAATTTTCATTCTTCTTTTTACCTTCGCATCCTTCTTCACTAAGTTTCATCTCTTTCGATGTTCCTTTAATTTTCGTAAGATTTACGTGAATTTTCCTTTGACTGTCCTCAACCCCCTATACTCGTCTTGGCCCGTGACAGTCCCTACAAAAGAGGACTTAGCACTAAGGAACTACAAATTGAGTCGTTTAGACGCTTGTTTTGTGGAGTGTATTTTAAAAATTGCCAGCATAAAAACACTAAACAAATTTGATCGAATCGAAGTCCATCGATGTTCGTCCACTGAAAAATGTAATTTTGAGGCAAAGCTATTCAAAAAGTTTTTTTTTAGACTTGAACGTTTAAATGATTCTTATGGGAAAATCAGTCTGTGTTCTTTTTTCAGTCAGAACCAAGTCGGGGGATTCCTAGTAGGATAGCCAGATAAGTTTAGTGGGAAGGAGGTATAGTTTTACGGGGATCTAACGATCAGAAATTTTCCAATGGGCCACTTGCCTTCTGGAGGTCTCTGTCCCATAAAACCTACTTTAAGACCCTCTTAAGTGCATCCATGAGAATTCCTAACCCTGCCATCTGCAGACATGATCTCTTATTTAGTTGCATTCTCATATGTGATGAGTGAAATGCTTCTTATGAAGTATCTGTGTCCACTATAATTCATATAGCTGTATTACATTTTGACCATTTTTCGCGTATCTTTACGCTTTACGCATAACTCAGTCGTTGATAAGGATTGAGTGTGAGCAGAAAAAGTCCATGCGTCCTATGAGTATTTCCAGAAGGAGCACTAAAATTCTAGTGGAATGATTTAATAGTACAGACGGGGAATGTAAAGGTCGACTTGTCGGTAGCTCTACCAGGCTATGGAAAAACGCCGTATGAGCCGTCAGGCGTTGCCATACCTCGTGCAGTAAAGGACGAATTTACCGAGAAACTTGTGAATATTTTTCCTCAAAATTGTCAAACAGTTTTGTTCGCAATTTAGTCTTAATATATCTGAAAATTTCCAGGAAAAATAAGCGTAACTTTTTTCAAAGCAAACTATTTTCTGAGAGGAAATTTGGCAATATTCGGATGCTCATACGGCGTTTTTCCTCAGCACGGCAGAGCTGCACGACGATGGGAAATTCGTGGGGCCCCGAAAGGAACGATTCGTGCAAACGCAAGGACACCGGGGACCATCAAGTTCGCTGACTTTCATTATAAGTAAGTCGTGATGCTACAAATAAACTTCTGCAAAATCTCGCCGGCTGCCAAACTATAAGCCTGAGAGATGAACAAGGCCTCTATTTGCCATTCCTACATATTTGCACTGTGAGACAGTTTCGTTGGGTCTAAACTTCCAGGGGGCCGTTAATACTATACTTAACGGTGAAAATCGAATTTACGAGGGCTGTCCCAACTTGACAGTAACAGTTTTCAACTGAAAATATGAGTATTTTCGCCTAAATTTTGAGAATCTAGCAGGGCCGGATTTACCTACTTGCTGCCCATGGGCCGCCTGTATTTTGCCGCCCCCTTCTCATTCGTTTTGAAATATCAATAAAAACCATCAAGTGACCGTGCCAGCGGGGGTGGGGTGCATAAGACGCGTTTACTCGTGTTGGAAACATTTTTTGGGAAAGCCCTGTCAACACTACTAGCAAAAATTCACCGAACTTAGCGCGAACGTTAAGTTTCGTAAACCTATCTCTACGTGGACAAGGCCTTCCATCCATAAGAAATGAACGAAAAAATTATGAAAGAACAAACATAAATGTGGTTTAATGATTTCAACTTCCGCCACCGCGCTGCGCAGACTGCACCGTGTTTGGAGCAATGCGTAAAGGATTCTGACAGTTTTGTAGGCGCTATGAGTTTCACGCCGACGACCGCTGCTGAACGCACTGTGTTTGACGCAATGCGTGAAGTATTCACGCAGTCCTGTAGGCGCTATGCGTTTCACGCTGACCGCACTGTGTTTGGCGCAATGCGTGAAGTATTCATGCATTCTTGTAGGCGCTATCCGTTTCACGCTGACTGCAGTGACCGCACTGTGTTTGATGTAATGCGTGAAATATTTGTGCAGTCTTGTAGGCGCTAATATATGTTACATGCCAACCGCCGCGCCGAGGGCTTCTCCTTTTAATCTCAAGTCCCCGTCATCATTTCTCTCTCAGACGCGCCGTTCCTGGTCCAATTGCGTGTTTGGTCTTTCTCTTAACTCGATTAATTAAAGGTGGTGTCTCTTGTATCACCGAATGACGACAAAATTAAAAGTTACTATCCTCTCAGGAAATGAGAGATTTTGTTTGCAATTTTTTTATAAATCCGATTCTTTTTATACCTACATTTAAAAAAAAATTGCAAAATTTGCCGCCTCCTAGATTTCCCGCCATGGGCCGCGGCTCTTGTGGCCACCCTCTTAATCCGGCCCTGGTGTTAGACAGGAGGATGATTCTTAGGGTTTTGATCTATGACACAAAAGTGACTGAATTTTGACGTCTCAAAAATCTTTTGTCAAATATTTTTAATAAGAAATTGTCAAGAAATAATGTTGAAAATTTTGATGTGGAAATCAAGACCAATCCATACAGGTCAGTCATCCCGGAAAACTCTGCTGCGCAGTGACATACATCTGGCTGTTAAAGAAGATGCACTGAAAAAAGTTTTAGGAGTTATCCCCTAAAATTGTGGTACAACCCCACTTTGTCGGACAATATTGACTTTTCTAATTGATCGTGACAGCACCGCAATTCAAGTTTAGGTTATACCGCAACATTTGGGTTAGCAACCCAAACAGAGCCGTTACCCCATTCTTGTATTAAGTTGTCCCCCCCCCCCTCTCCTTCATTTTTGCGTGTAGCACTTAACAGTAAAGTGAATAGTTAATTGCACTAAAAAGATATTCTTTTCAGAATGTGCGAGAATAGCCTCGAAAAGATTCGCTCTCTGTCATTTAATTTGAAACTTTAGTACCTCTGATGAATGTGCACGTAAGTTTTGCTCATTGCCTCTGTTTCAATTATCTCATGGGTTTATAAATCACAGCATGACACATTGGCAACGCTCTCTCTGACCTACCCTAATCCCACCTGAATCAGATTTTATTCACCTAATGGCAAATTAAGTATTGTTTCGAGCAAAGTGCGCACGGTTGCCAGACCATGACATGAGTCGTCGAAGAACCGTTACGAGTTTGGAGCTCGGGATTTTCTGCCAGTCCGGCAACGTCAAGGGCAAGAAGCGTGAGCCCCCATAACCTGTCTGCTTCTCGTCTCGAGAAAAGCTGCAAATCATCTCGCCGTGGCATGTTCACTTTGAACCATTCGGGCCGCCCGTGAATTGGTGATCGCCAGTGGCGTGGCGTGCTTTGCGATGTATCGATTGATCTGTCATTTAAACTTATGGAAAAGGATCGACAACAGGGTGTACGCAACGAACACCTTAATAATCGATTCTTTACCACAGTTTCAAATGGAGGAATATCGACAATCGATCATTCACGCCTCGCCACCGGTGATCGCGGTGGTTGGCGGTCCATCCAATAGTCATATCACGAGGGAAATGTGTCCATTTTGTATGCTTTCAATCGAAACGATGGTGATTACACAGGGCTATTTGGCATATGCGTCCGTCCGATATCCAATGGAAGTATCAGTAGGTGTATGGTGTACACCAGTAGGTGTGGGTCTTGACTTAAGTGGTCTTGAATGTCAGGGCTCAGGTGGTATGTTCTGTCGCTGTGGTCAAGGTCCTTGCATTCATTCTTCTCCTATTCAACTTCGCCCTTCTGTTAAGCTCCTGATCATCGGTAAGTGTAGAATGTGTCGATGAACCAGGAGCTGAGATCTTGTTTTCAGCCAATGGCATACTCACGAATTTTTCAAGGGAGGGATGTTCCTCATTCGAAACTTTTGTGAAAGGATACCAGTTAAGAAAGTAAAATATTAAAAAAGTATCAAGTTAAGAAAGTTAAATATTAGTGCGAAATGTTTTTAAAAATATCAAAAAACGAGGAGTTAGGCGGAAATTTGAAGCCTTGGCGAAGCGTGAATCATCAATTATCGATATACTTTCATTTGGAGCTATGGTGATAAGAATCGATCAGTCGATTCATCGCACAGCACGACACGCCACTGATTTGAAGGCAAAAAATATTTTAAAAAAACCAAATATCGAATAAGAAGCAATGTAGTTTCACCCGAACTGTCGAGAACGTTTGGTGTCTCAAGAATCCTCGGATCCTCTCCATTATGTTCTTCCTTTTTTCTGCGAGGAATTTTGTTCCTGCAAAGATTAAAAGTGCAGGAAGTAAAAGTGAAGAGTGCATCGGTTTTAAACTACCGCAATTGGCCCGATTTAAGGCGCAAGTTTATTTTTTGCTGACAAATGAAGACGCGTGTGAATCCGGATGAGTGCGACGGCAAGGAAAGAAATCAAGTCTTGAGGTATTGCGTTGTGCAGCGGATGGTCATTCCGATTATGGATACCGCAGAAAGTGAGTCGGAACAAAAAGTATGACCGGATTTTGGGATAAGCCCTGCCGTGCATATATATATTTGTGCTTCGCTGATTTTTAAAGAAAATGAAAAAAAAGTTAATAAATGGTGCAACAGTTTTTACAAATTGAGCATTAACAATGATCAAGTTACGGTATCTGTATTTTCGCTACTAGGCAGTGAATGAATATTGACTTTTTCCACTCTTCCCACCTTCCCCTCGCCCATCAACGAGCAGACAATGTGCTATGACGTGTGTAACAATGATTACCATAGGCGAATTTTTGAAAGTGGATGTGGTTAACTTTTTTGACCAAATCCTAATGAAGCACGTATTTTTTCCAACCCAACCCACTAATCTTCATCAGCAACCGATGTCTCAACAAAATCCAAAATTTCTCGACTCATTTCAACTTGGCATCGGTCGAAAAGTGGATGGGCGTAAGTGGTTTCACCGGAAACCTCAAAGGCAACCTAATTTTTGCAAAATGGCAGTGTTCCGTGCGACAAAAACAACAACTGAGCAACAGCGACCGTGTTGAGGTGATAGTGATGAAGTAAAGTGTAGCAAGTGCAAATATTTTTGTGTATTTGCACGATAATTCGTAAAACATTTAATAACATAGAATAAGTCGCACGGCATCGGCTGATTTTCGCGGGTTTTTTTACCTAATCTGAGATTTGGCTCGTTCTCTTCAGGATTTGGTTGAAAACTAGACACTCGATTTTGATTGGTCCAAATTTCAACGGTGATACAGCAGTCGCCTGTTAAAATAAGTAACCGAATCCAGTCGCGAAAATTCGCCTCTTCTCTAGTACCCCTTTGCCTTAGCTTTAAGCTTACTTACGTCACTTATATTTTGTCTAAGGATTATTCATCGTGTAACCTGAAGATTTTTCAACGGATCGTGGCAACGAGGACAGAGCGGCGAAGGGTGAACGGTCCGAGCCATGGCGTGACGGTCGTGACTTCGGCTTGAGATGCGACGCACCGCAATTCGTTGCTCCTCCAACGTAAGGGCGTATCTCTATTTGCACGTGGACCCTGCGCTCCGTGTAGCACCATGCTTCCTGGGGCTCACGTGGAAAACGAAGTAGGTCCTTACGTCGGAGGAGCAACGAATTGGCCGAAGAAAAGCGAAGCAGAATCTGTGAAAAAAGCGCGGCTTACGCAAGCTTCAATAAACATCTCAATCGAAATCGCGAGTGGGTCGCAGCTCCGGCCGTGCGGCCCGACAGAGCGCAGCACTGCAGAACTCGCTTGCGCTCCGGCGGCAGATGAAATATGTATGTACCAGACCTCGTTATACCTATCCATTGGATAGTTTCCAAGCAGTCACTGAAAATAAAGTCTCTTGGATACAGATTTCGGACTCTTAAACAATTTGAAAATAACAAAAATTTTGCTTCAAAGGAGTGTTGCATGTGTGAGGAATTTGCAATTTGACTGTCGATTCTTATGTAAAATTTCGCGAGAAACACGATGGTGACACTGGTTTTCTCTGAAATCAATTCCCAAGCTCAAAAAAAGCTCTCAAGTTGAGGCCAAAATGGAGGGGATATCCCACGCTATCCTGAGAGTCCACCTTTACATCAAGACCAACTCTCCATGCAAAGATAAGGAGAAAGTACAATTACAGGGCTGCCACTTTATTTGAGGACTCTAAAACTGAAAACACGGCATCACTGCTAATGTATTTGCTCCCTATCTTTGCATGGAGAGTTGGTCTTGATGTAGAGGTGGACTCTCAGAATAGCGTGGGATATCCCCTTCATGTTGGCCACAACTTGAGAGCTTTTTTTGAGCTTGGGAGTTGATTTCAGAGAAAACCAGTGGCACCATCGTGTTTCTCGCAAACTTTTACATAAGAATCAATAGTCAAATCGCAAATTCCTCACACATTCCACATCTCCATTGGACTTATTCCTAAATCCAAAATTAGTCTGCTTAAATTAAGAGGTTTGACTCTCGATTCAAGTAAACATCAGATTGCGAGTATTCGAAGAGCATTTTTTCTCGTCCAATTTTTTAAAAGTTCGGCCTCTGGGTCCAAGAGACTTCTTGTCCAAAGATCAGTCCAGTGCATATCGACTGTTAAGTCGAGGTTAAGCTATTGCTCGTATTCGATACATTGAACAAATGAGCTTGTATCGATGTCGATTGGTTCAACATGAAGACATAACCTCACAAGTCGAGGGAACGGGTTTCTTGTGATGGATTATTGATTATTACAAGAATCGAATGGCAATGAAAAGTGAAATTTAAATGAATTTTCTCATTTTCAGTATTTCCTTTTTAATTTTAAAATTTTTGTTCGAGGTTATGTTCTGTTGTTTTGAACCCAAAGATACATCGAACCACTATCGAATACGATCCATTAGAATCGGCTCTTGGTGCGAGAATTTTTTCTTTTTTTCTTTTGTCAGCGTGAGTGGCATCCCTGCGAGCTCCCGTACATGCTTCGGCGGGCCCGCTTGCGGCTGCGCGATGAAGGGTTGAACAAGAAAAAAGTGATGAATGGGATTTTAATGACTCAATTCCAGCGGCTCAGCTAGCCGCCCCCGCCCCCGCACCTTAATCGCTGCACCAATAGCTGCACAGAGTTGCCATTCTAAAATAAAACATTTCGTTTTAATGAATGTTCCTCAAGGAATTCTTATCCTAGCGGAAAACTCCGAAAAGAATCATTGAAATTCGAAAAAATTGATGAGAATCTCAATGCGGATTTTAAAATTCAGAACCACAAAACAGGTTGTAAGCTTTAATTGAGTATCGAACTTGGTCTGGTCTATGTCCTTGGCTCCTTAGAGCAAAAAAAAAACACCTGAATGATCAGCATGGATTTCTTTTATCTGTTTCAGATTGAATGTGAGTACCTGGCCCTCAAGAATCTTTTGGCTCTAACCGTGAGTTTTTTTTTTAAAAAAATTATAGTACGTCTCGAAAAATTATAGTCTGAGCAGTGAGCATTGAAGAGTGAACAATTCGGGGAGGAAAAACGGTTGTAATCAGATTAGAATCGTACAGGAAGCTGATCTTAGAAAATCGCAGATCAATGAATCTAAGAACAATACTGTTGGGTCGAAGATATTGCACTGGAAAAAAAAAACACATTGGATCCAGAGTCCAGACTCTTGAAAACATTGACAAGAAAAAATACTCTTGATTCAATCAGATTTTTGCTTAAATCAAAAGGCAATCCGCTCAAATTAAGAGGCTTGATTCTTGATGTAAGCAAAAATCCGATTGAATCAAGATCATTTTTTCTTGTCGATGTTTTTTAAGAGTCTGGACTCTAGAGCCAATGTGTTTCCTTCCAGTGTGGGTAATATTCTCAGAAAGTTCATTTTATCATTCACTGGAAAAAAAGTCCCTTAGATCTAGAGTCCAGACTCTTGAAAACAATGACAAGAAAAAATACTCTCGATTTAATCGAATGTTTGCTAGAATCAATAGGAAATCCGCTTAGATTAAGAGGCTTGGATCTTGATTTAAGTAAAAATCCGATTGAATCAAGATTATTTTTTCTTGTCATTGTTTTCAAGAGTCTGGACTCCAGATCCAAGCTACTTTATTTTGCTAGTGTTGAAAACTAAATTGCCACCAAATTTTGGAAAATCACTATCCAATTACTTGAATTTGCTCGTTTTTTTCTAATTTTTCTCCACACTAACAGCATATTAATTAAGAATCTCTCCACACGTCACGCGTCACGTCTCGCCTAGTCGGATACAACTTCACTTTCTGCTCCTTTCATGAGATAATTAATTGATTCCTGCACAAAAACACCCTTCAGATGGAAAACAAATTAATGAGATAGCTAACAAGTGAGAAAAGTTAATACTGCATCATTTGACTTGAAGGACATTACACAAATTTAAAATTTGACCCTTTGAGAGCAAGTCAAAGTTAGAGAATGCCCCATCGCACATTTGAGAAGAAAAAAACACACACTGGAAAAACAAAACACATTGGATCTAGAGTCCAGACTCTTAAAACATCGACAAGAAAAATATACTCTTGATTCAATCAGATTTTTATTTAAATGAAAAGGAAATCCGCTCAAATTAAGAGGCTTGGTTCTTGATTTAAGCAAAAATCCGATTGAATCAAGAGTATTTTTTCTTGTCGATGTTTTTAAGAGTCTGGACTCTAGATCCAATGTGTTTTGTTTTTCCAGTGCATGAAAATGTCAGCTTTAGCAACGATTAATTTAAAAATATCACAAAATGTTTAGAATATTGCAAATGATGCCCTGTTTTAACCTCATGCAATCTTATGCATAACAGTGTCTAGCGTTTATATAAAACTAAAACTTCAAATTCATCACCACAAATAGGGCTTTTCACCACCATGAGCGATTTAAGTTTTCACCTCAAGGGCCCTTTTGCATGAATCCATTACATTTTTTAATGCTTAAAAATTATTATAAGTTCGGCACCTTTGCGCGAGGAGTTCGCAGCCTGTGGTTAAGCCCTCGCCGCGCGTGAACCGATTTATGACCACCATTACCCTACCCCATTTACCCCTTTTATATCCCCCTCCCATTGATCCCTGAGATGCATTCTTCGATTGCCATCCCTCAGCCCTCCAATGCGCAATAAAGGGCTCTGAATCGCATTCTTGAAGATTAAGATGAGATATGAGAATGATCGTAGATATGCGAGGAAACAAGGAACATCCGTCCTATTTCAAACATATTCTTTCTCTGATATTCAGTCGTGAATAATGGTTTCTGATGACATATCATCCAATCACAGATTTCCTCTCCCGCTTTTATTGTAAACATCGTACTTATACACTATTTTTAAAAGGAACGAGAATTTTCGTTCGGGAGTTAGGTGTAGCAATGCTTATGGGCCCCTGTATCAGAGACTTAAACGCCAGTGTAGAAATGTAAATGAACTAATTGATAGGATCCAACCTTGCATCTTTGCCTCTAAAACAACGGAGTTTCGGTAATCTTGATAATCTGGTCCTAAAACATATCATAATGGACAACTTGAATATGAAAGGGAAAATAAAGTAAGTAAAAAAACTTGTCATTTTTCCGACAAGTCTTCAATGAAGTCAAAGTGAAAGTCCGCTTTAAAAGTGACCTTAGTTTGCAGTAATCATTAATTGAGTCATTGACCGAACACAAAGGAGTGTTCCACAAAATTTTCGGACCAAAAGCTTCCCAGAGTGTCGAATCGAACTGTACTCATAAATCGAACTAATCAAATTATTTTGATAGAGATAATGCTCATGAATTTAAGTAACCGATCCCAGTGACACATTTTTATCTTTTTCTTGATCCAAGGAGAGCAGAGCATTTGACTATATGACCGATGGTTGACACTCAATCTTTCATAAAGAACTTTGCATCCTTTAGGGACAGATTGATTTTGAAATAAAATATTCATTTAAAAATTATTCCTTGTTTTCAGTTCAAGGAATCGGTTATCTCATCATAGTTTCAACCGCGTCGCGTTGTGCATATGAGAGTTACAGGCACTGATTCAGATGCCTATGAGATTACTTGAGGTCGTAATTTTAGCCTCAAAAACGGCGAATAAGAATTTATGCTCTGACTTTTTCTCCACACTGCGACACAATTTGCTTGACTCGGTCCCGTTATGACACCAGTGTTCTAAGTTTTATTTACAGAGGCATTAGTAATAAGTTAAAAATAAGATAAATTAATATCTTTGTAATTGTGTAATTTCTTGAATAAACTTTCTTTAAAAAAAAAAAAAAAAAAAAAAAAAAAAAAAAAAAAAAACCAGTGGCGAGGCGTGAATGATCGATTATCGATATTTCCCCATTTGAAACTATTGTAAGGAATCGACCTTCAAGGTGTCCGTTGTAAACACCGTTTTCATCGATCCTTTTCCATAGGTTTAAATGGCAGATGAATCGATATATCGCAAAGCACGCCAGGCCACTGTACTGTATGACACTTCTCATAGGAATTTACTCGCTCGTCTCAATCCCTAAAGCGTGAAACTGTCGAATGGCAACTGCACGGCGCACAGTGGATCGAGTCAATCAGAGAGGTCGGACATGAAATTGTTGACTACAAGTGCATATTTTGATGGTTATTACGTCACATTTTAAATTTTAAGGGATGTTTCCAGAGGAAAATTTCACGAGGGAGTCAATGAAGCCACTTTTAGAACCTCAAAATTTCGCATGAACGGAGTTAAAAGCTTTTAAAGTTACAAAATTTTGCCCGACCTCTCTTATTGACTCGATCCACTGTGTGGCGCAGCGACTGCAGGAAATGGCGACAGGGAAGAGATGTTTTTAAATTGTTGCCAAGACTCGGCCACCGGCAGCCGATTTCGAGGAGATTACTCCTCTACTGTCGTTGTAAGTAATAAGAACGCCGTAAGACCTATCGGCGTTGCCAAATTACCTTCGACAAATCACTAATTTTCACGAAAATTTTTAAATACTTCCCCTCGGATGTTTTACAGTATTTCGTTCGTAATTTGATCTAAAAAGTGTGAAAATTTCAAGGGAAAACATTCATTACTTTCTTCAATATTAAATATTTTTGAAGAAGAAATTTGACAACATTGGAATGCTAATACGACGTTTTTACTTAGCATGGCTGTCTATAAGACAGAGGGCTGGGGCTGGGGGCGGGAGAGCGTCTCGGCTCTATCCCGCTGTGTGCCAACGCCGCCGGCCGTCCCGCCGATTGGAGAGAGAAAGTTGTGCATCTATCATCGAAGGATAATTAAGTAAATTAAAGCAACTGCCGACGCATCGCGTATCCTCGGCTCGATTAAATCGAAATTAGGTTGCGAAAAGTAGGAACTGATACGCATCCCTTCCCCCTCTCGGGTTTTCCGGTGGTCTGGAAAACCTGGAAAGTCAGGCTATTTTTCCTCACACAAAAAAATAAGTCGCTTGGATCTAGAATCCAGACTCTTAGAAACATTGACACGGAGACATACTCTTGATACAATCGATTTTTTTCTCGAATCGAAAGGAAATCCGCCTAAATCAAGAGGCTCGGCTCTACGATTCAAGGAAAAATCGGATTGAATCAAGAGTATGTTTCCGTGACAATGTTTTTAAGAGTCTGGACTCTAGATCCAAGCGAATTTTTTCCAGTGATGCGGAACCTTGAGATTTTTTAATCTAGCCAAATAATCTATATTTTCGATTTCAAGAGACGTTGCTCCATACTCCCTATACTTCTTCGTCTATCAATTTCAATACCCGCGGATTGGGTTAGAAGCAAGAGTCTGGCAACAGTAACTGCTGAGCATCGTCCATCACTTGTTGACTACAGCATTCACCACTATCTCAGCGTATCGAAGCTTGATCACCCCGTACATCGCATCGCGGCAATTACGCAAGTTACGCTCAATTCGTCGCTCCTCTGACGTAAGGGTGTATCTCTATTTCCACTTGAGCCCCCTTATTCGCATAATGCCGTGCTTTTCGGGGCTTAAATAAAAATAGAGATACGTCCTTACACCAGAGGAACGGCGAATTGTGCCACGCCGCGTGAGTTTCCTCTCATCAGTCCTAGTCCTACCTCGCAGTGTTGTCAATTTCCTCTACACTGTTGCTACAAATTCAGCGGGAAAATTGAACTTACGGCAACAATGTGACGGTCCAGCCGATGATGTGTAATTTTCCTGACGCTACAGAAGCGTCGTCGCGAGGGTTAATTGGCCCTAAAAATGATTCTAAAAATATGACCCTAAAATTTTAAAAATGGGCTTTGGAGGGATTATTATTGCCTGTACCAAGACGCATTCTACAGCAGAATGACGTGTGCGTATATCAAAAAAGGCCTCAAAAAGCCATTTCGCGGTTTTAGCTAACCGGTTAAGTAATACAGATTTCTCGTTCTCCTCAAAATCGTGTTTGTAGCGCTTTTATCATTTAGGAAAAAAACCGGTTCAATTTTTTTGTATGTAATTATCGAATTTGACACCTCCCTCCCCCGCCGCACTGTCGAGGGGTGGAAGGGGATAAATATTCCCAGACATTTCAGGAATTGACCATCACTACCAGAGAATCTGAAATAAAGCAAAACTGTATTGCAGGTGGATAGTTTATTGAATTAGAGATAAGGATTTCTCCTAGCGTCCCCCAATGATCGCGTCAAAGTAGATACCATCAATTTTACTTCGAACCTTATATATGCATTAACTGCGGGCTGATTATTGAAATCGACTGACAAAGCAATAGATAAAGAAGACAATGTGAAAACCAAGCGATCTTATTGGTGGAAGCGAGTGGTTGCTGTGGAAAAAAGAGTTAAGTAATGGACTAAGTAATGGCAACCCACGGGGGACTCTATAGTTAGTCCATCATTTCCCCCTTAATCTATAAAAATCACACGTTTCAAGTACTAGGATCACTCCATTTTTCAGTCGTCTCTCTTGTCCACCGCTTTGTCTATCAATTCCAATCATCATCCGGCTGGTGGGTATGATTTTCACCCCCCTTTGAAATTGTTACATCAACACGGTATATCAGTGCAAAACTCTCAGTGCAGATGGCAACGCTTTTGCGTCAACATGCCGCAGCGAATAGCCCGGCGACCCCACGCTCTGACGCAATAAAACTCCTGCGGTTTCTGTTTTAAGTTTTATTATTGTGTATCCGCAGTGTTCTTATAAAGCAAACAGGAAAATAAAACGTCGGTAAACAACCTACTGTCGCGGTTTGCCGCTTCGAAGTTCACAGTGGTTGATGACCTGGAAAACTCCAGGAAAAGGCAACAGCCGGCTGTCAATTTGTCAAGAAGAAGAGCTCATCGTAAAAGTAATTCTGTCACGATACATTCACAAAAATTTACCATGGGGTAGTCGTGTCTTGATGTTCAGCAGCGTTTTTTTGCATATATGAGACCCTGCATCCAAGAAAATCTTTGCAATGTATCAATATTTTGTATTATTTGGGTAGGGTCCAGGCAAGCGTTACGTAATTTTTAAGGGGGTTAGGCACATCGTTACTGAGCATTACAGGGGGGTAGGGGTGTCAAAACCCGCAAATTTTGCGTCACGTAATTTAGGGACGTCTCCTCAGTCCGTTTCCTCGAGAATCTGCCGTTTGAAGTCCAAGTGCATCACCGTTCTCACTTAACGTTAGATTTGCGAAAGCTAATGTTTTGCTAACTGCTTTTTGCCGAAGTCTCTCCCCTATCGTCGACTCCTCGATTGCGATGGAAATCATCGTGGTCATCTTCGCGCGTCAGCAAATCGGCGAACGCTCTCGGCGGCGAATGTGGAGCAGGGAACTGTGCTGGAAGAACACCGTATGAGCCATCACGCGTTGCCAAATTTCCTTCAAAAAATCACACTTTTTCGGAATATTTCTTAATATTTTTCTTCAGATTTTTCAGAGAATTTTGCTCGTAATTCGATGAAAAACATCTGAAAGTTTCAAGGAAAACCATGCATACCTTTCTTAAAGAATGAAAATTTTCCGAGACGAAATTTGGCTACATTCGAATGCTCTTACGGCGTTTTTTCAGTGTACCGGGAGTGGACCCTCTGTTTTTTTCAGTGGTTTTGTGAGTCATCAGGCGTGTATTCTCGCCCTGCTCTGATATGCATTTGATAGCGGAGATCGGAGGCCCGGAGTCGGCGGCCGCTGCGCTGTCGTGCGGTTGTGACCCAGAAACGCAAGTGAGGCACCCGATGTTTTGTGCTCTTGTGGTATGAGTACGACGCCAACCGGTTGACCACCGCGAACAATACCGGCGCGGCGCCCGGTAGCGCGGAGGAGGAGGCGATGATGCTCGACTTTCAGCCGTGAATGAACAGATCAAGAGCCCTCCCCTTCCGTCTGTCTGCTCAGTGAGGATCCTCATGTATGTCTATACCGATAATAGCTACTAGAAGGGCAATACTGCCGTGCTGAAGAACGCTGTATGAGCCTTCAGGCGTTGCCAAATTTCCTTCGAGAAATCATGAATTTTCGGAAAAGTGTGTGAATAATTATCTTTCAATTTTTTAGAGTATATTGTTCCCAATTTGATCGAAATCTTCTGAAAAATTCGAGGAAAAATATGCATAACTTTTTTCAGAGATAAATTTTTTTTGGGGAAGAAACCTGGTAACATCTGAAGGCTTACACGCGCACGGCGCTTTTCCTCTGCATGACAGAGTAGTCGACCATTAGTCCGATTCTTGAAATCCCTGCGACCCCCGCTTGGCTGACAACTTTTAGTTTTCCCGCCAAAACGGTCCCAAGTTTGGTCACTCTTGCCCTGCGTCGTAGTTCTACCTCTGCTGTTTCCAATTTCGCGATCATGAGCCATGGGCATGTAACAACAGCGTTGTAGACAGGGCTCACGAGTTAAAGGGCATGGCCATCGCCGCTGACGTCACTGGCGCTTTATAATTCCCATTCATTTTACGGCCCTCGACTAACGAGCACGCCCCTTCTTTCCCACCTGTCTCTGGTTTCGTTTGGCAGATCTACGTCCAAATCAGCCTTTGTAAGAAGATTTTATCATGAAAAGTAAACGTAGGAATAACTCGACGGATGGGCGCACGGTAGGATTCGGTCATGGAGTAAACGATTGGTTAATGTTGGGTCAGTATGGAGTACACCTGTATTGCGTGTTCTCGAGGCTTGGACGCGGAGAATGAATGGTTGTATCGATTGCGCATGCATAAATGGAGCAAATAGAGTCGGCGGCCAGCGCGGCGCGGCGTGGCGGGCGTCGTTGCATCGTAGCGCACCTCGAACAGGTGTGTCGTGTCGTCAGTCCCGTGGATTTACACGGGATCTACAGGTAAGTAATGAGCAATAATTAATCGGGTTGCCGCGTCGAGTCCCATACCATGGCAAGCGGATTAAGCACTGTCACCGCGAGCAACCGCACAGTAAACAGACTCAGGCCTCTTTACGGAGAAAAAAAGCTTTGGTAAGTAGGACCGAATTTCGCCTCATACTGATCTCAAAGGTTTTTAATACGTAACCAAAGTTTTCAGTCGTTTGAGCTCTCGTTAAGCACGCCATGAAAAGAACACGCTCCCCTTAAGAGTTAATCTATTTATTCAAGACTTATTTTAAAGTTTGTTTGTGGCAGGAACGCAGATGAAATGTATCGTAATTGCAACTGGATACTTGAACGGCCTCTTGCTTATAGACTGGAATGACTATAAAATTATAGACTGGAAAAAAAGTCTCTTGGATCCAAAGTTTAGACCATTGAACAGTACGAGAAGAAAAAATACTCTTGATTCAATCCAATTTTTGCTTCCATCAAAAGGAAATCCGTTTAAATGAAGAGGCTCTTCATTCAAGTAAAAATCCAATAGAATTCAGAGTATTTTATATTATCAAATTTTTTAAGAGTCTGGACTGCGGATCCAAATGATTTTTTTCCAGTGCACGGGAAACATTTCAGACGTAAGCTGGTAATTGTAGAGGGTCGAATTGTTCTTCCTTTGATTTTTACGTAATAGTAAGTTTCAACCTCTTTATACGATTCTGCGAACAACGCATGTAAGATAGCATCGTCTCAAGGACGTAAAAGCGCAGTTTTTATCAGGAATGATGTAACGCTCTTAAGCGAAATCAAAATAACGTAAGCAGCGCGGTGCAGCTCGGCAACAGGTGTCCTGGCGCGGCTGCGACCCGAGATGGAATTGGAGATGCAAGCTCGTCCTTGAAAGTAGAGCTGCATAGCTGCATAAAGCGACATCTGTTCACTTCTCTTCGCCAGCAAATCCGCCACTACTACTTGTACCATCTTACTCGCATTCTTCTCTTATTTTTTCCACGTCTGAAGGACCTCTCACCCAATTCGTATCGTTAAATTTCAGATTTTTAGAAGATTTCCTACCCCGTTGTAATACGTTTGTGACGTAGGCCCCTACCCTTTAGGACGTGAAAATAATTTGCATTTCATTGTTGTATTCGTCGTTCATCGACTGAGTTGCGTCCAGTGGAGACGTTCACATTTTGTTAAGACGGGACTGCCTGGACTCTCGGTGCCCCGCGTAAGATTACTATATCTAACTGTTTAAAATGCCTTCAGTTTTGGCTTGAAACAACATTCTTCGTTGATCCACTCCAAAGAATCTCTCAAAGCGTTTCTCAATCCCATAATCCTATTAAACCCGTAGTCTGGATTGGAAAGAATGTATTTTTCTGATGCTTTTTGGTGATGCAATGAGATTTTCACATTTCTCGCTGTTGCCTAATTTTGCCGCTTCATTAAAATTGGACGTATTTCTGCTAAACGGAACTTAGCACCAATTTAAGTTCCTTTTGAGGATTTTAGAATCCCGGATAGCACATTTTGTAAAACGGAACTAAGCACCATGGAAAAGCATTGTAAGCAAAGGACAGAATGAGCTCGTCGCTAAGCTCAACCCGCGTTCCCCTTCTTCCCTCTATGCCACTTAGTTCCGTTTAGCAGAAATTCATTCAACCATATATTTGATGCTTATGATTTTTCATGATTTATTTTTCCATAATTGCTTGGTAGGAAATCATAATTATATGTCCACAATGGCGGAGTTAAAATGTTGCACGAAAGTGGGAAAAGAAAAGAAATACATTTTTTCTAAATTTGCAATAGATTTGGTTGTAGAGACACCCCCACCTTCGTTTTAATTTTTCATTTTAATTGGTAATTCGCGAAATACCAGCCAAGTAGTTTCGAAAATGAACCGACATTTTCCGGAGACCTCCGCAGCATTGCAGTGGCGAGGCGTGAACGATCGATTAGCGATGTTTCCCCATTTGAAACTATGGTAAAAAATCGATTATTGAGGTTTTCGTTGCGAACACCCTGCTATCGATCTTTTTCCATGGGTTTAAATGACAGATCAATCGATGTATTGCAAGATTCATTACCAGCTCCGGCAATCGTGTCGTGTCGTACTTTTAAGTACATGTATAATGAAAGAAAGAAAATATCATCGGAGCCTTTCAGTTTCCCCTAAGGCACTTGAAAAACTCATTTAATTTCGTGTAAGTGCATTCACGTATCTTCAGAACTTGCCGCGTTTTCAATCTTTAACTCGGAACGCATGACCAAAGAAAAGATCATCAGCGAAAATTCTGATAATCAGCTCTGAGGCTACAACCGTATTCGAGTCATCAGCCTTTACGCTGATAAAAGTTCATTAAGTTGCAAATAATGACGTTCAGTCACCGTGAGAAGAATATAGCCCGGTCTTGAAAATTCATGCTCCGAGCCTGTAGCCGCAAAGAGTATGGAACATCCTTGTAGCAATGCGCTGGTTTCTTTGATCTCTTTTCTCTTCCAATTTCACGCTATCCCAACGAATCAACGCTTACGGGTTAAGGGAAGGGGGGGGGGGGTAGGTATAGGGTTGAGCGACGCCCACTTTTCTCAGACTGGCCTAGACTAGACTCAGAGGTGGAAAATGGCAAAATCCCTCGCGGCTGGCGAGACCGATGGAAAGCGATACTAAAAGCCCTTGAAGGGCGATTTCCTTTCATGTTAAAGCCGCACTTTTTGTGCTCAAGCATCGAAGAATGGGTCAGTTGCGCTAGTCACAGAATCGTGTTTCGGTGTTTGATTCTTGTGAAGCAGCTAAAAATAATAGATCCGTCCAAACAGCAACTCTCTACGTTCAGTTTTAACGGAGATATCGCGCTTGGAAAAATTCGGTTTTTGACGTCATCCACCGCGGTACTGACCCCATCAGTTTCCTCTACCTTGTTTTCATCAGTCAGGGAAACACTTATTTGCACTGGCTCGTATGAAAGCAAGATGGAAGAAAGCAAGGGTGTCATTACCGCGGTGGATGACGTCCTAAACCGAATTTTTCAAAGCGCGGTATCTCCGCTAATACTGCGAACGTAGCGAGTTGCTGTTTGGACGTATCTTCTTATTTTTAGCTGATCCACAAGAATCAAACATCGAAACAGCGCAACTGACCCATTACCAGGGTTGCCACGGTCAGGGAATTTTAAAAAGTCGAGGAAAACCTGGAAATGTCAGAGAAAATAGCGAAAGTGTCAGTAAAAAATTGTTAAGTCGCCTCTATTTGCTTTCCAGAATGGGTTTAATCAGCCAAACAACAGATTTTGCGTGGAAACTATTTCTAAATACGTCTTTTAAAGCACCTAGCATATCCATGATTGTCTGGGAATTTTACCAAAATGTGCCAGGGAAATCAGGGAAATGTCATTAGGGAATTCCATTTTCTCAATTCTGTGGCAACCCTGATTACGTGAAATACGGACAGGAATCGAAAAGAGGCAAAGGTCCGAGGCGGGAGCTGAACAGTAACGTGGCGTGCTTTGCGATAAGTCGAGATTTCCCCATTTGAAGCTATGGTAAATAATCGATCATTAAGATGCTTATTGCGAACACCCTGTTACCGATTATTTTCCATGGGTTTAAATGGCAGATCAATCGATGTATCGCAAAGCACGCCACGCCACTGGAGCTGAACCCAGTGAGTGGAGAAAAAAGTGTGACGGAGTCTGGCTGTCAACTTAGAGGACGTAATCTTGCCTCTACTACGCTGCCGTGCTAAGGAAAAACGCCGTATGAACATTCGATAGTTGCCAAATTTCCTGCGATAAAATGTTTATTTTTGCGGAAAGTTGTGAATATTTTTCCTTGAAATTTTCAGGAACTTTAGGTGAAATTGCGAACAAAATTATCTGAAAAATCGGAAGAAAAATATTCATATGTTTACCAGGAAATTCGTGTTTGACCAAAGGAAATTTGGCAACGCCTGAAGGTTCATGCGGCGTTTTTCCTTAGCACGGCAGTCTACGGATTTGCTTCCTCATTAGTCGGGCTCCTAAGCGTGAGTCGCCGAGGCTCGACAACGTTATTTGGACGTATTTCTATCAAACGGAACTATGTGTATTAAGACAAGATCCCTGAGACCCATGAGAATACATGCATACCAGGGCTCACGTCATAATGCACATAGTTCCGTTTGACAGAAATACTTCCATTTTATCTGTATGACGATCCCTCAGTTTTCCGCGTGTTCGAATATGCATCTCGCGCGTGTAAGCCCAGAATGCACACAAGCGTTCTCACATTCCGCGTTTACCGTCGCGTTGATCTCTTCCTCTCGTCTCCTCTGACGGGTATCTCTCTTCCGCGGAGGAGATGTGAGAACCGCACCAGATGACCGCTCTTTGCATGTGTAAAAGATGTCGTGACTCTTCCTCACCGATCCACTAACGAGACGGAACCACGCTCCCAGAACATTACGAACCCAAGTGGGCAGGGAAAAGGAAGAGGAGAGAAGGGCCTCTTTTGAGCAGTGAGTAGAGAGGGTATTCAGATTTTCGGCCGAAAATCCCACTTTCAAACATTTTGCAATCTTCATACAGAGTTGAATCCTACCTACGCTTGCTACGTTGCTTCTGAGTACAGGATTGTACGTTTCTTGAAAGTTGGTGTTTCTCAGCTCAATAATTGAGGTATTTGGTGCAGAAAGGGTATATCTTGGTTACGGCGTCTCTCCCCAAATCTCCCCTGCTAATTTAAATTGTATTTTCTTTGCGTACTTAGTAAGTGAACCCTTTATAGCCCTTAAATCTATTTTCTTCCAGAATCGGAAATTTTCCATCCAACCAATTAATCTCGTGTTTAATTTTACGATAAACACGATTTTTCCATTGATTTTACGTTTTTCTGAGCTTCCTAACAAATCTGAAAGTTGAGACCGTAATTTGATCTCGCCCTCTTCAAAGTGGTTGAGTCCATCTCTATGCAGGCGTGTAGAATATTCCTGATTCGGCGTTTCTTGGATAACGGGTGGATGGTGCCGTGCTAAGTAAAAACGCTGTATTAACTTTCGCATGTTGCCAATTTCCATCCAAGAAATATTTGTTTTTTAAGAAAGTCATGAATATTTTTCCTTGAAATTTTCAGACTTTTTATTAGATCAAATTACGAACGAAATTTTCTGGAAAATTGGAGCAGAAACATTCTTAAATTTTCCCAAAAATTTGTGATCTGTGGAAAGAAATTAGACAACGTCTTACGGCTCATACAGCATTCTTCTTTAGCACGGCAGCACTGCACAAGTGTACATGCATCTCAAAATATGGTGAACACTCCAGCAGGCACAGTACAGACACTTAAGGGCTTTTTTTTATGCGGATCGCAGTGGAACGGGGTGGATCGCGATGAACATCGGTATTTTTTTATTTCGTTCCTCAGCGTGATCCTAGCGTTCCAGGTGGATCAGGGTGGAATGCTGGATCGCTCTTCCGAGGTGGGGCGAGCTCATGATCCACTGTGATCCTAACCTAATGCGAGGAAGTTGCCGTCCCCAAAAAATCAAAACAAAAACAAATCGAACCAAATTCCAAGTTTTGATTTTTTTATCACTTGGAACACTTGGATCGGTCCGGATCGCTCAGGATTCCGATCCAGTGCGTTCCACTGCGATCCACCCTGATCCGCGTTAAAAAAAAAGCCCTTTATCCTCGAATCGGATCGTGTGTGTAATAGTGTAGTGCTTGGAGTATCTATGCGATGTTGAAGGCGCTACGCATGGTGCGCGCGGGCGCGCCTCATATGTATTGCCCGCTCCGGCCGCTCCCGCTATAATACTATGGCGGGAATACCTCTACCTATACCTCGAATTTTCGGCGTCAGCTTTCCGAATCACTTAAATTTTTACTAAAAACACGACTAGTGCTTTAATTTTGATAAAAATTTATAAATTAGTGCAGTTGCGCCAATGTTTTGTTGTCATTATTCAGACTGCGTTTATTTTTTTGTAAAAACCACGTCGACTGCGTAGGTTTTTTGTTGGAATTACCTCGACAGCGCTAATTTTGTGTGTCAAAATAACGCAGACTGCGCAAATTTTCCTGCTGAAATTCCTCGACTCCAATGTGTAATAGTATGTAAGGAAAATGTGCAATTTGCTGGTGAAAGTATACAATGGAGATTCTTCTGTACCCTTGTTTTTATGATAAGTTCCTCAATTCTGCATGCAAAAATAGATGTTGAATATATCCACACATCAAACAAAAAACTTGGGTTCTATGAATCGAATAGCTTTTTTTTTAGCTTTAAAATGCTTTAAATTCACTGAGCTGCAGTATTTAGTACATGACAATATGACTTAGAACTTTGGGAAAGAAAAGATTGGACATAAGTCACATCAACCTGTATGCATCAATCATCAGTTTGCCCATCGGTTAGCACATAAATTTGTGTTGAATGGTGCCATTTTGTGATATGACGCATATTTGTCCAATCTTTTCCTTCCTCACCCCTAGCTTTCCCTGGTCAATGCAAAAATAATTTTTGAATTGAACGTAAATCGAAATGCTTGTCGCGTTGAATGCATCATATCGAAATAAATTTCGCATATGTATTTCTGTTTTTATCTATTTAATTCCTTACCCATTCTTGTCAATCGGCGCACTGATCGTATTATTTACTCTGTCAACAGGTTGAATGTGACTATATTGGCCTCTATGGAGCACTAAAACGCCTCTGGTGAGTGTATTTCAATTTAAAATTAGCGTGTTATTCCACTTTCCTCCTATCCTATATTTCGATATTTCTCATCATAATCTTGAACGGTACCTCAGGTACGATGAATTCTCATGAGTGAAATGCTATACGCGGGTATCATGTGCGGTCAAAGTCAAGGCATCGATTACGGCATGACACCGCCACTAAGTGTTCTTGTGGGTTTTGTCGATTGTTTGGCTGAAGGGGGGAGGGGGGATTGTGGTAGCCGACCATCGAGTATCGACCAGAAGAGCTGTGACATTGACAATGAAGCGTGACTCCCGAAGTACCGTACGCAGCACCTCCGTCCCAGCCCTTGTTAGCCGTCCCACTTTTTCTCTGGAAACCTGTAAAAAATAAATTATTTAATGCTAGGTAATATCGTGGCAACGTGTTATGGGATAGATATCCAAAAGCTATTTTTCTTCTTCTTTTTTTCTTTTTTAAAAGACCTTATTCCTAGCGGATGAAACTTTTCGGTTTAGTGGTTTGCAAGCCGGTTGGGGTAATTCTGTACAAGAAGTCCTGCTCCAGGGAAGCTCAAAGTTCTTTGATCCTCTGTACTGCCGCACTAAGGAAAAACGCCGTATGAACATTTGAGAGTTGCCAAATTTCCGCCGATAGAATATTTATTTTTGAAGAAAGTTATCAATAGCTTTCCTTGAAATTTTTACAATATTTGGATCAAATTACGAACAAAATTCTCTGAAAAATTGGAAGAAAATTTTTATAAATATTCCCAAAAACTCGTTGTTTATCAAAGGAGATTTGGCAACGCCTAAAGGTGTATACGGCGTTTTTCCTTAGCACGGCAGTGTAGAGCTCCATGGCTATACTCCCCCTTTAAAATCACTTTAACTTTGACCACTCCTCTTTGATTGATTTCCCTCGAATCAGCGAAAAACATTCATGTTATACCTATCACCTATCGCCGCCACGTCACTGAAAGGAGAAAGGTATACGTAGGAGCTCTCTAAATGCTGAGTTATTTCAATTTTCGACCGAGAAATCCTTTAAGCGAAACCGATTTCACGCGTTCCATCCTCCATCTGCGGATATGAAAGATTAAATAATCAAGTGTTGCTTGTACGAGTCGTGAAAAATCACCCTGTAACTCACGAAATTTAATCACTGTTGCCAAGTCTTCGCAAAGCGAAATTTTTCCGGTAGTATTCCAGCGTTGGTATGAATATTGTTCGGGGAACGAGACAATGAGGCCATAAACTATGCACTTCGCAATGGTATGCCACCCGACGCGCGACGTGTCGCTCACGGCGAGGCGTGAATGATCGATTATCGATTATTTCCCTTTTGAGATGTGTTAAAGAAGCGATTGTTAAAGGTGTTCGTTGCAAACATCCTGTATATCGATCTTTTTCTATAGGTATACATTTCAGATCAATCGATGTATCGCAAAGCTTGCCACGCCACCGGTCGCTTAAAGATCGGCGCCCGTTTGAGGAACGTCCCATTTGCATTGAATCATCTTTTGTTTGGACGTCAACTCCTGATCCGTCACTCCACGTCGGCCGCTTGACACTCCGCGCCGCGCCGCCACGTCAACGCGTTTTCATCACACCACATCGATGTGGCGGTGCGTTGCGGCGATTTTTAGCACATCAGTGCAAATGGACTTAACTGTTGTCTCATTGTTTATTTCAAAGAGATTTAACACTATCAATCTTCTCTTCACGGGAGAAATCGCAAATTATTAAATCTAGAAATTAAAACAAATTACGAGAATATTATCGCATCTGCTGTCAATGATTACTTATTCGATTAGATGACAAATTCATCTGGAAAAGGACCCACTCACCAGTCACCAATCATGTGGAATGCCGGCTCTTCTTTATGATGGTTTGAAATTATTTGCAAGAAAGAATTAAGTCATTCATGATTGAAGAACGCTTTCTAAAGACATTCATAGAATACGTAACGCTGAATTTCGGATTTTGTGACCCCTCTCCCAACATTTTTGTGACCCCTCTCCTAACACTTTTGTGACGTAGGTCTCCATCTCGCTACCAGTGCTCGCTCTGAGACCAATGGTGACTCTCGAAAGATTGCAACACTGTTTTTCCTCCGTGAGGCAGGCAGCTGTTAAACACCAAAAAAAAAAAAAAAAAAATGGTGTTACTGGCAGGAATTTTGCTGTTTCTTATGTAAATCGCATTTCTCAAGAAGGAACCAGCGCGATTGCAGTTTTGCTTCTTCATAATCATCAGAAAAATCTCCTAGAATAGCAAATCGTTTTTGCTTCCCACCAAAAGCATCGTTAATTTTAAAAGAAAAGAATGGTGCAAATTTGAATACTGTACATCTATTATGTATTTTTAAAAGTAAGAAAGAAGTTGCAAGATTTTGAAAACACCGTAATCGCGCTGGTCCTTTTTTGCTGAATGCGATCCAAATGCTTTTCAAATATTCGATAAGAGGAAAAGGAAAGTTCGCCGTCAATTATCCCTGAGGAAGCCACACCAAAAAACCACTACTCTCAGCCCGTGTTTTCCATCACTATTCCCTCTCTGTATTTCATGCTTGAGTTCGTATTAAAAGAGGAAGAGAAAGACAGAAACAAGAACTAAAGCATTGTAAAACGGTTCAATGAGAGGAAACTCCTAGATTGGGTCGGCATTGTCAAATCTGAAAAAGAAAGACTCTTTTTCATTGGTAGTCGATGAAGAACCATCTCGGCATCGTGGCAACCCAGAAGATGGCAAGGAGCGTGGATTTAAACCGCAGTTGGTATTGCACCTGCCGCGGCTCGGCCGACGTAAGGGCGTTTTATCATTTTCAATTTCAATCAAGTGTGAATCGTCAGTTAAACCATCCCTCTCCCTCCATCCACCTGATCAGTGATCACGTCCAAGTGTTTAATGAGACATGACCCGAAGGAAACACACTTTACCCAGGATTTCTCAATATCCAGTATACACAAATAAGGCTGGTGTCTAGAAAGGGAGTCCATAATGGCTCTTGTTACAGCCTCGCTTCATTGGTTAAGTTGAGGGAACGCCTACAAATTTTCCGAAAACTAAACATATGATCTCTTAAAATTTGCGTTTGAAATGTACTTACTCCTCGAATTTGTGATCCAAATTCGGTGTTTAAAAAGTGATCTCCTCGTCAAACCGAGAAAGAAGCAGGCAGCTCCGAATGTCAAGTTCTTACTTGTAGTATTTTTTACTTGGTTATAAAATTTACTGGTAAACTTCATTTTAACAATCGGAAACGTTTCTCATTGGCTTTCTCCTTATGATGTCATAAAAGGTGACGACTCATGGTTTCAATCACCGTGAATCTAATGGATCATGCCCGCTGTACGACCGGAATGTATGTAAACAATCTCAGGTGAAAGGATCACGGCGGTCAATGATCCCTGTGACGTCACGAAATCTGTTGGCGCGATATTTTTCCGTTTGAAATGGAATTGAACTTTCGGCAACTTTGGAAGTCGTTTTCCCACCTAACTGATTAAATTTCCCACCCTGATCACTGAAAAAAAAAATTATGGTGGATTTTAACATATTTCTGATACAGTGATCCGAGTATGGTAATACAGACCAGACTCTATGGTAGCATTTAACATTTTAGGGTAAGTGTCTCGAGAGTTCTCGTGAATACCACTATAATTCTGGTTATTTTCACTGGATAGTAGATCACAGTGTAAAACAAGCGGGAAAGTTCTAATACTGTCGTATTAGAAAAACGCTCAGGTGTTAGTAAATGTATTTAGTGAAGAAAGGAAGTATAAACTCCGTCGACTTGGCTGAGAAATGAAAATAAAACATCAGCTGATAGCAAACAAAGGTTACCAAGGAAACCGTAAACGCGTATTTTTATTTCCCGAAAATGAGCTCACCGTTGAGCTCATCAGGCGCGTTTTTTTAGGCTTCATTTGAGTTCAACGATCAATTTCGATAAGAATTACTCTACCGCTAAGAAATTTTCTTATAGACAAACGATCGAAACTACCTGCGCATTACGTTAAAAGCATAAAATACAGTTTTCACAGCTTTATTTATTTTAAAAATGGACCCCCCCCCCCCAAAAAAGCCTACACATCGATGAGCTGGTGCGCCATTTAAACGCATTAGCACTAGTATACTAGTACTCAGACTCAGAGGCAAGTCGAAATCAAAAAGCGCTCCCTATCGGCTGAGCGTTTAAAATCAAGTAGGCTTAGAGTAGATGTTACCATACTTTTTTTTTTCAGTGATTAAATGAAGAAAAGGTTAAATATACGGGTTTCCTCAATTTTATGTACTTCATACGAAAATGAATTTTTTAAAAAAATACGTGCCAAAGCCTCATTGGTATTTTTCAGTCGACTACTGCACATTTTGTATTTTTCAAGGCCAGGATTTTTTTGTGGTAAAAGTCTCAAACTTTTCACTTCTTCCGCGTGTAACGTTGACGAATTTTCTACGAGAATGGCAACGCTGAAGAAGGTGACATTGCTTCGAAGTGATGGACGATGAACGAAATCACCTACGAAACTATGAGAAAAATCCGCGGCTGATCAACAGAGACATTTTCGAGAGCAGATTCTGGTATTCGGTGCGCGTTTCTAATGGCCGTCGCCCCGGAGTTCGGAGATTCTCGACCACTAGCTCTTACTCACCGAGCTGTCGAAAAGAGGAATTTTTCTCAGAATACTAGGATTTACGACCAATTTCGGCGGAACGCCTCCTTGAGGTATGCAGCATGCTGTACGCAGAATACGATTCTGAAGCGCTTAAATGTTCATAAACATGGCAGAGTGGGTTGGCAATTTGTCTCTTTGATTACACGATTGAAAATTTCTCAATAATACTTTTTATCTGCTTTTAGAAGGGGGGATGGCTTGTTTGGCTATGAACTTCCACACGGAGAAAAAAACCTCGTGCGTGGGACCCGAAGTTTAGGTCATATGGATCTCTGAAGTTTTCGGATTGAGCATCTGAACACTTTAGGTCTAGCTGTCGAGGTTCGGATCACACATCTGAAACTCCAGTTCTTACATCTGAAGTACTTCAGATGTGAGAACCGAAGTTTTTCGGATGTGAGAACCGAAGTTGTTCGGACGTGAAAACCGAAGTACTTCAGATGTAAGAACTGAAGTTTCAGATGTGTGATCCAAACCTCGGCAGCAAGACCTAAAGTGTTCAGATGCTCAATCCGAAAACTTCAGAGATCCATATGACCTAAACTTCGGGTCCCACGCACGAGTTTTTTTTCTCCGTGTAAACGGCAGGCTCTAACCCAACCACCCCCTCCCCCCCAGCACAACTGATCCATTCTTTGGTCCGATCGAGGGTGTTCTAAATTAAGCTCATCCTCATGAACATTATTAATATTGGGCTAGAAGGACCTCACAGTCCTTGGCCCGTGAATTTTCATCCCAGCCTGATTACCGGCTCAATTTGTGCATTTGGCAGCAGAGCTCATCGGCATAGTTGCATTTTGAGAAAAATTTTCTAAATTTTCCCGGAGAGATTGTTGAGAGAATTCTCGCTTCAAATAATATGGCAGCAGCAGTGGTGACCATCCGCAAGAAATCCGGAATCGACATAACCCTGAACTTGAACGTCTCGTCGTCGTCGCGTCGCCAACGACCGTAAAACTTTTGATGTCTCCATTCTCAGATTCCAGCGCTAGAAGTTTGTCTGTGGTTTTTATGTGCGGCCAAAGTCATTCACTCGGGAGATTCGCCGAGTCCGCAGTAGTTATGTCCACTCTCAAGTCTCCACCAGAGGCAGTTTAATTTATTTTTAACAGGATTGCCGTGAATGAGCGGAGAACCCTATTCAAGAGTTTTCGCTTTGCAGGGTGTTTCGCATCAGGATTTTCCCGAGTCCATCAGGATTTGAAGTCAATCGGGATGTAATCCCGATTCCATCAGGATAAGAGGAAAAATCGGTCGCACAATCAGGATTTGAGAAAAGTCGGCCGTCCGAAATTCTAGAGTTCTGCTTTCGCATAAGCTTTTGCAGAAATTTTAATTTTTTTTCCGCAAAAAAACAGGATTTGAAAAATTATGAAATTAGGATTTAGCAGTCAAAAATCAGGAAAAATCAGGATTTCCCAAAATGAAAAAAGTAGACACCCTGCTTTGGGAATGGAATCCATGGAAATCGGCTTTATTCCTCAGTTTACTTTATTTAAACTAAGGACCTTGGGATGATATGTCGGAAACGTTTTGAAAAAAAACTCAAAGTAATTAAATCATTACTGAGGGAGAAAAAGTTCTTTCAAACGAAAAACAATCCGATCAGTTTAAGGGCTTGGAGAAGAAGGCGCATAAGTGCAGTTTTTGCTATTTCAGGAACTGTGTGTTTGATGTTTCGGAATTACGTGAATCCTTATGGCGGAAAGAAAGTTCAAACTGACTTCTTGATGCTTAACAATTGGAATTTTGGAGCGAATTTGTCACTTAATGCGCATTCAGACTAGTTTTACTTGAAATCATTAATATTTCCATTTTTCAAAAACTGCACTTATCCGCCTTGTCCCCCGAGCCCCGCAATTTCACTTGAGGGTTTCATCAGGATTATACATAATATGTGTTTTTTACGAGATAGAGATTGCTCGCAAAAATGGAGGTAATTTTTTTAATTTAGTCACCACAAATTAGTAAAGGTCATCAGAATCTAAGAGCATTTATTTGTGAATCATTGAGAACGAAAACAAACCAACTCTGAAAAATGAAAATTATCAAGACACACACAAAACTGCACGGTAGGCGAAGGAGATACTTTAAGAAAAAGATTTTTTCTGCCGAAAGACAAGCACTTATGGGCTCTTTAAATGTGTGAAATTGGAACAGATGCGCTAACTTCAATGACCTTCATGTAAATTAACTGTCTTTAATGGAAATTGAGCATTTTCGGGTTACTGAGTTGGTGTGTTTTCGTTCTCATTGATTCATGTGTGGATCAGAGTTATCTTCCAATTTCAGACTACCAGTATCAAATTACTTTCTCAAGAAGCCTGCTGAGTATAGATAGCATTACTAGTTTTTAGGGGATGTACTTAGTTCGTGCACGTGTAGTGTGGGAAAGCAGAGGAGCGAATCCTCTCTTAGCTGCGAGTCTAAGAGCTGTAAATTTTACGGCCGCGAATATTTCCTCCTCTGAGAGCGGCAGCTTAAGCATTTAATCGCGCTTTCTCTAGATGCTTCGCCGCCTAGGTTGCCACGTAAAGTTTCTGTCATAATTCATGACTTACCCAGGCAAATTTTTGACGCCCCTGCAACTTGGCAATACTGCTTTTGACATAGTAGGAACACCAATTTCTGATGATTCTGCTTCCCATCGAATCATACAGAAAGTTGTCGAGAATTTGCGATAGTAGCTGAATGGGTTTTTTTTTTTTTTTTTTTTTTTTTTTTTTTTTTTTTTTTTTGGCTAGGTGTCTACATGGGTGTCTAGCATCAGGATTTTCCTGATTCTATCATGATATTTGAGGTCAATCAGGATTTAAGCTCGATTTCATCAGGATTTGAGGAAAAATCGTTCGTAAAATCAGGATTTGAGAAAAAGAGATTTCCTGAGTTCTGCTTTCGCATACGCGTAATGCAGAAATTTTAATTTTTCTTCACAAAAATCAGGATTTGATCAAGATTTGGAAAAATAATGAAATCAGGATTTAGTATTCAAAAATCAGAAAAATCAGGATTTCCCAAAACGAAAAAAAGACACCCTGGTCAAGGACCGGACTAATCTGGAATACCTGTACTCATCAAGGAATGAAAAATTTCTGGGAAAATCTGGAAAACTGTGCGCCAGAAACCGAGAAGAAAAAGTACTCTTGATTCAGTCGGATTTTTGCTTGAATCAAGAGCCAAGAATCTTGAATTTAGGGGATTTCATTTGATTACTTTTAGGTTGAAGCAGTGGAAGCGTGCTGGGCCCATAACCATTGTTATCGTAATTCGGAAATGACTTCGATTCACTTCTTATCATAAAAACATATTCGAACAACTTCAATACCAAAGGAGGAGGTTAGACTAAAATCGAAGATAGCTGATCAGATTAGCCCACCAGATTCAAGCAAAAATCCGATTGAATCAAGAGTAATTTGTCTCGTAATTTTTTAAGAGTCTAGACTCTGGGTCCAAGAGACTTTTTTCCAGTGTTCTTGGGCATTTAAATGGAAGGATGGCGTCTATTACGGGTAGAAAAGCACTTTCCTTTGTATCGCCGGACACCAAGTGAGAGTAAGCGAGAAGCCCCTCATCGGAGTCTAGGTATGTTGGTAAGTAGGACGATGCGAAAGATTACAACTTTCTTCAAGAATGGCTTAAAGAGTCGCTTAAACTCGATTAAAAGCAAAACTTTTAATTTAATTGACTTGTTTTTAGCGTCGCGTTTCCGCCCTTTGATTGTCTCCGACGATGGCGACGGCGAGACTTTTCTCCCGGGCGACGGTAATTGCAGCTTGGAGCTTGGAACACGCTCACTTTTCAATCGCTGACCTTGCCCCGCCTCCATCATCTCCGTCCTCCATCTCGATAAGTGCACCTAACCTAACCGGACAGTGCTCAGTGGTGCGAAGTGCGACGCCTGCGCTGCCCTGCTAAGTAAGAACGCCGTATGAACATTTGAGAGTTGCCAAATTTCCTTTGATAGAATGTTTATTTATGAGGAAAATTATGAATATTTTTCCTTGAAATTTTCAGGAATTTTAGATCAAATTACAAACAATATTCTCTGAAAAATTGCAAGAAAAATATTCATAAGTTTACCAGGGAATTCGTGTTTTATTGAAGAAAATTTGGCAACGCCTGAAGGTTCATACGGCGTTTTTCCTTAGCACGGCAGAACGGGACCTGTTGCTTCGTCCCCGTACCCTCCTCCTTTGAAACCGATCAATGGGTCATACCCTCAGGCGACGTACAATAGAACGAAGCAATGGGAGAAATCGGACAAAGTTTAGGAACTTTAAGGGCTTAAAACTGCGTTAAAAGAAAGCTTTAAGGTTTTGAAAGTGGTTCCATTGGTTTTCTCGTGAAATTTTCTTCCACTAGCATCGCTTGATCTTGAAAATTTGACCAAATAAACATCAAAATTTGCGGTTTTAATGAACAAATTCATGTGCGACCTCTTCCGCTGACTCAATCCACTGTGCGACGTGGCGTCCTTAGTGTAAATTGGACTGCATTTTGCAATTTGGAACTATAAATTCTGGCCCGGTTTAAAAACAACGTATGTGCCATTAGTTTCCCTATGCACATGAGTGTTTTTTCAGATGAGCCAGAATTTATAGATCCAAATTGCAAAATGCAGTCCAATTATCCAGGGGACTTTTTCTCGTCCTTGGATCTCTGGCTTATGCATTACAGAGGAGACCTCATCTCGGCTCGCCGGCCCGGGGAGAAAAGGATGAGGCTCTCAAGTAGTAGTAATTGCGATAAGTTGCGATTTGATCGGAGAAGGTAACGCGATTTTATCAACGTCGATTTATTGCAATATTATCGGATAAATTGGATGAGAAAATGCGATATTGCGATTTCATCGCTTGAATTTGAAACGAAATCGCGATTTTATCGACGGCGATTTATCGCAGTACCGACGGACAAAAAATCGTGATGAATTGAGCTAAAATTTCAATTTTATCGAACGCGATTTTATAGAGATGAAAGTGAGGATAATCTGTCAGATGTTGATGATCCTAGCGATTTTATCGCCAAAAAATTGCAAAATTCATCAAAAATATCGCGGTTTTGCCATTGTATAATGGTACTTGGGTAAAAACTCAAAATTTAGCCATAAAAGTAAATTATTTGGTATCATTCTTTAAAGGACCTTTCAAGAAAACGCCGGCTCGTAAGACGCTTAAAAATCTCAAACCAACCCAGTTTGTAATTCTAGAAAGACAGCTTTGAGAAAACAATGATCAAAATTTTTATCTAATTTGTTTGGGCCTTACAATAGTCAAATCAAAGTGGAACCCGATACCTACCATTGGCATGAAAATGATTCAAGTTTGCTCTTGACTTATAATGTTGAATACTAGAAAGCGTTCGTCATCGAAGATGCAGATACCGCATTCTTTATTCAAACAAACAAAACCGGGCTCTTTTCACTGTTTTCCCCTCGAAACATAAGGTTTCTTTGCCCTTTGCCCTGTCTTAAAAAATCAATAGGATCCAGAAAAGGACATCTTCAAACCAATAAGGTTCTGTTTTGTGGATTATGTGCGTACATCGAATTGGAATCCTCACATCCATTCCGAAATGCCAGAAGAGAGAGACGATGAATCAGGAGAGATACAACTACCTAAAGGCAACGGCGCGTAGTGGATCGAGTCAATCAGAGATGTTGAACATGAAATTATTGACTAAAACTGCAAATTTTGATGTTTAAATCGTCACATTTTATATCTTGAGTGGTGTTATCTCACCAATTTTTACGAAAAAACCAATGGAATCACTTTCAAAACCTCAAAGTTTTGTATAAACGGAGTTATAAGCGTTTAAAGTTTCCAAATTTTGTCCGACCTCTCCTATTGACTCGATCCACCGTGCGGCGCGGCGTGCTGCCAACGCGAAACGCGCACTGACGCCTACAAACCTAAAGGGCTACTTCACGCATTGCGCAATGCTTAAAGTATCCCTTTAGGTTTGTAGGCGTCGTTGTGCGTTTCGAGCTGGCAGCGGCAGCACATCCCTAGAAGCACGCCGCGCCTCAGCGTGCCATAGACTTGCCTACAATTAATGGGTTAGGATGTATTAATGTAGTCAATTTGACATCAAATTCGAAATTAGCGACTCAAAGAAAATATCAGTAACGAAACATTCGTGATCTTTTAGTCATTCTCCGACTTATTTCTTCCTATTCTTTGAGTTTTGGACCATAGTGCGGCGCTAAAATGATCTCAACTGTAAGCCACCGCTCAGAGCTTTCGGCCCTCACGCCGAAAGCCGCGCTGATTGTGCTTTTTGCATAGCGAAAATATATATGAAGTTATCAAAGAGTGCCGCAGTGGCGGTGTGATGTCTTGGTACTTCTTCAGAGTGAGTAATTAGAGGGAAACGGAAGACGTGATGAGCCAACGAAACACTAAATCGTCGCCAGTGTTGCCTGATGCTCGCTCAAGCCTGGGTGATTCCTATATATCTCCGCTTATTTTCCTCGTCAACACGGCAACACCGAGTGGGATCTTCCATGAAAGATGCGCTCACTCGGAAGAGGACTAGATTGGAATAATGAAAGCTGTTTATCACCTCATCGTGGAACAATGGCGTCTCGAATGTGTATCCATGTATTACATGCATTTACTCTCAGGCACATACTTTCACTATCTTTCGCGCTTTGCGTCGAGTAGCGGGGTGTAGAGGAAGGGGCAGTCGGCCCAATTTTCCATAACTCACCGCTATTTTTCCTAGGTTTCGTATATCGATTAAAACAAAGTTGAAAAATTAATTAAAGGATTTTCCGCGTTTATAATTTATGGTGTATAGAGGTCTCTAGATAGGTTCAGAACTCCCGCATGGCCCATCATTAGTGTCTATTTGATAAAGACTCTTAAGACCCGGAGGTTTTGCAATTTTAATAGTGCCTCAGCCTTAAGATGGCTCAAATTTTCGCATTTTCTCTTTTTTTCTCGCCAAAAATAAACAGATAATATTAAGATCCCCTTTGCAGCATAAACTTTTCCTGACTCTCCCTAAATTCTAACTGACTTTTCCGGATTTCCTAGTCACTAGACACCCTGGAAAACCTTCTCTCTCGAGAAAACATTCATATTTTCTACACTAATTCCAGTCCTGACGTGATGTGATGCTGAGACACTATTAATGACTGTAAAAATCCAGAAATGATCAAAAGATCGAATCGCTCTCCACAGTGCTGAAGAAGCGCCTCAAGCGGAGAATGCAGTTCACATTTCTGATTCCCGTTCTCTTGGCCAAAAGCATGCGTTACTCATCTATCTGTGTGCAGGATTTGCTTCTTGAGGCGTAAACTTCTAGTGACGTCGAAAATTCCTGGGCATTCTGACTGTGGAATCAAAGAGTCGCTATATCTCAAAAAGAAATAAGGATGAGGAAATTAAATGGTGTGGGATGGAGGTAACAGTTGCGGTAACACGCGCGTGCGGATGAATGCATGCTTCGGGGAACATTGTGATGATCTGCATGAGAATAATCATGCACGGAACCACGGAGTCTCGTAAGCCAAATCGTATCAGTGGCTACGCGACGACGACATAGTATATCACAATATGCGTAATGAGATACCTCCTTGAACTTAGATTTAATAGCTAGTTTGTGACGGATTCCGTTTGTTCTACATTGCCGTTGAGGGCCGTTTAAGTATTATACATAATGCACTTATTCCAATTTGTTATCCTCCCCCCCCCCATACCCTTGTAACGCACCAGTAACGCAGCCCTTACAACCCCTTTTATTGAAGTACGTGATGCTGACTAGACCCCCCCCCCCCCCACTTTAAAAAAATCAGGAAACCGCTGAGAAAACAGCTTGAAAAAAATGTGGGATTTTTATTGGAGATATTTCGCTGAAATAAGAGTGTTATAGTTGATTGTCGTATAGTTTGTTTTTAAATATGCACCCGAGGCAATTCCAACACTCATCGACTCCGATGAAAATTCGTTGAACGAGCGAGGGAAAGGAATATTCCCCGTAACAACGGCAACCTGTGTTGCAGGCTGCCAACCTTGCCGCTATCCAGGCTGTAACTCAAGCGGGAACAAGATAAGGCGGCTCTGAGTTCTCACCTATCCCGGCTTCATCAATGCAGCTAGTTGTGCCAAATGCGCCGAGGTTAATTCATTCCTGGAACTTTGTCATTGCCTCGATCACACCTGTAATGAGAGGCAGTCAGGTGAACGCCTCAGCGCCGGAGCTTTGGTGCGTGCCCCAAGTGCTTTCGATTTTGACGCACCGCGAGAAACGGATATGACGGGATGGCGGCGGCCAACCGCCTAACCTTTGCGTCTGTATCGATATGTTTGCTTGTCTTGACGCTGCCAAAAAGAAACCTAAGCTTGTTTCCGCTCCGGAACTCTTTGGTTCCTTTCCAGAGAATTACGTCAGATCTGAGTCAGAGTCGCTGTATGCGGATGATGGAATCGCACCGATCCGGATTTTGCGATTTCAATGAGTTACCCTAAGTATAAAGCGCACGCTTTCTATGCGATTAGATCGAACACCATCCATGAAGCTCACAAACGCACACTGAAAAAAAAATCTCGGTGTATTTACTATAAGAAAAGGGTAAAATTACCAATAATTCAGGGTTCTATTTGATCCATGATCCCAGTTTTTTCTTGGTAAAATTACCGTTTATGGAATTGGTAATTTTACCGAGAAATCTCGGTAAAATTATTGACTTTCTCGGTAATTTTACTGGACCCTGGTAAAAACGCCAATATTTTTTATCGACTGTGGTAGAATTACCGAAATAAAATGGCAAAGTTACCGGGAATTGATTACCAATAAAAGTGGTATTCTTACCTGAAAAAAGAACAGTAAAAATACCGTTTTGTAGATAAGCTTACCAGTCTGTTGTGATAAAATTACCAATGATTTGTAAAAATAGTGAGATGGTAAAGGTACCAACTGACCATGGTAAAAACGCCGATAATTTTTCTTCAGTGCGGATTTTGCGATTTCAATGAGTTAGCCTGAGTATAAAGCGTACACTTTCCCTGCGATTAGATCGAACACCATCCATGAAGCTCACAAACGCAGCTTCTAAAATCCGACCATGGTAAGCATGTATCGATCGATCTATCTTAGAGGTAGTCCCTCAGTGGCCGGTGAAACGCCCATCCATATCTGTCATTAATAACTGAAAAGTGATATTTTCGACATGAATCTTCGTTTTTCGCTCCCCTAGAAAAGTTGGTCTTTTACTTTTAGCACCCTTGCCCGGTTAAAGTTCGTGAATGTAAGCAGCTGTGTCAAAAATGACACGTGATTCCATATCATTTTTTCATCATCGCTAATCTCAATATCTTTTTTGTTTCAGATTGTAAGTATACTTTTGCGTCACTCATGTATTCCGAGGATTTCCTCAGTAACTGTTATACTTCACGTAAGTCACTCAACCGACACGATGTAATGTTCTTTATGAAAGCTTTTAATCAAATTTTAATATCGTTACCCTACGAAAAACTATAGGCAGCGGCTAGCTAATCAAATTATTTTGTATATCACATCATTCCTATATACTCCGCATCCAGGCACACTGTTCATAGAGGCTTGTGGTGTGTAAATTATCATCTAGCCCTGTGATACCAAGCGAGAGGCATTAAACTTTTGACCCTCAATCTTTCCGTGAGATCATGCACTTGGTTTGCATGACGCCTAGCACTTCACACAACAATTTCGACCCTGCTTTTCTCATTTTGCCGTTCATTTTCCGTCGTATTCCTCACTGAAGAGACAATTCTGATGCATGCAACTGATTATGTCATAAGCAGCCTCTTTATTTATGCTTGCCTGCTTTACCTCTAGCACTTATTTTCTACGTTAGTTATTTCGTTTTTTCTCTCTTCCTTCTTCCTTTCCTTCATTTTAAAACCTGTGACTCAATTGCAGAGGTGTAAATGACCACCATTACCACGCTTTTGGCATACGTCACGTAATGCTACGGGACATAAGTAAAGTGACTGAGAATTACTCTTTATCATTATTGCTGAGAATTGAGCATATCCGTAAATTTCAGTGGCGTGGCGTATTTTGCGATTTATCGATTGATCTTCCATTTAAACAAATGGAAAAGGATCGATAGACAGGGTGAACCCAACGAATACCTTAAGAATCGATTCTTTACCATAGTTTCAACTGGAGAAATATCCATAATCGATCATTCGCACTTCGCCTCTGATAGATTTTGGATAATCCACGTTGTTTTGAGCACTTCTTTATGCATTCAGAATGCGATATATTTCCTCTTGCCTTTATTACGTTGAATTTTTTTGTCAAATTTGGTAAGTGAATTCAAATCTTACGACAGCAGAAATGCGATCTCCAAATTTGATAAAAATAACAAGAAGCTGGAAACATGCAATTAATCAATGCGATATATCCCATGCCGTTCTGACACAAAATATGGCGTTCATCGAATCACCTTAAGAAACAGCTTTTTATCTATACGAAACCTCCATTTTTCGAAGTGCCCTTATAAATGCAACTATAGGATCTCATTTGACATAACTGATGTACGAATTAAGAAACTCCTTTCTATTATGGCAGGATGTCTCGCTTGGAAGTGGATGTTTATTTCCTGGTGACACTATCTCGAGCCGATACACGAGTGTCAGAACAATGCTTTTCGCACCTCTCATATACTCGTACTTTCTCTGCGGGTCGATTGTCGAATGGATATCGAATGACCTTGATCGATAGATAGCATTGCTAAGATAGGGATTTATCGATTAGGATCATTCGATAACGATTCAAGAATCGACCTGCTCCGGACTGAGGCAGCCCGCAGCTTGCTTGCCAAAAGGAGCAACCTCCAGCCAACGCACAGTGGATCGAGTCAATTAGAGAGGTCGGACATTAGAATCATGGACAAAAACTGCGAATTTTTATGTTTGTTTCGTCACATTTTAAATTCTAAGAGGTGCTTATTGAAGAAAATTTCACGAGAAAAACCAGTGGAACCACTTTTAGAACCTCAAAGTTTCGTATAAACGGGGTTATATGCGTTTGAAGTTTCCAAATTTTTTCCGACCTCTCCTGTTGACTCGATCCACTGTGCGACATACGGCGGGCGCTCCTATTAAATGAGTCGTATTTATGTGCCGGATAATTGATACGTCACACCGAGAAAGCTTTACAGTTATAACCGCAGTTTATCAACAATGAACTTTGATTCGTCGTGAAATACGGCGCCGTCGAGTGTTAACCCAAGCCGGAGCTTTTAAATCGCGACCCCCCGCATAGGCCACCGCATTGTAACCTCTCTCACCCGTCCCTCCTCTCTTTCTTTATTCATCAAAAACGGCATTCAGGTTACTGAAACCTCAATTTGAGTCTTTGTTTCATCGTATTTCACCGTGAACAATCGGGCGCGGATTGTCATTAATCCTCAACACCCATTCCGAATATGTTTGATGGAGATGTGCGAAAGTTTTGTTTTCGAAGATGCACTAAATTCGCAGCGCAAAAATAGGATCCTGCGAGAAGAAAAATTAAAAAATACGGCTGACTAAGGCTACAAATGTGTAAACGCCGAGAAAACCGGACAGTTTTATTCTAATGTGACGGGCACGAGCCTGGAGCACAAGTCAAGACTTTCAAAGATTTTTCTTCTAAAATACTTTCTTAAACTGCGAACTTCTCAGTCCGGCTTAAGGTTTTTTGAATAATTCTTCTACAAATTTTTGCATTCTTTTTAATAATTGCACCGTACTGACAACACTGTTTCTTCGACCGAAAAGGACATCTTATTGAAGCTTCCCAGTAAAAGAAGGTCGCTCGCTTTCAGAAAGATTTTCAGGGTTTTTAGTCATCATAGATTCTTCGCGGGAAATCGTTGAAATGTGCCCGGAGATGTAATAAATTCGTATTTTGCCAATGGGGGGGGGGGGGGGGGGGCTAGTCTTTGAGCGAAAATGGTTCGATATTCCGATGTTTGCTTCCTCCTGCTACACATTCACATATACCTACTTGGACACTTCACACAGCTTTGAGTAACTGTACTGCCGTGCTAAGGAAGAACGCCGTATGAACATTCGAGAGTTTCCAAATTTCCTTAGTTAAAATGTTTATTTTTGAGGAAAGTCATAAACATATTTCCTTGGAATTTTCAGGAACTTTAGATCAAATTGCAAACGAAATTATCTGAAATACTGGAAGAAATATATTCAAAAATTTTCCTGAAAATTAGAGATCTGCCAGAGGAAATTTTGCAACTCTTAATAGCTCATACGGTGTTTTTCCTCAGCATGGCAGTGTTACGATGGGCACTTTCCCGGTGCTAGCCGGTGTTGCCGGCGAGATAGTTGGTCCGTGTCCTGGGTCCCGTGGCAGGCCATCTCTAATTCTCCTTGCAAGTTGTTTGTCGGGACAAATCGTGCGAATTTTGAACGAATAGCCCTCGCCGAGTCGCCGGGAGTTTCTCTCACGCGCCCCGGCCCCGACCCCCAAGCTCCGATTCGGTCTTCGGTTCCTGAATCCAGGTCCCCGACGCCCGACCCGAGTCCCCAGACCCTCCCTCCCCCCTGTGACTTCCACCGCCACACAATGGATCGAGTCAATAGGAAAAGTCGGACAAAATTTGGAAGCTTTAAACGCTTATAACTCCGTTTATACAAGACTTTGAAGTTCTGAAAGTGGTTTCATTGGTTTCTTAGTGAAATGTTCTCCAAGACGCACCCCTCAAAGTTTAAAATGTGACGAAATAAACATCAAAGTTTTTAGTCTTAGTCAAAAATTTCATGTTCGACCCCTCTAATTGACTCGCTCCACAGTGCGACGCGACGTGGGAATTTGGGTGCCTTTGAAATGGACAATCTGGACTTCCAATATGTCAGGTAATTTTGTTCGCAATTTTACCTTAAGTACCTAAAAATTTCAGGGGAAACATTCAAAACTTTCCCCCAAAATAAACAGCATTTTATCAAAGGAAATTTGGCAAATCTAGAATGGTCATACGGCGTTTTTCCCTAGCATGGCAGAATAGTTTGACGCAATTCATGAGGCCCCACCGAGAGATATCGTTTCCACGCTATGAATCTTATAAACAGAAGCTTCTCACATTTCTGCGGAGTGAATTTATCGGACGGTCCAAGATTAACTTCATGTTCTACATGGCGGCATCGCGGCTCGTTCCACAAACAATGCCGCTACTATTCCGCAATAAACCTGTCGTTTCTTTCCCCGGTTTTGTCATCCACGGCCCCCTTTCTGTCCTCCTCGTTCCCAAGGCCCCAGTCCAGGAGAGTTATTGAATGGTTCCCGCTTTACCTTTAGTCCTCCCACGGGATCTCCCTTTCCTGACAAGGCAGTGTCAGCACCGAAAATTAGGTTGATTTTTTGATCGGTGAGTTTCGAAGCGAGTGCATGGTGCCTTTCAAGTTTTACTCGTCGTTCGTTCTTTCGGAATTCCTCTTGCTGAGCGGTGTTTTTAGACTGCTGGATTCAACAGTTTTTTATCGTTCGAGAAGACTGTTCGAGGCTTGACGAAGGGCGGAACTCCCTTTCCCACCACCCTCAAAGATTAACCGTTTACCTCTACACCGAAAAGAAAGGGAAGTCGATTTAACATTCTGGATGTAAAAAAAGTGCGTGCAAGAACTTATAAAATGCTGAATTACCCGCCACAGCAGTTAATTTTACATCTTGGCTTTGCCGAAGCAACTGCTGTAGGGAGTAATTCAGCATTTTATAAGTTCTCGTACATTTTTTTTTTTTTGACATCCAGAATGTTAAATCAACTTCACATTTTTTTCGACGTAAGCTGAAGGTCAGCCCCCCCCCCCCCCCCGCTCAAATTCCTTTCGAAATAATGTAAATACTTTCCCGTTTTTAATCGGTCAAAATTGAGCAGAACGTTAAAAAAATATAGTGGCAGAGTTTAAAAGAAGGCGTACATAAGGAACTATGCAATTCCTACTGACTCGGTGAAAAAAAAGTGAGGAAGTCATCGAATGCTTCGTCTTTCAGCCTGCTTAAATAAGATCTGGTCCAATTAATATTGGACTTGAGTAATATCGGTAAGATTCTACTCGAAGGTTTTGAGTTATAGTTGGCTATCATCGCTATAACTCGAAAATGGACAATTTCTCAAGCAACTTCTGAATGGTTGCAATGTTGAGGTTCTTGAAGGTGTACGCGGCGTCCGAATTAGTTGATAAACTGCTCTTGCTTAACACCGTCTTCACCTCGTTGGAAACGATCAGAGGCTTCAAACTCCATCTCATATTGAACGTAGCAATGCCAAATTCGGCTGGCTCTCCAATTTAGATTCGATAGCTGTATGTATTTCATCGCAGTAAAATAAACTCTTTACGGGATTTCTTGATTGTATCAGTTCACTGACTGATTAAAGATTTGATAGCTAATTCGCCTGCTAAAAAAAACCTCAACTGACCGTTCAAATATCCCAACCGCTGCAGGCTCCCGCTCTAATGGATTCGTTCGTTAAAAGGAAAATGTTTACAATTTTTGCTCCGTTACTGCATTTGATTAATCACTAGTATACCCTCACTCCTCGAATCTTTGTGAGCCACTATCGTTGCCCTGCTAATTAAGAATCTGATTATTTTTATTCATTAGTTTGGACCGATCTCTCGTGAGAGCCTTTTACCACAGGGGCACGCCGTCTAGTGCAGGCCTGTTTGTGAGTGGCAGAATCCCACCGAAAAAGGAAGGAAGAGGAAGTGGGAAAAAATAACAGTTTAAGGTGCCAATTTGGGATTTATTCTCGCTTTATTCTGTAATGAAGCCTTTCCCAAGATGGGATGATGTCCGAGTCAGCAGATGGATTTATTATTTTTTTTCGAGCCGCGCCAATTGTTAGATACCCGTCCGTCAGTTGCGCCGCGCCGCGCCGGCCGTGGCTAGTTGCAATCGAGATTCAGAGCTTTGGATACGTGTCGGCCCCGACTTGGAGTATGATAAAAGTGTAATGATACCTCGCAATGTTGCCAGCTCCTCGGGAAATACGTGCATTTTGAGGTTCGGGATTTTTAGCATTATCTCTCTGAGCTTTTTTCATTTTAGTAATTTTATGAGGAGACAGGGCCGGATTTAGGGGGTGGCCACATGGCGGTAAATTTAGGGGGCGGCAAATTCTGCATTTTTTAAAATATAGGTATGAAACAAATCGGATTCAGAAATTTAGAAAAGGCGACAAAATCTCTCATCTCTAGAGAGTATAGTGATTTCTAATTTTCGTCGTCTTTCGTCGACCGCCGCCGCACCGGTAAAGCTGCGGATTGATTGTTGAAATGGAGATGTTGCATGTGTGAGGAATTTGCGATTTGACTACTGATTCTAATGTAAAAGTTCGCGAGAAACACGATGGTGCCACTGGTTTTCTCTGAAATCAACTCCTGAGCTCAAAAAAAGCTCTCAAGTTGACGCCAAAATGGAGGGGATATCCCACGCTATCCTGAGAGTCCACCTCTACATCAAGACAAACTTTCCATGCGAAGATAGGGAGCAAATACATTGACAGGGCTGCCGTGATTTCAGTTTGTAGGAGACAGCGCCTTTAATTAGTCGAGTTGAGAGAGAAACCAAACACGCAATTTGACCTGGAGCGTCGCGGCGCCGAGAGCAATGATGACGAAGACTCTGAGATGAAAAGGAGAAACCCTCGGCGCAGCGGTCGGCATTTAACACATATTAGCGCCTACAAGACTGCATGAATACTTCACTCATTGCGTCAAACGCAGCGCGGTCAGCAGCCGTCGCCGTGAAACGCATAGCGCCTACAAGACTGCATGAATACTTCACGCATAGCAATAAACACAGTGCGGTCAGCGTGATGCACGTAGCGCCTACAAGGCTGCATGAATACTTCACGCATTGCGTCAAACACAGTGCGTTCAGCGTGTCGCGGCGGCGGAGGTTAAAATGATTAAATCACATTTATGTTTATTCTTTCATAATTTTTTCGTTGATTTCTTATAAATGGAAGGCCTTATCCTCATAGAGATAAGTATACAGAACTTAACTTTCGCGCAAAGTTCCGTGAAATCTTGCTGGTGTTGACACGGCTTTCACAAAAAATGTGTCCAACACGAGTAAACGCGTCTTATGCACCCCAACCCCTCCGGCACGTTCACTCGATGTTTTTATTGATGTTTCAAAACGAATGAAAAGGGGGCGGCAAAATACAGGCGGCCCATGGGCGGCAAGTAGGTAAATCCGGCCCTGTAAGGAGGAATGAAAGTCGGCCACCATCATTTGTGATTGGTTGAAAAGGTTAGTTTCTATGGACTAACCATAGGGTCTCTCGTGGGTTGCCATTAGTTAGTCTATTATCTACCTTCTTTGTCCATTGCAACCATCCGCTTGCACCAATAGGATCCCTTCATACACGGAGAAAAAAACTTTGTGCATGGGACCCGAAGTCAAGGTCATATGGATCTCTGAAGTTTTTTGATCACACATCCGAAAACTTGAAGTCGAGCTGCTGAAGTTTGGGTCAGACATCGAGGCACTTCGGTATGTACCAGAGTACTTCAGATGTGTGACCCGAACCCTTCGGTATGTATCGAAGTAGTTCAGATGTTTGGCCCGAACTTCGTCAGCTGGACTCTAAGTTTTTAGATAACTTCATAAGTTTGTCGGATGTAACTAGATATCCGAAAACTTCAGAGATCCATATGACCTCAACTTCGGGTCCCACGCACGAAGTTTTTTTCTCCGTGTATCTCTTTTGTCTCCTCTGTCTATAGCTTTGTCTAACAATTTCAACAATCAGCACGCTGGGGCAACGAGAGGCTAAAACTCAACTTTAGGAGGTATCCCTTCTGATTTTCCAACCAAACTTGACTTGTGAGCATCAAAGTTTGACTGCTTGTACGATAGACACGCAGCAACAGCCGTGGAGAGAAATAACGAATCGTCTTCAATAGAGTTCGTATTTATATGGACAGTAACGGTGTTTAACAAATTGCTCATGGCACCAATTGCCAAGTCCTCCGGGACTTGTAACTTCAGGAGTGTATCTTTGTGAGATTTTGCCGTAGTTCTGACAACCTTATCATGGATGCCGAGAAACTCAAGTGGCGCAATCAGGTTAAGTAAACACTTGCGGAGGAAAATCTCACGAGGCGACTTTACTGCGAGTCCGAGAGATATCTTTGGCCGAACTCGCGTGCTTTAAAATGTGTTCGTAAAAATTCCATAGCGGATTCGTATGTATTCGAAAATATGGCAAATTTTTAGAGCATTTAGTAAAAATTTTAGCCTACCTCGCGCTTGCGTTGTTTTCTCGAATCGAACTGCGCTGCTCGCAGACAGGTTGCGGCAACAATCATTTTTCACAAATTAATAAGGGGGAGATACAGTCGGACCACGATTGGTCAGGCTATATTTTCTCCTCATTAATTTGTGTAAAATCCACGCATAATGCATCTCTGTATGAATCATTTTCTCTTTCGAGCTTCTCCAAAATTTACATGTAAATGCTGGATAGAAATGTATTCATGTAAGTGACTCCTTTCGAATTTACAGTGATTGAATGATGGTATGTGTTTTAAGCCATACCCTGAGCTTATATAAAAAGGCCATAAGAGAAGAGGGGAGCTAGCAAACTGGACAACTGTCTCCTAAGACGTCTGTTTTACAATAGTAACTTCTTTACTCGAGGGAGTTTTAAGCAATTCCCAACGAAATGCCTGAGGCAAAATTTCTACGCACAATACCTTCCCAAATAATGTTTATTGCTGTTTTGTTGAAGCGTGTTTTCGCCGCTTATCGTTTCTCTAGTGCATCTATCTCATTTCTTCCGTTTTATGCCGCGATAGTCTTTCAGCGTGCGCATAACATCCACGAAAAGCAGAAAGCTATGCATGTTCGTTTTTTACTTGTTGGAACCCTTCTTGAAAGTGTAGAAAGGATAACCAAAGATTGCAACGATTAGGAAGAAAGTTCAAATGCTATCAAATTTGATTTGATTTGAGGCTTCGAAAGTTTTACACGTCCCATCACAACTGGTTCTGGACAAAATTTTGAAATTATGTCTATATTAGTATGTTTTCTCTTGTGATTAGTTGATCTATAAAATAATGGATAGTCACAAAACTGATCCACAGTTCACGACAGCATCATTTGAGAGCAGAATTTTGTTCGGACTGCAGAAGGGGTTAACGGTAATGGGGTTTTAGACGAACATCGCCGCAATGATGCGTTTTATGCGCAAATCCGCGGTGATGATAAGGCTATTCCTGAAGAGATTTGCAGTCATGACTTACGCAGTGATCCTTGCCCCGTTTTCGATCACACTTTTATTGTGTGTTCCATCAACGACGTCACTTTTCACGTATTCTCACCCACTATACCCAGTGTTTCGTAGGAAAATGGGAGCTTTTGCGTCATAATGGCATCGTTGCGCGCGATGGCAATGCAAGTCGGTGGCGGAAGGAATTGATGTTGTGGCAGGTGCAACGAATTTCGGTGGTTGGTGTTTTTCGTTGATGAACCGACTCCAGCAGGACGCACACCGGGCTCCTTCTCAGTAACCGTGGACCAGAGGTCACGGCCTCCGAACCTGACTTTTCATCGATTATTTATTCCTTAATGCGGGACTACTTCGTGGGCAAGAATGCTTTCTTGTGTAATAGTGACATTTTCAAGCATTACAATAATTAAATTTCAACTCCCTTATTTCCTTGATTAAGACTTGAACACCGGAAGAACAAAGAATAATTCGAAGTGTACGAAAAATCCGAAAAAATGGGAGGGGTGGTCTTTACTCTTTAAGTCCTCAGATCTTTAGGATCGAACTTTTTATGAAGCTATGCAGGGATTTTCAGCTGAGTATTTTTTTCTCTTCTCTTTTTTCTGTTTAAAACAAGGACTTGAACAGGAGACTTAATGGGATGTGTGAGATTTGACACCCCCTCTTGTGGTGGCCATATTCCTCGTCGGTTTTTAAACTCTTCTTCTCTATTAATGTTAGTTTGCGTAACGTGATGACTGAGTCGTGCAGGAGTCAAAGAGTGGCAGTGACCGCCCTCGCTCAGTTTTTAACAAACACAACGCTAGAAATGTCCAAATCGAGACTACTTCATGTAACTTTGTCTATGCCAAAAATATTATCCTAAAACTTACACGCGCCTAAAGCTCCCTCGCGTTTTTCGATTTCATTCAAGCTAGTGTTACATTAGAGGTGTTTGGAAACTTTGATTTGATCAATTTTCTCGTTCTTGGCGTACTTTCACGCAAGTTCTAGCATCAAATTCAAACGGAAGATAATCTCAATAGTCTCCTTTTTTCATAAGAAGGTTCCTCCTAAGAAAGTTCTGGATTGGGTCCCCCCTGGCAGGAAGCGTAGAGGACGCCCTGCCAAATCGTGGATTGAGGAAATAAGGCAGGAAATAAGGAGATGCGATCTGCCGGAGGAGCTCTGGCAGGATCGCTAGCAGTGGCGGTTGGGTGCCGCAGAGCGCACAGAAGCGCTATGAGAGCGACTTGTTAGTTAGTTAGTCCTTCTTTCATCCCCTAACCATTCGCTCTGCCTTGGCAAAAACTTTTTTTTTTTTTTTTTTTTTTTTTTTTTTTTTTAAATAAATAACTTTTTGAGGTAAATAAGTTAGGGACCATCCTTAAATTACGTTACGCTGTAGGGGAGGGGGGGTCAAGGAGAGAGTTGCGCCATTTTGTTTTTACATGTTAGAGGATAGGAACCTTCGTCACAAAAGCGTCTTAACGGTGAGGGGGGGTCAAATACGCCGAAAAAGTGCGTTACCTAATTTAGGGTCGGCCCCTTAGTTTTAAAAATCAGCAATAATTTTAACTGATGAGTGACTTGTTGGACAATCCGTTTGACAAACAACGCCTAGTTCAACTTTTGTTGAGTGTTGTCCCCTTTATGTAGCTGCCAGCTTATTTGGCGACGACCGACACTGGAACCGTAATTCCGACTAATGGCGTTTTCACGCCCCGCTGCGGCTCGGCTCCGACCATTGCTGTCATGAGATAGCCATCAATTGACGGGGTTTTCCATCGAATAATATGTGGACAAAATCGTAAATCTACACGCATGAAACGGCAACTTGGTTCTTGGCTCGTGAAACTCGCGTTTGAGTACGCTTTACCCCCAACTCAAAACAATTGTTAGGAAGTGGGGGAACCTCTGAAATCTGAACGGTCGATATGAAACACTGTGCTACGGTACATGCGGCAAAACTTTTCTCTCGGTAGTGTAGCGCATTTTTTTTAAAATATTCATTTGAATGGCTTCAACATTGTACTTTGCGGGTTAAAGAATTTGACCTTTACTGCCTGCATCCAAAGCAGACGCCACAGGAGGGCCAGTGCAACCCGTGGAGTAGCCGGTCCACCACACAGTGGATCGAGTCAATATGAGTGGTCGGACAAAATTTGGAAACTTTAAACGCTTTTAACTCCGTCTACACGGGGGAAAAAACACATTAGATCTAGAGTCCAGACTCTTGAAAGCATTGACAAGAAAACTTACTGTTGATTCAATCAGATTTTTGCTTAAATCAAAAGGAAATCCGCTCAAATTAAGAGGCTTGGTTCTTGATTTAAGCAAAAGTCCGATTGAATCAAGACTATTTTTTCTTGTCGATGTTTTTAAGAGTCTGGACTCTAGATCCAATGAGTTTTTTTTTTCCGGTGTATACAAAACTTTGAGGGTTTAAAAATGGTGCCATTGGTTTCCTCGTGATATTTTCCGCCAAAAGCACCCCTTGAAATTTAAAATGTGACCAAATAAACATCATATTTGGCAGTTTTTGTCAGAAATGCCATATCCGACCTCTCCAACTGACCTGGTCCACTGTGCGGCATGCCATGCAGTAACGAATTTCAGCGGGAGCAACAAGCACCGCAATGCGGAGGAATGCAGCCAGTGTTGGGTGTTTCGACGAAGCCATCGATCAACGCTTATCGATGCGAAAGAGACGAGGAGACGAGACAAGTGCGACCGAGCCCATCTATAATGAGTCGGGGGCCAGGCCCAGGTCACACGAATCGGTCCATTTCGAACCCCCATCACTCGATGAGCTCTGTAACGGTTCACTTCTAAGGGCTTCAGAGCTCATCTGAGTACGTGCACAGTTCTCTAGAGCAAATTTTATCGATTAGCGATTAATTCATTGATAAATCGAATGTCTTTCGATTCGAGCAATCAATAGATTGGTAAAATTTAGTTCAGTGTTTCGACGGATTGTTTACGACAGATCGATTGAAAATTAAAAAAGTCCTGGCTCCAAGGTCAAATTAGCACAAAAGTTGCTGAGTGAGGGCTGTTATTTTATGGAAAAGCAGGATTTCAGGATAAAATACGGAAATAGTTGTGTCGAATTTTGCTGAATTATCATCAAGAATGTTCAGCACGCATAATTTTGGATTCTCTGATTCAGCACAGTGATTTGCACAGAGACAGAGACCCTCCCCTGGTATCCTGGCAATGGCGGAAGCTCTTACTTTCGGTACTTTCGTTTTGCGACCAAACCGAAGTCTAGGAGACTTGTTTTTCTCATGACGTCACTCGAAGCTCATCATCCATCTGGTAGGTTAGGTGACTGTTGCCTTCTTAGAATTGTTCGTAAGGAAATGTTGAATCCCCGAAATTAAAAGCTTCCACCTGTTGCCAAGAGGCCAGTATGGAGGATCTCTGGTCTCTGGATTCACACCTGGGAACTTTGGCGGGGATTCCAGGATTCAGGTTATTATTTTATGTATCGTTTCAAAACAGGCTAATGGAGAATTTGCATGCAAGTTTTTTTGCTTCATCTGGAAGTGCCTTAAGAGCTGATTTTGCCGTATTTTTTTATAATTTTTTTCTGCAATGGGAAATAGTATAAAAATCTATTCAAAAGTGAGAAAATGCGCCGCTTAGTGACGTCATCTGGCGGCATTTCCCATTTAAACGCATGTATTTTAGCAGATTAGATCATTTTGTTATATATCCTCTAATAATTGTTCAATTTATGAACCAAGTAAGGGTATCCTCGTGTTCAGCTCACTTGGTAGCGTCCATTCAAACACGGAATTCATCAAATTTCAGACACCTGCAAATTTTCCATCAATCGAGTACTCAATCAATCGACCAATCAATCAATCGATTAATCGACCAATCAATTTTCAATAACTTCTTACTGAATTTTCGACTATTCAAAAAGTCGATTAATCACCCAGGTAAAAAACTCTTTAGAGCTTTTAAGATGAGGTGTGGACTGTGGAATGCGTTCCTCTCCGACACGACACACATCTCGCCCGAGAGATTGGGTCAGGTGTTCGCGGTGGGTTATAGACGTGCGACGCCGCGCCGGAAAACAATATCGCCAAGTGAGAGCCGACAGAAATCGATGCGGTTGATTGATGGATGCTTTCGCAGCCAGGTTTATGAAAGACCCGGCCCGGCAGGCGCAGACCCGGGACCCGGCTCATCCCGCCGTGATGGATAAACCGCGATTCGCGAGGATGACAGATCCACCGGCGCTGCCGTGCTAAGGAAGAACGCCGTATGAACATTCGAGAGTTGCCAAATCTCCCTTGATAAAACATGTATTTTTGACGACATTCATGCACATTTTTCTTTGAAATTTTCAGATATTTTAGATTAAATTGCGTACAAAATTGTCTGAAAATTTTGGAAAAAATTATTTACAATGCAGATGTTGCATGTCTGAGGAATTTGCGATTTGACTATTGATTCTTATGTAAAAGTTCGCAAGAAACACGATGGTGCCACTGGTTTTCTCTGAAATCAACTCCCAAGCTCAAAGCTCTCAAGTTGAGGCCAAAATGGAGGGGATATCCCACGCTATCCTGAAAGTCCACCTCTACATCAAGACAAACTCTCCATGCGAAGATAGGGAGCAAACATATTCACAGTGATGCCGTGTTTTCAGTTTTAGAGTCCCAAAATAAAGTGGCAGCCCTGTCAATGTATTTGCTCCCTATCTTTACATGGAGAGTTTGTCTTGATGTAGAAGTGGACTCTCAGGACAGCGTGGGATATCCCCTCCATTTCGGCCTCAACTCGAGAGCTTTTTTTGAGCTTGGGAGTTGATTTCAGAGAAAGCCAGTGGCACCATCGTGTTTCTCGCGAACTTTGACATTAGAATCAATAGTCAAATTGCAAATTCCTCACCCAAGCAACATCTCCATTTTCCCAGTAAATTCGGTTTTTATCGAAGGGAACTTGGCAACGTCGGAAGGCTCATACGGCGTTTTTCCTTAGCACGACAGAGCGGATCCACTCCCAGCCCAAGCCCGGGCCCCCCTCATCACTCATCGAGCTGAAACTAAAGTTACATGAATAATCGGCAAGCTCATAGAGATTTTAGTCCGGAATGAGGACGTGAATTTCCGAAGATCTGAAGATCGATTACGTAAGAAAGGGAGATCGTGGGTTGTCGGCCGTCGAACGTCGCTGAAGCAATTACCAGGGCCAAGGAACCATACCGCCTGACCGACAATTTTGGCAAAAAGACTGATATCAAGAACGTTACCATGGGTTTCTTTACTCAACTCACTCATTAAGTTGAACCTAGTTTATATGTAGATGCCCGAAGAACGTCAGAAAGAATTTCTTGAAGGGAGTGGGTCCAAAATGATAACGTGAGTCAGATAATGGAAGTTGAAAGTGACATCTTGCACGGCGTCTCTCATGATCAAACATTTTGTTAAAAATGGAAATTTGAACCGTATGACGTAAAAAAGGCTATCAAGAAAGATGCTTGTGTGAGGTCCTCCTGGAAGGAGACACCTAGTGAAATAAAGGGTGGCTACACGAGATCGATTAAAAAATGAGGGAGTGCCAGCTGCCAAGGGCCGAATTTTGTCGACTCTCCCATATGAAGTGCAACATCCATCGATGAGTCCAAACCGTATCACCGGCCAATCAAAAGCGCTAAAGCGGACTTAAGTCTAAGTGCAGTCGAGACTCGTCCTAAGTACATCTAAGTACGGTGGAAGGGCCAACAGAATTCGGCACCAGCCCTTAGGAGGGATTGAAGAGGATAGAGGGCTGTGGCGAATAGACATCTCAGAGCGCCTGAAAGCGCTGTAAAAATGGCTCTCACGTATATGTATGTAGTTTCAGCTTGGCTGAATGTCCACCTAAAAGGTTTGAGATTGAAAAACTTGACATTATTTTTGTTTCAATCGTCCATATCCCCTCCAAAAATGTGAATTTCCGGGACGATGATCCTGTGGTGTCAAGAAACTAAAAGATGTCGTCAGTTTAACTCGTATCGTACGCTTGCCGTTACCAATCATTTCGCTTCTTAACCATCTAAAGTTTTCCCCGTTTCTAAAAGCCTCTTTTACAACCTGCGCTGTCAGAAAAAGGTCACCTTGCACCTAGTGCGCTGTCAGCGCTGAAATAAATTTTAGCTTTCAACTTGTCAACACACTTAATGCACGAGTCGGCGTTGCCTCAAGGATGCGGGGTGCCGCCACGCTGTGAACTGTTGGAGTCGAATAATTCGACTTAATTTTTATCAAAATCGTGACTTTTCAGAGTTCACGGTACTGATCTCCGCCTCGCCCCCGCCTAACTCCTACCCCCCTCTCCCCCCGTCCGATCGTCACCTCTGTACAGCGTGGTGCAATAATAATACCGTCCTGTTTAAGACAGACCTCATATCTGCCAATTTTAGATGTATTATCCAATTTTTAGAGCTCTGCAGCCGGAATTAACTTTTAAATCACGGAGGAATAGTATTCAACGAATCAACTTAAAATCAACCGCTGTAATTACTTGTATTGCATTTGACGATTGTCATAAGGAATTTATCACTGACTTCTTTAGACATTTGTCTTATTGTTAGATTTTTTTGTTTAATTAAGTTCTTGCAATTGGATTGATGTCCACACAGATGAAGAGAGTCCAAAGTATATAATTTTCATTGTGAAAGAAAAAAAGTACTAATATCAAATTCCTGACAGAGAAAAGTGGAAATCATAATAAGTATACACGAAGAATGTATGAAACTCGGCGACTTTTTTCTTTACCTTTCGTTAAAGTCTCTGGATCATTATCAAGTTGTTGGTTGACGACTGCCAATCGTCCAACTGATTTTAATTTGTTTTAATAGTCTAAAATGAAAACGCTGCATAGGTGAGTTCTCTCTCTCTTTCTTAAAAAAACACCAAGGAGAAGACCGTTTGTGTCAGAGACAATCGCCGGGTAGGTAAATTGGGGTTATCTAACTATTTGCGCCCCACTCAGTGCTATGTGTGGTCGCAACACTGTTTTCATCTCAGCCCAAAGCCGGCATGTAAGGGACGCAAAAAAGTTAGGGAAGGCTAATCTGTTTGGCTTCAAAAGCTCAAAATTAGTGGATTTATACATTTGAAAAAGTTTTATTCAATAGGATTTTGAAGTATAAATAAGAATCTAATTATTGAATTAAGCAATTGGCTCATCGCGCGTTGAGAAAAACACGTTTGTTTGGTGTTATCTCGGATCGTATTTTAGCCTCAAGTTTTAAAGTCCAAGATAATTTCACAGTGACGGTTTCCACAGCTGTCCTGAATGTTAATGGCATTGCAACAGGCAGAGAGACTCAGAAGATCAATATTTCTGGAAGGGAATTTTCCAGCGTTCTCTAATATCTCATCATTCATTTAATAGTCAAAATTCCAAACGCCTTACCGTAGCCACTTGAAAAGACAGGAGTGTCTGTTAGACTGCGAGGAGCGTGTATCAAATTATTTTCGCTCATTAAATATTACCCTTCGCTTTGTTTACAAACTATCCTCCTGAATCGTGAGATAAATTCAAGAACGTGTCTCAAATTATTCTCTCCGCGTCTAATTTTCCAGATTTCCGTCCCGTCATTTTTCAAACTTAATGGTTTCGGTATTTATGACGACCATACATTTTCCAAGCGATTTTTCGATAATAAATTTAAGAGCTTATCCCATTAGTCACAACGAGGACCTCTGCGAATTTTTCTTTAATTCCGATTCGTAAAGTTGATAATAAATTCGCCGGTGGAATGTGGCCACATGTCAGGCTGTCGAGGCAGGCTCGATCGTTCAAAGCTGTCCGTCGGGTGGTATCTCTGTTTTTGGAGGTCATTAAGTCCGAATTCGTTTCGAGCAAGTCAGCAAACATGACTCGTTTTTCTAATGGACTCTTCCCGACGCCGCGGGAGAGAGAAAAATTGGAGGAAAATGGAAATTTAATCCAAAAGTTTCCCTCGGGGGGCGTGTCGCGTCTGTCGCCGGTCGCGTCCGCACTGGCACCATATCGTCAATCTGCAAGCTCATTCTCTCTAATTGAATTCTAACTCCTGCATTGTCAGCTGCAACCAAGATTTTTTTCTCTAAATTTTAAGCTTACCCTCTGGATTAAGAGGAAGCATTCATTAGTTGTTGTCATTGAAATGTTCATCAATGTTAGGTTAGGTTAGGCTTGCATTGGCCACAAATAATAACGTAAGTCATTTGCGTCTATTTTACACCCTGCAAGTTACGGAAATATAGACCGAGTTCATGAGAAACGCACCGAGTTGCGTCAAGTGTGAACCACGGGAGAGATGTTCCAAGTTTTGAACTTACACTTTGTACAATTACAGAAAGGCGTTGAAGTCTTTTTGATAAACTTTTTTCTCTCTGTGTATGAAGTCCCGAAAAAACGATATTGCAATTAAAACGGCGGTTTAATTAGCGTTATCTAAGTTTTTTTGCATTCCTTATCTGTCAGTTTAGGGCTGAGACGAAGGTTGTGTTGCTACCCCACACATCTGTGTGTGGAACGTGTAATGTTAGTTGACGCCAATTTACCTTCGCGTCTTTTATCTCGATCGCAAACGGTTTTCTTCATGGTGATTTTAAGGGAAAGAGGGGGAGAGAAGGAGGGAGGGGGAGAGAGAGAGAAAAATTGTCTGCAACTTCGTCATTGTGGACAAGATTAACAGTTTAAATTCATCAGCAGGACGATTAATAGTCGTCAACTAACAACAATTTAATAACGATCCAGAGACTTTAACGAAAGGTAAAGAAAGAAGTCGCTGTGTAACTTCCTATGAAATGAATTTGATTTCTGCACTTTTTTCTCCATAATGAAAATGTTGTAGCCGTTATTGGAGAAAAAAAGATAAACGGGGACATCTGGAATCGTGTTGAATAGGGCTTTTTGAACTTATCGAACTAAGTGGGGCCTTTTTTCGAGAATAAGGGGGAACTTTACGTTCGGTTGGAGCCCGGCTAAGTCGCAAGCTCCACCTGTGGTCGTTCGATCCTCATTAACTGGCGGGGAAATTTATCTTATTTTAATTCGTTGGATAATCATCGGCCGTTGTTTTTGTCGTTTTCTCGTGTTTCACGTGGGACCCGGACCCGGTCACGTTCGCCCGATGAAAGAGAGAGTGGTCGTAGGTCGACCCGATTTCCTCCGTTGCCACAGCAGATTAACCCCGACAATTAAACGGCCAATTACTAGCAAGACATATCATATCCTTGAAAAAGAGCTTGGATACTAATTTTTAAGAGCAGCCCGAGACAATGATAATAGTGGACAAACAAGGGGGAAACGGGAAACAGGGCCAAAATGCACAATTAATAAAAACCGAGACGTTTCGACTCACAACTGAGTCATTTTCAGTCGAAAATACAATATAGATTGTAAAAAAACGATGAAAACCTGAGCCCTTTTTGATGCTTTTGCTTTTTGATGACCAAAAAAATTACAGTTTTTACCGAAAAAGCTCGCTGATCGCTGAACACTTCTCCGACACCTATAAAGGCAATTTGGCAACACCGAATTTCCTCCATTGAAACCTATGCTAAATAATCGATTCTTGTAATAGCAACTGCCCCCCTCAAGAATCAATATAAATACATTTCCATAGGTTAAGTGGAGGAAATCCGGCGTTGCCAAATTGTTGGACCCGTCAATGGACACCTACGTATTCGAGCAGTTCTCGCCCGCCCCCCAGTTTGTTTGTTCGTTTGTTCCATTTTTTTTTTTTTTTTTTGATAAACCGTTCAAGATCACCGACGTAAAATCAAAATAATCCTCTCCAAAGGTATCTCTCATGATAATGGCAACGTTGATGATCCGGTGCTGACCATCGCGCATCGGTGCGGCGCAGCGCGGCCGGCGGCGGTGAGTCGTCAATCTTCGTGACTTGGGCCCGGGTCATTTTCGTCAACGGTCGCCAGGGCGCGCCACGGTCGGAGAAAGGTCGGGCGCAATCGGTCGGTAATTAAAAAGCTCCGATTATGTTGCATGTTGACACGGTGCGCTGAACTCATAGGACCCACCCAGCTTGTGGGCTCGCCAGCTTCAAAAACGATGTCAATACAAACCACAAAACAAACCCCGACGTAAAATGAGAAAATATTCTTGAAATGTCTCGATCACAATTTCCGAAAACTTTTCGATGATGTCTGTGCATTCCGTAAGAGGCTTTGTGCAGTTTTTATCCTCTAAAAATGTTTTTAAGCTCGGTTGCAGCATGTATACTTGTTTTCTGCGCTCATTGTCATCGGAATTCATTTTCCACGGTAATTTCTGAGACACCTTACGAGCGAATCGATTGTGATATTACCATCAAGTACCTTATAAATCCTTGAATGGTACGAAAATTGGGCAGTTCAGATTGATGTGTCCAATAATTTGCACTGTTCGTCTCATTCGAAATTCCTCCTTCACTGGAAAAAACGTAGCTTAGATATATGTAGAGTCCAGACTCTTAAAAACGTTGACAAGAAAAAGTACTCTTGATTCAATCGGACTTTTTGCTTGAATCAAACGGAAATCCGCCTAAATCAAGAAGCTCGGCTCTTCGATTCAAGGAACAATCTGATTGAATCAAAAGTATTTTTTCTTGTCAATGTTATTAAAAGTCTGGACTCTAGATCCAAGCGACTTTTTCTCCAGTGTTTTTTATAATTAGGCGCTCATATTTTGCTGAATCCTTGCCAGATGAGGAAGGTTTCAGATTGTCTATGAAAGGCTGAAAGCTTCCTCAACTGCTCATTCGCTTCAGGTCGGACAAAGTGTAAGAGGTGACGATTACTGTGCTTTGTCGTGCTGTAGAAGGTTCAATTTGACAGCAGCGACGAGTTGTAAGTTTGTAGCTCCCGCTAAGGTTATTCAATTAGGCTGATGATTCGTGCGGCTGAGGAAGAACTACGTTCATTCACCATCTCTCCCGGTGTAGAGACGCATTACTCTTCTCCACTTGTTTCGATGCCCCGTGGGCACCGGGCACTGGGCAGGGAACCCAGGCCTCAACCTTTCACTTGGCCGCGGGCTTGAATATTAATCCCAAAAATCAAAAGTCTTTAATCGCCGTTGAATACCGCTGCGCAGACAGCTTGCCGTGTAATACTCGTCCGTTGATTGATGAGTGCCTTTCAGCGTTGCCGTTTCATCGCTAAAAATGGGAGTTCATCCTCTTTGCTGTCCAAGTTTTTGACCCTGATGACACCAGAGACAAGAGACCTTCCATTGGCCTCTTGGTGACGGGTGGAAGCTTTTACTTTCGGGGATCCAACAATTCAAGTCCAAATTGCAAGATTACGAATCGACCCTACTTTTTTCTCTCATTCACATCTAATTTCAAAATCTCAGTTCCATTTTGCTCTCTATGTCAACATTCTCCCCTTACAAACGAACATATTTTGCTTCCTATGCTATTCTTGCATCAAAATTCAAAACTACCACCATCCAAAAATCCATTCTGTAAGTTCTGATAATCCAAAAGTAATCACCGAAATGTAAAAGCTATCTTTAAGCAAGTAAATTTAACAATCTAAGGTACATTCCTAGTCTCTGACGCAAATAGCCTAGTTGCTGATTGCCGTCATAAATTAACTAACTAACTTTAAAAATAAATCCTTTATCACTCATGAAATATAGAATTTTCCAAAATTCAAGTTAGTAATTTCCAAAATAGTCAAGCAAAAATACTCTTGTTTGTGGTTTTATTTTTATTAGTCACCAGTTGGAGACGTCGCGTCGCCTGGCGGAGGCAGCTCTGTAGTAGCGCTCCATTGATACCACATTATTACTAATGACTCCGCGTTTGTTTTTGTTGCAGGAATTCCAGCCAAGTGACGCTCGTTCCAGCAGTCCTCATGTCATAAGGTAAAGCCCATTTCTTTCCCACTTCAGAATTCGTATTTACCTCTTCCTCTCGAGTTGTCGGAACCCTTCGATTTCACGGCACGGTCACATCATTTCTTATGCAAGTTCAAAGTTCAATTTTTAACCGTTGCGGAACGTGGACAGCTCTTACGTAGCTCCGCTAGCGGCTAAATGGCCGACGTAAGATGTTCGCGTAGAGATCCGGGATTCGGGGTGCCAAGTCTTGATGTCACGGGTGCTGTGTACTCTTTCTAAGTCAATTTCGTCTTAGCGGGGGCCCTGGGGTCTCGTTCGATGAGGGGCGCAGTTGAGAAAGTTGGGTTGGCAAACCGCAAAATGAGCCTGCCATGACAGGCCGAGGTGTCCTCGCCAACTTATTGATCCATTAGGGCTGTCGGTTTGTGAGTGATTTTCAGCTCGTAGGGATCCAAGCTGATGAAATAATTTTGCCGCGGCATTATGTAAAAGAGGCTCTGGCGCTCTACACTTTTAGCTTATCGCACTGGGAAAAAACACATGCGCCATCTATGGTCGGTTCCTGTAGATTGATTCCTGAAATCGATTATGGGGTATAATCGCAAAACGATTTGTCAAAATCTTTTCACCAATCCATGTTGGTTCAACTTTTGGAAGAGTTGACGGCGACGAAGATTCCTCTTCATCTCAATCCCATGAAATCGAGGACATTGATTTTTGAAGTCGGTCTCTGTCGATCGATCGGAAAGTCGCTATCGATTTTTGGGGGAGATCATAAATCGATCCGCCAAAATCGATTTTTTGCGCAAGATCGCCATTAGATCGCCGTCAGTGCACTTGTTCGCAGTACCTGAGAGCACCTGGATTCAACTCGATTAAAATCGAACCATTTTTGATAAATTAATGTTGGTTCGAATTTAAAATAGCCGACAACAACGAAGATTTTTCCCCATTTGAATGACAGAAATCGAAGACACCAATTTGTGAGGTCGATCTCTGTAAATGGAGATGTTGTATGGGTGAGGAATTTGCGATTTGACTGTTGATTCTTATGTAAAAGTTCGCGAAAAACACGATGGTGCCACTGGTTTTCTCTGAAATCAACTCCCGAGCTCAAAAAAAGCTCTCAAGTTGAGGCCAAAATGGAGGGGAATACCCACCCTACCCTGAGAGTCCACCTCTACATCAAGACAAACTCTCCATGCAAAGATAGGGAGCAAATACATTGACAGGGCTGCCACTTTCATTTGGGGACTCCAAAACTGAAAACACGGCATCACTGCCAATGTATTTGCTCCCTATCTTTGCATGGAGAGTTTATCTTGATGTAGAGGTGGACTCTCAGGGTAGGATGGGATATCCCCTCCATTTTGGCCTCAACTTGAGAGCTTTTTTTGAGCTTGGGAGTTGATTTCAGAGAAAACCAGTGGCACCATCGTGTTTCTCGCGAACTTTCACATAAAAATCAACAGTCAAATCGCAAATTTCTCAAACATGCAATATCTCCAATTGATCTAAAAAAATTTAAATCGATTTGGGGGGGGGGGGGATCGCAAAACGATCGGTCAAAATCGATCCCTCGCGAAAGATCGCCATAACAACGTTTTCGATGCACTTGTCGCAGCATCTGAGCAGACTGGCTTCCCGCTTCGGTGGAAGGCGCAACTCGGATGATGCAGCTCCGGCCCGAAAGTGGGGGGGGGGGCAGGGGCTACGCGTAAGAGGGGGGGTCGTTGCACAAGGTGCGCGACGATCGGGCCCTGAAAGCCGAAGCAAGGGCGGCGATTAGTGCTCGAGCGGTAATGGGAGGCGACCGTAGCCATCTCCATCTCCGATGCGCCTAGCCAAGCCGTCGCTGATCGTCGAACGTGCATGTTGTGTTATTTACTCGCGGACGCGGCGTCCGACGGGTAACGGAACTCTAATTGCGCGCGCTCGCGTTCCCGCTCCGCGCTTGCGGTCTTGGTGCTGTGCTTGTGCCTGTGCGCGTGTGTAGTGCCCCGCTTGAGAGCCCCAAGCCGGCTCTCTGTGCCATGCAGGATTTTCCCGGCGAGCCCTTTTGGATTATTTTCAGGATTGCCATAGGCAGGTTTGTCCCATATTCATCTTATACTCAGGGTGCTCAGTCAGGGAACGCCAGGAAGTGTCAGGGAATTTTTTAACATTCAGGGAAAAATTGAAAATGTCAGGCTAAATGACGAACGTGTCGGGGAAAAACAGTTAAGCCACCCTTATTTGCTCTCGAGAAGGGGTGTAACGTTTTGAACAACAAATTTTTGCCTGAAAACAATTTAGGATTATGTCTATGCTATACTCACGGCAACCCTGAGTATAGCGTAGACATAATCCTAAATAAAACAGTTACGATCAGTTACCATAATTATTATTTATATTCTTCACCAATAAACAGAAAGATAAAGACATAGTCAGATGATATCAACAAAATGTCAGGATCAAATAGAGTATTCGAATCCGTGCAGATTTATTAATCTGAATTTTTTCTTACCTAACTGCCTTATTATTGAAATTAGGAAAATCAAACCAATTGCTACATGTGGATTACATTTTGCAATAAGGAACCACTATTTCTGGCTCTTCCGTAAAAGCACTTATCTGAATGGGGAAATCAATGGCATATATGTTGTTTCTAAAATGAGCCGAAAATAGTGGCTCCTTATTGCAAAATGTAATTCATGGAATCCAGTCAAAATAAAAAAAGAAATTGGACGTGGCCGTCGTAACTGTGGTCAGGGAATACCGAGAATTGTCACGGAATCTTAAAAAGCCATGGAAAACCTGGAAATGTCAGGGGAATTGACGAAACTGTCACGGAAAAACAGTTAAGCCACCCTAATATGTTCTGTAGAATGGATTTGACGCTCTAAACAACACATTTTTGCCTGAAAAAAATTTAGAATTATGACTTTTTAAGAGTCCGGCAGATCTTCAACTGTAAAGGAGTTTTACCGAAACGTTTCAGAGAAATCAGGGAAAATCAGTTTTTAAATTCTGTAGCAATCCTGTATACTTTGTTTAGTTGCAGTTCACTGCATCTCCGAGACAAACTAAGTTTTTTTGTCACATAGGGGACTGGGGACTGGACCCGAATTTCGTTGGCTACGGTCGGCCCCCGGTTGCTAAACCCAACCCCTGAATTCGATTTTAAGTCGAGAAAATTAGATTCTAAACCTAAGGTGCTCTCTCAAGGTTCATTCTAAACTGAGGTTGAGCTGGAGTACCTATACAGGGAGACTAGAGAGTACGGACATGTCAGTAATTTTGAGGTCAGATAATGGAGCTCTTACGGCCCAAAAGGGGAGCCAATATGCGAATTCAAATTATCCACAGTGATACATTGACAGGATTATTTGGATCACAATGTCAAACATTATCTGTCCCGAAAGTACTGTAATTAAAAATGAAATCCCTCTTAAAATGAGTTCTCGGATCTTATTAATGTAACTGACAGGCAACCAGAACTTTTTTCAGGATTGGTCCGTGGGCTCGCCGCCCAAACTCCCTTCCCCCCTCATCGGCTACTTACCTATTGCGTCTCCATAAAACCCATTTTTCTAGATCTTCTTGTTCCTGCGAAGCGCTTATCAAAATCTGAACAAAATATTTTAGAAGAGGGGCGAAGGAAGCGCGGAGATGAGTCTCAATCTTTCATTTAATCACATCGGAGTAAATATAAGAACATGGCACACCTTCGCACGGTGAATCGAGTCAATTACAGAGGTCGGACATGAGATTTGCGAATAAACCTACAAATTTTGATGTTTTCTTTTTCTTCTTTCTTTCTTCTTTCTTCCTTTCTTTTTCTATGTTGTTTTAGGCTCTACATCCGGGGGATACTGCGGCCTTGGAAGGGATCTGAAAATTGGAAAGAAATTTTGAATATTGATGTTTATTTCGTCACATTTTAAATTTCAAGAGGGGCTTTCAGAAGAAAATTTTACGATGAAACCAATGAAACCATTTTTAGAGCCTCAAATTGTTGTATAAACGGAGTTATAAGCGTTTAAAGTTTCCAAATTTTGTCCGACCTCTCCCATCGACTCGATCCACCGTGCCTTGCACGTAGTTACACGCTGTTTCGCAACACTTATTTACAGCTGAAGGTTCATGTGGAGTAGAAAACACGCTTTGACCTTTTTCACGTGAGTTTCGATTTCCACCTCTGGGACGACTGACAGTGACAGGCGGACAGTGGGCACTCGGCCGTCATGTCTTATGACGCCATGACGTCACGGTGGTCGTTGGTCGATTGCAAATGAGTGTTGTCGAACGGCGAGCGACGACCCCTGGACGCGACGCAAATTGCACGCCCCGCCCGTGAGATAACGCTGCCATTGCCCCGCTTAAACGAATGGATGCAATTTAATTAACGCTTATCAGGCCCCCGAGCCTCAGCTTATGCAACGTGCCGATCACTTGTGCATTACTTTCTCCCTTGGGATTGCCCGATCCCCGATGCCCGCACCTTGTCCGCGGCCACGGTCCATGTGTGCTGTCTGCGTGGGCCAAGCCACGCTTTTCAGCGCTCGAGCTCCTTTCTGCCGTCCTAAGGAAGAACGACGTATGAACCTTCAGGCGTTGCCAAACTTCCTTCGATAAAACGCGAATTTCCTCACTGGAAAAAAAACACATTGGATCTAGAGTCCAGACTCTTGAAAACATTGACAAGAAAAAATACTCTTGATTCAATCAGATTTTTGCTTCAATCAAAAGGAAATCCGCTCAAATTAAGAGGCTTGGTTCTTGATTTAAGCGAATATCAGATTGAATCAAGAGTATTTTTTCTTGTCGATATTTTTAAGAGTCTGGACTCTAGATCCAATGTGTTTTTTTCTCCAGTGTACCTTCGAATTTCCTGGTAAACTTATGAATATTTTCCTTCCATTTTTTCAGAAAATTTTGTTCGCAATTTCACCTGAAGTCCCTGAAAATGTCAAGGAAAAATATTCATATCTTCCCTCGAAAATAAACATTTTATTGAAGGAAAATTTGGCAACTTTCGAATGTTCATGCGGCGTTCTTCCTTAGCACGGCAGTTTTGCTGGAGTCCACGGAGTCGGGGAAATCTAGAGTCCCTTTATACTGAGAGAAAAGACGCAATACGAATCCATTTCCGATTGGTTTCCGTATTCTAGGCCTCCACAGTGTCACAAACGGGAACTTCCTAACTTCTCCTTGCTCGTTGAACTTCGGGTGGAACAGTACGCCCAATAAGTTTTTCAAATAGGCATGCGTGTTAGGGGCTGTTCAAAGTATGTGGAACGCTTCAGGGGGAAGGAGGTCGAAGCTAAGCGTCGCGTCGTGTCATTTTGCTTTTACTTGATAAAGGAGCGAGACTTACGTCACGAAAGCGTACGAGGTGGGGAAAAAAATTAATTTCTTAAGGCAGAAAATATCGCATGTTGGCCCGGTCTTATCAATCCAACTGCACTTCCGAGTTGTTTTTGTTTTTTTCGTTTGAGGAGAACAGCGTGCAGTAAATCAATACCAGGATCATGGTAGGTTTTTTAACAGGGATTCTTCCTGCTCTCGTATTTTATCGAATAGACCGGAAGCACTTAAAGGTATTGAGTGTCAAAAAGTGATGCAACACTAAGGTCAGGCCCTTTAAGTCACTAACTAGCTCTATGAAAATTAGTGGACAAAAACAACTGAGAGTCAAGAGGAAGAGTGAGGAATGAACCTACATTGTAAAAGAACCTATCTGCCTGGACTTTCAGATGCTATTGAATGTATTTTCCCGAACTCGATCAAATGCCCTGCGGCTTGACCGCGTAATAAAATGCAAGAAATGACTTCAAGTCCGCAATAAAACCAACGTAACGGTGCGATAAACCCGCTGATTTAATATTCAAGTTTTGGAAAGTAAGACGTCACGCCGGAGGACATTCAGCGTGTAGGACGAGTACTGGACATGTTCCTGACAAGGAGACTCAATAAATACATATATATCGGGCCATCATCTTGTTCTTGTTCTTTTACTTCCTACTTATCGTATAATTGGTGCGTTTGGGCATCCTCTTTTTCGATACGGAACATGTATAGCCCTTGCGGCATCGATTCGCACGACTTGTCTCAGGTTTTTGCCCTCAACCGCTTGTTTGGGATGCCTGATCGATGATGCAGTCACTTTTACTTTTAAACAGGCCCCAAGAGACCAGACACTCTTAGGAGAGAGCAAAAAACGATGACTGAAATTATGACGCAAGGGACGCGGTTTTCATTTTGGTGTTCCGCATTGGGAATATGCTAATACCTTTACTAACAAGGGTACATACTAATAAGGGTTTGATTCAGATGAAGCTATTATTTTTTGGTTCCCGCATTTTGGAGAGCAGCTTTCCAAGAAAGCCGTACGAAATTATTGTTTGTTTCATTTTTCACTTTTCTCTAATAATCGTTTTCCACTTTGTCTGCTGAAGTATTGTGGGTTTTCAGCGCCGCCTCGCGCTCTGCGACGGCCAATCGCCATTGCCCCCTATCCTCTCGGAGATCATCAGGCAATTAGCACCTTCTGATCTCCTCCTCCACCCCTTGTCGCCAACCTTTCACAGGATATCCACGCCGTCGCCTTCCGGGAGGAACCCAATCGAAAACCTTCCTTAGGCAACCGATCGTCTGCCACCCATCGCACATGTCCATACCAGACCAACTGCTTGGACCTGATATCGTGCACGATGTCCTTCTCCACACCTATCATCTCGCGCACCGTTTCATTGCGGATACGCTCTCTTCTCGAGGGGAGTGAAGTCTGGCAACTGAAGAAAAGAACTGAAGGCATGCTTAGGGCAATTAAGATGGACTTTTGGCGGATGTTACTTTCACACAGACTGGAAAGTTTTCATTCCAAAATAGCCCATTTCAACAAGAAACTTGTCTAAATTTTATGCAGATTTCATTGCAACAATAATCAATGTGAGTGATCACCGTGGTTTTTCTTAGATATATCATACCATCAGGCCTTGAAATTTTTTGCGTGTATGTATAAGCCGCTTTTATGGCGCGCCAGGGCGCTCTGCAACGCCTACCCGCCACAGGAATCTGTCATGGTAGAGATCCTCCGGAAGCTAGCATCTCTCCATCTCTTCAACCCACCGTTTGGCTGGACGCCCTCTCCGTCGCCTACCTGGAACCTGAAAAAATAACATGAAACTGGAAAACGCGCTGTTTTCTCAACGAGGCTCATTACGTACTTTTAAACCTTTTCCAATGTGCAGACATTTTAAAACTTAGATCGAGATTAATGTTTGCTCTGCAGAACTTTCCGAACCCGCGCTAATAACCCCGTTCGGGTTAACGGCCGTTCCAATTCTTGAGAGAAGCATTCCCATGGCCGTGCTCTGCGTTACGTCACTGCGTGCTCTGCTCGTCAAGGATCTGACGTTGACGTGGACACTTCCCGCGGATCACGAGACGAACCGAACCACGTTCATCGATGGCTAATCGGGATTGGGCTAATCGCCCTCGGATCCTGTCCGAACGGCGCGAATGCGATCCCAATTTAATTACCGGGCGCCTCGCCGCTGGGACCGGTTCGCCGTGTCGCCACCTCGTAAATCATCCCATCACCGATACCGCTAACGCCCGGGCCTGGGTGTCGGCACGTCTGTCCACGTATCCAATGCCGGATTAGCCGGCCGACGCAGCGCGCAGTGGCGTGGCGTCCTCTGCGATTTTTCGTTTGATTCGCCATTTGAACCTATGAAAAGGATCGATTAACAGAGTCTTCGCAGCGAGCACCTTAGTAATCGATTTCTTACTACAGCTTCAAATGGGGAAATATCGATAATCGATCGTTCACGTCTCGCCCCATTGGGCCTAAGTCGTAGTTTCACGTCCGATCGCGTAGCTTCGTTTCGTAATCGAGCTGTGAAATTTGGCCGCTGTCCAATTAGGATACGTAGCCAACATTGTGTTTTAATTTGGGGAGTATAATACGAAGTAACCTAAACGTGCGGTCAACATTTTTGGTTTGTTTTCCTTTGGGTTACGTTGACCGAATCTTTGAGCTGGATATGTCGTAGGCAGTCAACAGTCGCAAGCAATTTGCAAGCTGCATACGTGTTAACTAGTGCAATAATTTGCACCGAAAAGTGAAGACTTCAATGGTGGAGAACTTTCAATAACTCCACCTCGGTTCAGAGCGCCTTCAAATCCCGATGATACTCTCCGCTTCGCCAGGAAGTTAGTTTAGTTGCTTAACCCAACGGAACCCGACAAACGTCAATGGTTTCACTACACAGAGTGTAAGTGACACGGAATGGAACAAGAGCACATTAGATCACCAGGACATTTCCTTCATCTGCGGAGTACCTCAGAGTAGTCCACGGCTTACGGTTTAGGTCGATTCAACCAAAGGCTCGATCAACTAAGTCATAGGAAATCTTCCCATCTTCCTCATTTGTAAAACGAAATGAAATTGAATTCATTTCAAAGAGCCTTCGCATTCAAATTTGTTAAATGGTCAAAGATTCTACTTTGCATGATTCCCGTGAGCTTCTACGAAAAATCGGAAAATAAATCTCAGTTTGACAACTGCCAACCGGTCGATGTTTGATGAGTCCGTTGCATCTGTCACGAGTTGAATTTGATGTTGAAGCTGTGAAATAGTGGATCAGTTGCGCGTGTCGTGGCTCACGGAATCTGCTGACCGAAGGTGATGCTCGTTGATAAGGCTTCCTGAAAACCAACGAGCCAACGGGATACCTCATACCTCTCCGCTGCGCGCCTCTGATGAAGAAATCATCATCTGGCTCGGTATTTCAGACCCGTGCGTTCTAAAAGGTTAACTTTTCGGATTTGTGATTTGCTTCCATCACTACATCTCGTCAAAATTGAATTTTTTTGAAGACGAAGAAATTCAAATACGTACAATCGAAAGTTATTTTTTGCCATGATCTATCAAATTTAATCCTTTCAAAATAAGGCTGATCAGTCGGAAAATGCGGAATGGCTAAAGAATGTAAAAGGAAAGTATTGACGGATCGAAAAAGGGGCGGTATGCATTTTCCGCACAAAATCTAGGATTTCGGCATTTCCACACGAAGATCGTGACAGACGTTTCCGCACAAAATATTTCTCCACCACATCCATCTGGTAACTTTTTTCTTGCCATCAAAAGATGAAAAAACGCACGTTGGTATCTTTTACAAAAAAGGTTGTGATTCCTGATGAACAGTAGGTTAGTAAAATATTTCCCTCCAATTCTTCTACATTTTTCGCCTGTAGAATAAGAGAAACACGATTAAAATATTTGCGCGGTGTCAGGGCCGGATTTCCCTACTTGCCACCCATGGGCCGCCTGCATTTTGCCGCCCCCTTTTCATTCGTTTTGAAACATCAATAAAAACCATCAAGTGAACGTGCCAGCGGGAGAGGGGTGCATAAGACACGTTTACTCGTGTTGAACACATTTTTTGAGAAAGCTGTGTCAACACTACTAGCAAAAGGTCACGGAACTTTGCGCGAAAGACAAGTTTCGTAAACCTATCTCTAATGAACGAAAAAATTATGAAAGAGCAAACACAAAATTTGGTTTAATGATTTAAATTCCGCCGCCGCGCCGCGCCGACCGCACCGTGTTTGGCGCAATGAGTGAAGTATTCGTGCAGTCTTGTAGGCGCTAAAATGTGTTACATGCCGATTGTCGCGCCGAGGGCTTCTCCTTTTCATCTCAAGTTCTCGTCATCATTTCTCCCTAAGTCGCGCCATTCCAGGCCAAATTGGGTGTTTGGTTTCTCTCTTAACTCGACTAACTAAAGGTGCCGTCTCTTGTATCACTGAAAGACGAAAAAATTAGAAATTACTATGCTCTCGGGAAACGAGAGATTTTGTAGCCTTTTCTCGTTTGTAATTTTTTTTCTAAATCCGATTTTTTTTGTATCCCTACACTTATATAAATTGCAAATTTTTGCCGCCCCTTAGATTTGCCACCATGGGCCGCGGCCCATGTGGCCACCCCCTTAATCCGGCCCTGCGCGGTGTTGCCAAATCGTGCCAAAAACAAAGTTATGCTGACTGATTTTGTGCGGAAATGTCAATTCAGGTTTTTGTGCTGTAATTTCAAAATCGGAAGTTTTGTGCGGAAATGTCAACCTCCCGAAAAAGGAAGTTTCCCCTGGAGTAGGCCCGTACCGTAGGTTATATGGACGTATTTCTATCAAACGGACCTAAGCGCCATAGGGTGAGGCAGGTAGAGGGGGGCTTGGATTGGCGGCGAAATCGGGCGTCCGGCTTATTCCGTACTATACTCGCAAATGCTTTTCCATGGCGCTTAGGTCCGTTTGATAGAACGCGCTATCCGGGATTCTATTGTCCTCGAAAGGAACTCAAATTGGCGCTCCGTTCCGTTTGATAGAATGGAGATGTCGCATGTGTGAGGGATTTGCGATTTGACCATTGATTCTAATGTAAAAGTTCGCGAGAAACACGATGGTGCCACTGGTTTTCCCTGAAATCAACTCCCAAGCTCAAAAAAGCTCTCAAGTTGAAGCCAAAATGGAGGGGATATCCCACGCTATCCTGAAAGTTCACCTTTACATTTAGACCAACTCTCCATGCAAAGATAGAGAGTAAATACATTGATAGGGCTGCCACTTTATTTGGGGACTCCGAAACTGAAAACACCTCATCACTGCTGATGTATTTGCTCCCTATCTTTGCATGGAGAGATTGTCTTGATGTAGAGGTGGACTCTCAGGGTAGGGTGGGATATCCCCTCCATTTTGGCCTCACTTTGAGAGTTTTTTTTGAGCTTGGGAGATGATTTCAGAGAAAACCAGTGGCACCATCGTGTTTCTCGCGAACTTTTACATTAGAATCAATGGTCAAATCGCAAATCCCTCACACATGCAACAACTCCAATACGTCCATATTAAGCAAGGACTTTGATGTTCCGGTGAAGAGTGGCAGCGGCCGAAAACTTGCGTGCGGATGTTGAGCAGAGAGGAGCGAATGAGGATTGACACACTTTTGACGAAGACGGGTACAGGTCGAGTGGCGGCGGCGTACGGAGCACGGGAGCGAGACGGATAATCGGCAGGAAACAAATGGAATCGGAGAACCAAAGGTCGGGTCAAACAGCTCTTAGAAAGTGATCTCGACAACTCGCGAGTCGCGACCGATCTAGCTGCTGCCCCGGCCGTGTCGCCAGCGAGATAGCAATAGCAATAAAAAGTAATTGAGCCGCCACAGTTTACTCGCACTCGCTATTCCTCGCCGTATTCCGGCCGCATTACATGGAAACCGTTCCTAATGCCTCAAATTTGCGGCCAAGTTTTGCTTTTATTTTCCGCTCGCAACGTTCCAGTCGGCAATAAACGCAACCGGCTCCAACTCGCGCAGGAATAGTCTCCTCGAAATTTTCCAAGACTCGAGTCACACTCTGCCGTGCTAACAAGAACGCCGTATGAACCTTCCGACGTTGCCACATTTCCTTCAATATAAACCTAATTTCCTGGGAAAATCGTGAACTTTTTTCCGGCAATTTCGCTCGCAATTTTGTCTAAAATGTCTGAAAGTTTCAAGGATAATCCGCGCATAATCGTTCCCAAAAATATATGTCTTATCTAGGGCAATCTGGCAACTCTCGAATGTTCATACGGCGTTCTTCTTTAGCACGGCAGTACTCTTGTGTATTCATTTCTCAACAAGAAGAAACAACTCCTTGCGTGGGACGCGAGGTTGAGATCATATGGATCTCTGAAGTCTGAACACTTTAGATCTAGCTGTCGAGGTTCGGATCACACATCTGAAACTTCAGTACTTACATCTGAAGTACTTCAGATGTGAGAACCGAAGTTTTTCGGATGGGAGAACGAAGTTCTTCAGATGTGAAAACCGAAGTACTTCAGATGTTAGAGCTGAAGTTTCAGATGTGTGATCCAAACCTCAGCAGCTGGACCTTAAGTGTTCGAATGCTCAATCCGAAAACTTTAGAGAACCATATGACCTAAACTTTGGGTCCCACGCCTGAAGTTTTTTTCTCTGTGTAGTTTTGGTCAGCGACGGTCAGCACCCACGTCCCACGGTTAGCGACTTGCGCAGCGGACTTGCGCAGCGGATTTGCGTGCATTTTAAGTGGCGTAACTTTAGTAGAGCTCATGACGTCAGAGGAGACGGCGTCGCGTGCCGAATTTGGTCCAAAACCGGGGCGTCCGTTTCCCCTATCACATGATCTACGCGGCCTGCGCAGGCGCGCAGCTGAGCAAGCAAGTTGCGCATGCGCGCTACGATAGAGCTTTCACTCGAACTCCGGCGTCTCGGGTTTCGCTCTCTTAAATTAGTTTACGAAAATATATAACTAAGTAGCCGAATCGGAATCGCGATGCCGCAATTACCTCGCCCAACGAAAGTAAGCCAGTAGGGTGAGCGGCAGCCGACGGGTCCAGGGGAGAGGGGGTTGGGGCAGGAAAAGTTGCATGCTTTTTAATTGATGCCGGAATCGCTAATTTACCTAATTAATGATTTTGCCTTGTTTTCGCGAAAATGCGCGCCGCGAATCGAGAGACCTGACAGCATTCTTGCCGCGCAGAACTTCCTTTTGGTACCGGGTGAAAACCGATCCTGGCGCATACAGGAAGTCGAAACTGGTTTAAATGTTTGGAATTATTGCCAGTGGAGAAAAAGGCGCAAGTAAGAGAGGAAAAACTGGAAATCGAAGGTCCTCGTTGATAACCTCGCATGTCAAAACTAAGAAAAAATACATTTTCTAGAAATAAATGGAAGCAAAAAATATTTGTCTCTCTTAACGAAGGAAATTTTTATGGCTAAATTATAAGACGACGAGACGTTAAGCATGATGTGTTTTTTTGGCCAAGAAAAAATACGCATTCTATATTTAATACGTTTTAAATACTTGATACTTGATAATACTTTTTATCAATGAACTTTTTCCAGACGTCGGTCATTCTAAAAGAACTTTGTAAGCAAAAACTCACCCTAAAACTTTTACATTACCTCTGAAAGTTTTTTTTTTGTTGTTTTATACTGTGCAATACTGTGACATCGTCCCGTGCGACCTTGGAAATGCTAACTCGTATCGTGGTCTCATCTCCCCGATGACAACTGGAATGAAGCAAACGGAAAGGAACCAAGTCAAATTTCAGAAATAAACAATGAGTTGAATGTAGCTCTGAGCTTAACCAGGTGCTCATTTCCCTTTGAAAAAATTTTGCTTTCGAGGAAAAATAACTTACCTGTGAAAATAGGCGTTGAACTCTATCTCTAAAATCGAGTCTTATGGAAGTCTCTCTCAGTCGTGAGTCTTATACTCCAAACCTTTTTCTCGACGGTTAAATCATGATTTGACACGGATATTGCTCCCCGATAAACTCGACAGTCAAGCTCAACAGTAAATACATCAGTAACAAAAATGTCAGAAAAAGGTAAACTTTCAAGAAGTCATGTGCGATGTGCGGAGCGGAGCGTATTTTCTCAAGAAATATGGCATCTTTTCAAGACCAACCCGAGGGAAAGTGTTGCAACCGCGTCTCAATTGTGTTTGTTTTTCACTACCTTGTCAGCCATCACTATCTTCGTGTTGCCATGTTAATAATGGGATCGGCGATTTATTTCCCATTCTATCCACAACAGCAATTTCAGTTGAAGCTATCAACGCGATCCCTGGAAATAACTCTGAATAGAATTAACTACAAAATCTGTATTACCCTTTGGAGTTGCCGCACAGTGGAACAAACTAATGGAAGAGGTCGGACATACAATTTTTGGACTAAAATTTCTAAATTTCATGCTTATTTCGTCAAAAACTTAATTTAAAGGGGTGTTTCTGAGAGAAAATTTCGCGAAAACCCCAATGAAACCACTCTGAAACTTTTTTGCTGCATGTTTTCGAAAATATAAGCTTTCAAAGTTTCCAGTTTTTGACCGACTTCTATCAACTAAGTCCAGTGTGTGCCGCCAACATAGAATGCTTGCAATGCTGCCGTGATAAGGAAGAACGGCGTATGAACGTTCGAGAGTTGCCAAATTCCCTTCGATAAAGTGTTTATTTTTGAGGAAAGTTATGAATATTTTTCCTTGAAATTTAAAGGAACTTAAGGTAAAATTGCGAACAAAATTATCTGAAAAATTGGAAGAAAAACATTCATGAGTTTACCAGGAAATTCGTGTTTTATAAATGAAAATTTGGCAACGTCTGAAGGTTCATACGGCGTTCTTCCTTAGCACAACAAAACAACAGACACACCTCATCGATCATGATTGTGTTGCTCGAACGGGTTGACGGCAGGCTCTCCGTCTCGCTGGGAACCAATGGCGTGGCGTGCTTTGCGATATATCGATTGATCTGCCATTTAAACTCATGGAAAAGGATCGATAACAGGGTGCTCGCAACGAATACCTTAATAATCGATCCTTTACCATAGCTTCGAATGGGGGAAATATCGATAATCGATCACTCACACTTCGCCACCGATCGGCCGGGAAAATCTCCTAAAAGTCCAAAGGTGACGCAGCGCGGTGCAGCCGGGATGTTGCAACCGCTTGCACCGGGACCGGGCCGGCATAACACGCCGCCGGAGCCAACACAAATGCATCGCTCGCGAAAATCTGGAAGCAGGAATCTCGCTCCCGCGCATTCAGTGCCCCCCCCCCTCCTCCCCCGCTGTAGAAAGAGTCCGCTTATTGTCAATACTCGACCCCGGTCCTCGACACAACCGGTTGCACACCCGGTTAACTCAAGGTAAAATTTTGAAAAAAACACTCGAAAAAAAATCGTGGCAGGATTGCGGCATTAACAGCTCCTTTGAGACATCGCTATCTGGTTGCGCTTGTCTTGAAAAAGTATCGTTTCACGAAGAACGCCTGTCCTGTCCCGATGGATTGGCGGAACATGAGTCTTGTCTAAACGTCAAATTTGTGCGTCCAATACGGCCTTTAGAGCACCACCGTACCACCGTGTTAAAGCAGTAACGCCTAAGTGTTTGAAATTGAGTTACCTTCCAAATTCGACTAATAACACGGAGAAAAAAAACTTCGTGCGTGGGACCCGAAGTTGAGGTCATATGGATCTCTGAAGTTTTCGGATCACGTATCTAAAGACTTGAGGTCCAGCTGCCGAAGTTCGAGTCAGACATCAGAAGTACTCCGGTACATGGCGAAGTGTCTCGATGTCTGACCCGAACTTCGGCAGCTCGACCTCAAATTTTCGGATGGGTGATCAGAAAACTTCAGAGATCCTTATTACCTCAACTTCGGGTCCCATGCACGAAGTTTTTTTCTCCATGAATATGGCCTTTAGAGCACCACCGTATCACTGTGAAGAAAGCAGTAACACCTAAGTGTTGGAAATTGAGTTACCCTCTAAATTCGACTAATGTAATTTAAATTCAAAATCAACTCGTTGCCGTATATTTTTTTCCTCCGCTTTCCCTCAATCTTTCTCTCCCTGTCGGTCTATTTTTGTTTCGATCATTCGAAATTATTGTACAAAAATATTTTTATCCAGTATCCGGGGATTAATACTTTCTTTCAGGGAATTTCAACAGAATGAACGTCTCAAATCCTCGAGCGTAGAATCGCCTTCGTCTCGAGGGAAAGCTGTAGACATCACTCTTCCGTCCTCTATGTTGCTCCGCCCGTGTTCAGTTTTCTGAATAATGAAGATGCTCTTTAAGTGCCGAGGTGTAGCGGCGCGGCGCAGGAAACAATATTATGTCCGACTTCAATAATAGTAATCGGATCTGGACCCAACTACATATTCGAGCCGGACTCGAACGTTAAAGAAACATTGAGAACATTCATTTTTTCCTACCGACCGGAAGACTTGGTCATCCTGGGAGCATCTCAATTCTTCGAGAATGTAAATCATGATTTTTCATGAGGGAAAGTATAGTTATTTAGTGACCGCGACCGAACATACGACTTATGAATTTTCGACGCGCAACACCATTCCTTTCAACTCAGCATAGGTGGGAGCATCTTTATGTGATTGGGTATTTTAGGCGCGACTTGTCGAATATCTTGCACTTACCTCAGATATCGATAGAAGCCGCTTAGGAAACAAGCCGTTCTACGTCGTGATCAATTTTGAGGTTATTTTTGGAGTGAAGTCCTCGTGCGTCGTCTTCAACTTTCTAGAGGGAGTTTTTTAGGGTTAGGCCGGGGTGGCTACTGCCACCTAGAATTTTCCAGCAGAATTAATGAAGTAAAATTCTAAGATGAACCTTTGTTTGAATACTGAAGCATATCCATTCTTATAAAAGCTTAATCGTTGGCCGCTCTCTCTTGTTTTTGAAAACCTTCAATTAAAGCCAAAATCATTCCAACGTGAAACACTGCACATTAGTCAGGAAAATTGAACGACCTCTAAATTCCCCTAGAATATATTTAGCCGTATACCCTAAGATTTTTTTTAATTAAATCGAGAAAATACAACTGAATGATTCTTGTGAAATATTGTCTTGTGTTTTTAGCTGAAAATCGTATTAAAAGCAAAGCCAGCAGTGTTTTATCAGAAGTTCAACATCTGTAGTTTTGTTTTCTTTCGCTATTCAGGTTCCTCAAAGCATATGGCTCTCCATATTTTCTTCATAAGCCTCTTTTGCACTGAAAAAAGAAAATATTTAAATCGGGATCAAGGCCGCAAATAATAAAAGGAACACATAAAATAAAATGGAAAGCCCGGGACGTTTCGCAGGGATCACACCCGCATTTTCAACCGGCAAAAACAAAGAAAATTAGAAAGAAGGACACTGAGCCTCACCGCTGTTATTGTGAGACTCAAAACGTCCCTGGCTTTTTATTTTATTTTATGTGTTCTTTTTATTATATGCGGCCTTCGTCCCGATTTAAGTTGTTTCTTTGTCAGTATTTCGGGGCCATTAAGTTGTTTTTGCACCAAACTTGAGCACTGCAAAAAATTCCGAACAAGGACTCCCTATCAGACTGATAAAGAATGCTCATGACTTTTCATGGATTCGGTCACTGTGATAACGGTGTTTTAGCAAAAGTTGAGTTACTCGTTGTTGTGTAGTTGAGTAACGATCGATCCATTTTCTGGGTCATGGTGGTGTTGAGACCTGTGTCGTGAGAATAAACTGTAATCATTTTCGAAATTATCGGACTTTCCTAGCACCCCGGACTTTCCGTCCGGCATTCTCTAAGCTTTTATCCTCCGTTAATCATGCCCACTGTCACATCATAATTTTGACTTGAACTCCTCCGCCTAGTAGAAAATACCGTCGGCTGAGTTTCGGTGGCTCACATTCTTGTGGCCTCGGCAACTAATCCTCCCAGCATAGGATTTCTTTAAGTATACTTCGCCTTCGAGTGTGTTAGTATCCTATCATCGAGTGAAAACTCGTTTAGCATTGGTATGCGCATGCGATGTATAAAAAAAACATTTTGAATGATGACCATTTCTCATTTTTGACCGCCCCAAGAGAGCCCTCATTCAGTGTTCTCTCGTTTAGTGTAAGCTCTTAATTGACATTCCGAAAAACTGTAATTCTGGGGTTTGCACTGTATAGATTTATTATTTTCACCTACTGAAACCTCAAGTTCACAATCTTGTGGAACTTATTTTACTCTCAAGCACGCTAGGTGTAGGTTTGTAAGGAAATTTATAATGAGAAAGTTTGAAAGGAATTTGTGTGAATGGCGTGCGAATGGTGGACCTCAATAATTTTTGGACAAAATGACCACTCATATTTTTGGAGGCTCATGCTCTATGAAAATGGCCGCTTTTAAGATGTGGTGGTGCATCCTTCAACGTTATACTTTTGAATACTTGAATAAATCGAATGCATACTGTAAATAAACAAGCAGGAAGCTCCAACGCATTCGCGTCGGAAAGCGGCTCTGGCGACGGTAGGTAGTTGTTACGCGTTTACGGTTTCCTTGGTAACCTTTGTTTGCTATCAGCTGATGTCGAGTAGTATGACTAGAAAGCTCCAACCACGGCATTCTTTGGAAAAAGCGCGAAAACTTATAGATTTGAATTTTCAAATTTTAAACGTAAAGTACATTTTTTCCAGTGCGAGATTAAAGCACAGACCCGTTTTGAATTATTGACAGTATCACCATGATTCCAAAAATACACTACACAACATAGCATTCGCTCAAAGGAAAAAGATATCAATTAAAATAAAATCAGTCCCCCCTAAACAGCAGAAAATGGCGCCGATTCCCATCAACCAACACGCGGTCTCTCCAATGTAACATGGTCCGTTGATACTCCCCAGCTGGGACCGTCCGGAATAGCAGCTCTAGTGCAAGCACCAGAGCCGCTAAAAAATAGAATAATTTGTAAATTGCTGCTCCAAAAAATCGACATTTTGATACGAATGTTTCTCAAATTCTATCCTCTTATCAATGGCTACGGTGAAATGCAGCCTATTTGCAAAGTGACAATTTTACAGGACGAAAACTTTGCCTTTTTTGTAATTTTGAGGTTAAATGTGCAATTTTTTCATTTATTACAGCGTCATTACAGCGCTCCTCCTCAGAATTGGGAAAAAACTATAATCATCAGCTTATGCGTATTTTATAATATAGAATGCGGCAAAGTCGCTAACTCGTTTTCACCAAAATCGTCAGTTTAGGCGCTATTGTCCCTTAGCCCTCGATTTGTACTATATTCATCAAATACGAAGGGACCAAACTATATACCTATCCTGACTTCTTTTTTTTTGTTCCAGGTGAGTCCACATTTTCCTCCTCTCGTCGCCCAGGTTACTCTACATGGGTGAGTCATACTTTTCAAAATTTCATGTAGATAATGACGGACACCGACTCTTATTCACAAGTGAACATTACAAGCACCTCGCGCCGCCAACTGATACAAAATTCTGTCGTGCATCGGGCAAAATAGCGTATCTTACCAAGGTCTCCATTAGAGTTACGTGAGTCAGGTTATTGCGGATCTGAGTGGAGGAGCCAGATGAAACTGCGCACGTATCGACGGGCCATAAAGATACTCTTATAATAAACGAGATGGCTGCCTCTCTCCCAGATAACATCAAGAGAGAGCCAAGTCTCGATTGTGAAGTTGCGGCTGTTTTAGTCTTTGAATCCGGCCGTGTTAACGTCTCGTAGTGCCGTTACACAGTGAAAAGAAAAAACTTTGGCAGTATTATCTGATCAGTTTGGTTCAATGTTCCTCGAGCAATAGACCTAAAGCATCGGTTACTTGAATGAACTGATTTCATCAAATCAAAGGTAAGTCACCACACGATCGTGCGAAAGCTAATGTCACACGATCAAACCGTGCTATTAATTTATCAAAGTCATCTGTTTTGATTGGCGCTAATCATCGAATAAGCCAATCACAGGCTTTCATGGGATGTGACCTCGTCCGTTTGACGGCTAGATTTGATCGTGTGATGTTAGCTGAATGGTGTGCCGATCGTCATGTGACGTGGCTCCAAGACGTCTTTTGATCGTTGAGTGAAGTGAGCCTTTTTCGTTTCGCAACCCAAGTAATCAAATCGGGTGTAATTGGCCCATTGAGTCACTTATGGGAGTTTAACTCATTAGCTAGGACATTAAGTAGTTGTTCCCTTGCTGAGCTTTGGATGATTATTAACAGTTTACAGTTCATACTTACGAGTTTATCCACGATTCTCACCTCGTGCTGAAAACTGAGGTTCAGTAATTTAGTAACCACACCTTGAAAATTAAGTTAATGTGCGGATAGGAGCCGAAACGTATTTTTGGTTCCAGTTGTTCTTGAAGTTATTTTGGAAGTGAAGGGGATTGGAAAGTTTTTGGCTAGTTTTCATTTCTCCTTTTATTGTAACCAACCAAACGTGAGCCATTTTTGCGGTACATAGCGTAAAAAAAAATGAAAAATATAAAAATAGGTATAAAAATGAATTTTACAACGTAGTCCCAGGTTTTGACATAAAATGTATTCATTTTGAACCGCAATGAAAACATTTTTGGTTTTGTTTTTTTTTTTCTCTCCTAATTTTTTTCCCTTACACGACTCTTGACGTCTTTGAATGCCATTTTCCTCATAGTCTAAAGTGGAAGTCATAAAATTTCACTAAATTCGTTGCGCTAAAAGCGTCGCGGGGAAGAGAGTTTAGCTTAACTTACGTAACTTTGAAAAACTTGTTTGAAGATAAAACAGTTTAGTCAAGAGTCCCGGCGCTAAAATTCTTCCTGTGACAGCTGAAATATTTTGGAGACAACTAAAATTCAAAGGGGCTTTTAGACAAGATTTCAGCGTTTATAAATCAATGCGACGCTCTTGCTGGTCCATTCTGATATTTTTCCTCGCAGAAATTTATTTTAGAATGATGATTAATAGCTACTCGAAGTTTTAACCCTTTCTAAAGCATATTGGCGGTTCCAGCAATTTGGCAACACCGGCCTTCCTCCATTTAAACCTATGGAAATGTATCGATTCTCGGAGGGGCCAGGTGCTCCGGCAAGAATCGATTATTTAGCATGGGTTTAAATGGAGGAAATTCGGTGTTGCCAAATTGCTGGATCCGCTTCTGCGAAAAGCCACATTTTCATAACGCTAACTTTCGACGGAAACTAACACCCGTTTTATTTCCGTAAGAAGTTTACACAGGGATGACTGTATCAGTGGCGTGGCCTGAATATTCGATAATCGATGTTTCCCCATTTGAATGCGTGGTAAAGAATCGATTATTAGGGTGTTCGCTGCGAACCTCCTGTTAACCGATCCTTTTCCATAGGTTTAAATGACCGATCAATCGATATATCGCAAAGCACGCCACGCCATTGGACTGTAATTGTGAGCGATGTGGAGTCGGAAAGCGTACGAAAAATCTCAACTATGAATTGGCTCCTATCCCCAGTCCCAGCTACCGGGACTGTATTTATTATTCGCTAGGAACGAAGCGAATGTTCTAATGCAAATTTATGACAGTGAGCCCCACACGGCCACAGGATGAGAATGAGAAAGCCGCGTGCAGTGTTTTGAAAGTGAGAATTCCTCCTGGCTCTTGTCGTCGGCAGAAGGTCAGACTGGTATTTTTTAAGTTGTGTGCGTCAAACACCTCCTTGTATTGCTCCTGCCATCGTCTTCGTTGTCAGATCGAGGTTCATTCTGTGATTCCCTTCATCAGCGAGTTCCTTAAATTTTTCACAGAAATGCATTTTGATTACTCATATTTACAGATTAAAACATTCAAAAAGAACTTTCGGTCTGGATCTATAATCTGTATGCCGTGTCTAGTCTCCACGAATCGAGCACATCATTTGTTCATTCGAACATTTGAGCACTCGATTGGGTTTTTTACTGCACAATTGGACGTATTTCTGTCAAACGGAACTAAGTGCATTTTAACGTGAGCCCTGTTATGCATATAGTGTCATGGGTCTCAGGGTTCATGTCTTAATGCACATAGTTCCGTTTGATAGAAATATGTCCAATTTGTCGTTTTTTGGACGAGGGAACGTAACTCCATTCCATGGTATCAAAATTGACTCAAACAATTCATTTTTTTACGAGAATGCATGCATGCAATATTCTTCCAACATTTTCTGGTTTTTGCATGAGATCAGAAGAAATCCGTTGATCCGTTCAGTTAGAAATTCCCAAGATTCGCCAGGTAAAAATTCAATTTGCGGAGTGAAATTTGGCAACATTGAAATATAGTTACGTTCATTCTGGAGGAAGACGACGAATTAGGCAGCTTGACTTGTTCTTTTCGGAAATGTCGACTGTTGAGGACTTCCAAAGTTCAGTATTTCTTGTCCTTCATTGAAAAGTTTCTCCTTGCGCCTTGTTCTCAAATGATTTGTATCCAAGCTCAAAAAACAAGGTACTTGTCGTGTGAGTCGGTCTCAACCGCGTTAAATCATTCGAGTAAAAGTTGTGACGGAAATGACGCAGTAATATTAAGATCAAAAGTGATTTTCATGTCAACACAGACTTCGATCATTCTCCGTACTGAACTTCCGGATTCTTAGGCCATGCAGAGAGTTTTACGGTCATCTTACGCTGCTCTTGGAAGTTCTGTCAGCTCTGAGATATTGCAAATTTACGAGTTTCGTGACGTAAGTTTCATTGGCGAATCTAAATTTTAAGGTTTTTCCTGTCGTGAAATAATTTCCTTTACAAAACTCTAGTCCTAGGTTGCCAAGAAACAAAGTCCACACCGTAGTCGAATTGAGCATTTAATCAATTTTAGTGGACTCTGCTGTGAAACATTTTCTCTGTGCGTTGAATTTTTCCCGTTTAGTTTCCAAATATCATCTATTCGAGTGAGGAGAAAACTTCAGTGTAACTCGAATAGATGATTCGTCGAACAATATAGTATTCAAGGCGGAAATTTGGCCCACGCTAGTTTCGCAATTTTGGCGCGCGTTCTAATTCACTAATATGAACGTTAAAAATAAATGAATAATCCCTTAAAAATGTGGCAAACAACTAGCAATTGTCGGTACTTAGCATGCAAGGGTTCAGGTGTTATTTCGATAAAGCATAATCGCATCATCGACATAACGTAGGTTTGATGGGTAATGGCTTTCAAAATCGTGATCTCGGCTCGGAAGCGCCTTCAATTTTTGTGATACTCTACGTTTTGTCCCGGAGTTAGTTTAGTTGCTTGACGTGTCCGAACCCAACTAAGGCCCCGGATTTTACCACACGCTCTCCTGGTTGTGCCTTTTACTACCATGTTTTTACGGAGGAAAGAGTGTCCATTCACATTGAAGTCAAAATGATCAGTGCTCTGCTCTTGTTCCTCTTTTCAGAATTGTATACTTTTCCATTAATTCATTGGTGGCTCGCAAATTGCTGGCGAACGCTAATTGCCTACGGCATAGACGGTTAATTTTGAAAAAAGTATGAATATTCAAGTATTTTGAATAAACTTTTGTCGCGAAAATACGTCTCTTAATTATTTAATATTCACTCTATCAAGTTATCAATTTTAACGTGACCACTTATTTAGAAGCGTTGTAATTTTAGGGTCATAATCGACTGAATTGAACGATGGATTTCTTACGAAACTTACAAATTTGATAGAGTCAATTAGAGACAAATGTTTCGATCAGAGACTCCACCAATGAAATCGCCGGCGAGGTTTTGCGCACCAAACTTGCGTCCCCGATTGGCTGCTTCTGGACTCGCCATCTTCGGAAACGACGACCAATGCAAGTCTCGGTGCACTGATCGAACGCGCTTGCCCGACAGGCACCATGCGGTACCGTGCAGTGCACAGTCGCAGTTGCAGCGGCCTTGTGACCCACTCGCCGCGGCCGGCGCAACTTGCTCGCTTGGGTCACAGAGAAAGTCCCGGCGGCCCCCCCCCCCCCCCCCCCCCCCCCGGTCTAGGAGCCTGATGACATCAGCCTCGTCCGGAGCCACTTCAACTTTTTGCTCGTAGCCTGTTGTTGATACCGATCCGGCTCCTTGTTCATTCATTCGTTCATTCATTTGTCTTACTTACCTCCTTCGGGCTCCGTGCCACGGCTCCGATTTTCCACGTCCCCGGCTCCTACGGGGAGTCGCTGCAACGCACCGCCGTTTCTCTCTCTTCAATAGGTTTCGATTCTTTCGATCGGTGAAATTGGAAGAGGCCTCGCTATTGTTCGACGATGAGTCTGAATCGATACCATCGAAACCTACTCAATCGTAAATCTCTCAACTGGGACGTAACGCGACGCCTAGAATAGCCTGGAAACACAATCCTAAAAATCGATGAGCCTGAATGAGTGCAGATTCGTACGATGTTTTGTGATGTATCGAATCTGTGAGAGACTTGAACGCCCGGGTATAAAAGTTGCTGAAAATAAAGATTGGAATTTTTTATCCTGGGATGGTTTCCCGCCGCCTTCATCATTCGTTTCGATCAAAATTCCATTCGAATCTTATCTTTTTTTCTTTTTTTTTACAATAATTTGTAATATTAGCATATTGCCCTTCGATGTATTTGGCTAGTTTTCAAAAGTTTCAACTAGACAATCTCAAAATGTGCTGTTCGTCCTTCAACGGATGTCGCGTAATACCTGTGATTTATATTAATTTTTCAATCGATTTTGGATCGAGTCAATATGAGAGGTCGGACATAATTTAGAAACTTTAAACGCTTATAACTTCATTTATATAAAACTTTGAGGTTCTAAAAGTGATTCCATTGGTTTTCCCTTGAAAGAGCTTGATGCAAAAACGGCTTTTTTCGCCCCCCCTCTGGAAGTTCTTCAGACTTTGTCTATTGATTACTCATACTTGAGCGCTTCTTTCCCAAATTTTCAGACCCCCAAAAATTTTGGAGGGGAGCTAGGGGGGGTGGAAGTCAAAACCTGTGAACCTCAATATCTCTTGAGCAAAGAAAGATATCGAGGTCCGGTTTGGACGAAAAATCGTCTAAAATTGCATACTTTGAGATTTTAAAGGTCGAAATTCCGATATCACATTTTTAAGTTAACATATGTGCTTATTTCCAGTTTTTAGGTCTAGAAAATTTCTTTTAAACGAAAAATTTACAAAGATCTCAATTTTTAATTTGAACCAAAATCAGTTTTTTAAATTGTTCGTCTTTTTCCGCATCCAACGAGTGGTCCATTAAGCTGGGAACCAAACGGTTCCGGAGTTATGATCGATTGAAGTTTCCGCTCAACGCGCGCCGACCGATTTTCGCGCGAAAAAAGTCGGATTTGACTGTTATTAGATCAGATTGAATGTTCAAACTGAGCAAAATGCTGTATTAGGGACTCTTGAAGGTCGCTGAGTTCAGAAATTACCGATACTTCCAAAAAATTCTCGTTTTTAAAATTGCAGCTTCGGACAGGACCACTGAACGGCCGGTCGGCGCTCAGTGGGCCTCTAAAATAGCGCTGCGGAGCTGTAATTTTAAAAACGTAAATTATTTGGAAGTATCTGTAATTTCTGAACTCAGCTACCCTCAAGAGTCCCTAATAAAGCATTTTGCTAAGTTTGAACATTCAATCTGATCTAATAACAGTCAAATCCGACTTTTTTCGCGCGAAAATCGGTCGGCGCGCGTTGAGCGGAAACTTCAATCGATCATAACTCCGGAACCGTTTGGTTCCCCAGCTTAATGGACCACTCGTTGGATGCGGAAAAAGACGAACAATTTAAAAAACTGATTTTGGTTCAAATTAAAAATTGAGATCTTTGTAAATTTTTCGTTTAAACGAAATTTTCTAGACCTAAAAACTGGAAATAAGCACATATGTTAACTTAAAAATGTGATATCGGAAATTTCGACCTTTAAAATCTCAAAGTATGCAATTTTAGACGATTTTTCGTCCAAACCGGACCTCGATATCTTTCTTTGCTCAAGAGATATTGAGGTTCACAGGTTTTGACTTCCACCCCCCTAGCTCCCCTCCAAAATTTTTTGGGGGTCTGAAAATTTGGGAAAAGAAGCGCTCAAGTATGAGTAATCAATAGACAAAGTCTGAAGAACTTCCAGAGGGGGGGCGAAAAAAGCCGTTTTTGCATCAAGCTCTTTTCTCCAGGAAGCATCCCTCCAAGTTTAAAATGTGACGAAATAAACATAAAAATTTTCAATTTTATTAAATAATTTCATGCCCGACCTCTCTAACTGACTCGATCCACTGTGTGACAATTGCTACAGCGGAATTGTGTTTTGTCTATTTGATGTAATTTTCAAGCGGCCCCGGAGGAAAATCCCAAGTACCCTCTTTTTTGCTGCGTAGATCACCTGGAAGGTGCCCAGGTTGAGTTCATTTCTTCAAACGCTAGATTTTCTCGTGTTAAGAATAATAATGTTTCTGATAAAGCGACATTGTGTCATAGCCAGCAATAAAAAATGTTTTAGAGAAACGTACACGCCTACGATTCCATCGGCTACTTTTACTGCTGTCCATCGACCGCCAACTCTCGGGCGCCCATTCTCTCACGGTCTAGGATGCAAACATTATCGGCGAGGTGAGAAAACTTTCGCGGCCTTGGATTTAGAAATTTGTGAAATTTATTGCTCGTGCGGAAGATTAAAATTGCGTACGTGCGACGCGGTGCGCCACACCGTATTGCTCCGCCACTCCGCCACGGTCAGTGTATATCCGTCCGGTTTTTGTCGCTTTTTTCTTTCCCCGACCACGTTCACGGCGACCCGCCACGCACTGCTATCCCCCCGGGTTTACAAATAGCACGTGGGAATTACTCATTTTCCGACACCGAAAAAATAATCGCTCTCTTTCCAAGTTATGGATTAGTCACCAGTGTGTCAAAAGTGATTTATTACTCTCGGTCTGTCTCAAAAGTTCGTCTCTGCAAATCTTCAGCTTCCACTATCAAACCAAAATGGCCAAGAATGTTCATAAACAGCGTTCTTCCACCAAAATGGCCAAGAATGTTCATAAACAGCGTTCTTCCACCAAAATGAGTAAATTTATGCAGAAACTAAGTCATATTCGTGCTTTACCAACGATCGATCGTAATTAATCACTCTGGACAATTTGAATTCATAGATTGGCTCCCTTTTTGGTCTCTAAGAACTCCATGACCCAACCTCAAAATTACCGACTTGTCCGTACTTTTCCTATGTTTGATTTAGTAATGCTTATTTATGCTTTAGTTTTTTGGTGTAATTTTTGCGCTTTGATACGGGAATACAATTTTTGGCACAAAAACATTCGCCAACGCGGCACTCTGCTTCCCCCTCCTCTGGGTTTGGCGCGGTGTACGCGAAACTTTCACGCAGAATCCGCGAGCACCTTTCTCCGCGGCCGGCGGCGCGGCGGAGCGATCGAGTGTTCGTTGAACTTGACACTTGGCGAGCGGGGTCCGCACGGCGCGGGAGTGACATCACCATGTTTGGCCGCGCGCCAAAATCGAGTTTTGGGCCGCCGCGGCTCATCGTAATAGCCCCCACCCCCGCCCTCTCTTCCGCCTCCCGGGGGGCGGGTGATCTTGAGCCGGGTGCCGGGTGGCTGTGCTGCGTCCAGTCCGGTGTCGCGGAATTGAGTCATGCCTCGCGATTTCACTTTCTTCCGATCGAAATCGAAACGCCAGATGACGCCGCCGCCGACGCCAACGGCAAAACGGTTCCTCGTCCACTCTCCGTTCACCGGCGCGCCCCCGGCAGCCATTGTCGATTTCCCCCGTTGGCAACATTGTTTTTTCCTCATTTAAATCTATGTAAAACAATCGATTTTTGGTGAGGCAGCTTGCCTCTCCTATAATCGGTGTTTTAAATGGATTTAAATCGGGGAAAAACAATGCCAACTTTCAAGGATCGACACTGCCGGCAGCCCTGATCGTCACAGCCTGGTCTTCCCTGTTAACTCGCATGTGCAGCCTCTCATTTCACATGTCTCTCCTGACTTGATTTTGCGATGAAAAACAGAACTAAACAAGGTACGATTTCAAGCATTTTGATGTATTTCCTCCTCTCCAAAAATTCACCAAGAGTATGATTTGCGTCTTTAAAGTTGCTTATATAGTAACTTACGCCCAAGATATCACGAAACTCATAACATCCTGCTGTCATGTCAATCATAATTGTTCCGACTCCTCTGCAGCAAAATTGTCACTCTTTTAACCTAATTGATCCAGTCCAGACTCCGAGTCTCAGGAAATAAAATATTCCATACGTAACGGAGCTTGTCATAGTGGAAGGAAGCGATCGGTCTGTACCCGCAAGGGATTTCTGGAGTCAGGGTTCCGGAAATCCTTCATTCGCAAAGAGCGAATGATAATTATGGGAATTATCGGGTCTGATTGTGCGTTTGCCACAACCCAAGCACCCGAGCTCAGGATGGAAGCTCTCCGCGGTGAGCGCCGGATGCGACTACTCAGTGTGGAGTGTCAAAGCTCTTAATCAGTACCCCAGTGGGTGCTTGGACGGGGTCCTCCCAAGTCTTCACTTACGGATTCCTTCTCCGCTACCGTTATTGGTGTCTTTGATGTAACCGAGTGGAGAAGCGTTTCAATAACGCCTCCTCAAGAGTTTCCTAATGGTCAAGCACTCTTGAATCCTCTCTTCAAAAAGAACGCTATCATCGGAAGCCGAAAGGTATCTCACCTAAACTTTCCGTATCATGATGTCATGATCATGTCTGAGCTATTGCCAAGTTATTCCCCGAGTTCTGTTTTCTCAGGAACCTATGAAGCTTCACGAATCATTTTTATAGAAATATGTAGAGAAAAGCCGTACCTTTCTCAGCTTTTTATTTCATTGAATATTCAGTTTCAAATGACATGGTCACTCGGAAATTCTCCCGCCGGCCCTTCTTCAGATCCTAAAATGTGTACAGTTATGAGTGAATTTAAACAAGTTCGTTACGCTGATAGCATGTAATATGTTGCTTTTGAAAGTGAACGTTTGAATACTGACCCCTCGATTATTAATTTCCTTAACTAAGTTTTCTGTAAATGATTTATTTTTCAATTCAAAAAGTTTTTTGATCTTCAGTCTCATTAGCTATTAAACACACACAAAAGTAATAATCAGCATTTATATTTATTTACCAAGCAGTATTTTTATTTTTATTTTTTTTTCAGTAGTATCAGCATTTGAATAAGCTTTTTTACAGAATTATTTTTGAAATTTTAAGTAGGTGAATAAGCTCTTAAATGGCTATATAACGAATTATTTTGTTGAAAATGTGTTATTCATTTTCCGGTTCCATTCAATGCAGCATGTAATAACCGAGAAGATTTTCAAAATCCGGAACCAACGAGAGTCCACACAAACTAAGTTGACGTACTTTTTGAGTGAGGCAGAAGATCCGCCATGTTGATTCCTGCATTACCTCCGATGCTACATTGAAGCTCTGCCGTGCTAAGGAAGGAAGCCGTATAAACATTCGAGAGTTGCCAAATTTCCTGAGATAAAATGTTTATTTTTGACGAACGCTATGAATATTTTGCCTTTAAATTTTTAGAAACTTTTGGTGAAATCGTGAACAAAATTATGTGAAAAATTGGAAGGAAAATATCCACAAGTTTACCAGGAAATTCGTGTTTTATCAAAGGATATTTGGCAACGCCTAAAGGTTCATACGACGTTTTCCCTTAACTGTCCGGCAGAACTATCTGGCTGATTTTCTGCCATACTCTATGCAGTTATCTAGCCCACCTCCACGAACGCATTTAATCAGGGAGATAAATGACTTGAAGGATCTTGAGGAGATAGTCTGGAGGTAAATAAGGTCAGCGGACGTATTTTGTATTCTGAGCCGTACTTTTCCCTGGATTTTCGAGTTAAGCGGACAATTGAGTGGCAGAAAGTGAGCCAGAAGCAGTGGTCGAGCTGGTGTCATTGAGGAGGCATTTGTTTCCTCAGCGACAGTGACCGGTAACGAGTGGAGAATAGTGAGTAGACCGCAAGTAGGACAGCCGACAGTCAGTGGTCATTCATGAAGATGAAGAGCAGAAGACGCTGGACCTGACTGACTCATCTGTGCCACACGCCGGTCCGGTAGTCCTGGTCCCTGCCCCTAATTCACCTCCTGCATCCCTCTTGACCCCACAATACTGCCGTGCTAAGAAAAAACGCCGTATGAACCTTCAGGCGTTGCCAAATTTCTTTAAGTAAGTCATGGATTTTCGGGGAAATCTGTGTATATTTTTCCTCCAATTTTTAAGGTAATTTTCTTCGCGATTTCACTTAAAGCTCCTGAAAATTTCAAGGGAATATATTCATAACTCTCTCCCGAAACGAACATTTTATTAAGGGAAATTTGGCAACTCTCGATGGTTCATATGACGTTCTTCCTTAGCACAGCAGAATCCTTCGTACATTTTATTTTATACTTCCAATATCTCTAAATCCCACTAATTCTGTCTTGAAAGAGGAAAAAAAGGTAGCGAAAGTTTACTCGCAAAGAAGAATCCCCCTCCTCCCCCCGTAGTAATACGCTCATTAAAATAATAAACTTATGTTTACCAATCTATCTAGACGAATAAACCATCTTTCTAGTTTTACAAATTATTAGGAACATGTAGTGAAGTGTTCGATGCCATGAGGTAGGCCGGGAAGCGTTCAAGAGATATATTATTTTGTTTCGTTGGTGTTTTGGGGGGGGGGGGGAACACACAAAGAGGAAAAATAATACGAAATTTTGATTAATATGGAAAGTGGAGCAACAAGTCCTCGGTTTCCTGTATTTTCCCGTTGTTTTCTGCGCTAAATTTTCGGAAAATTGAACCAAAATCAATAGAAAATCTGGGTTGCTTTGTGTTCTACTTTCACTCTGAAACACACCATGTAAACCCTCTGCGATTTAATTTTTGGCGACTGTTGCTTGCAATAAATACGGTGATTTAATTAACATTTTCATAAATCAGTAAACTGCTAAAGTACACATTTTTACCCGAATTTTGTGGGAAGTTTAGGACTCTCATTAGAAAAAAGATGTATTGTTCAATGTGAAAGTTAAATGCAGTTAGCCCTGCAGCAGAATTAATTTGTTGCAATTTTTCCCTCGTACACGCGGTCTCTAAGTCGTCCCCTCAAGCAACTGAATGAGAACGTAAAGCCATTCATGCATGTTTTAAGATGATAAAAATGCACCTTTAGTCAATGAATCAATAAATAAGTTTGTTCACCACCGCAGTAATCGCACGGTGGCTTAATAAGCCCTCTCTAGAGGTTCTTTGCACCACTGGCCGTGAATAATGCATGGGTAAAATTTAAGAGAAAGTGAAAAAAATATCGGCAGATATTCCAGTATCAAAACCGGTGGCAGTTACCTCTACGTTGGAAAAATCTCTGAGTCATACTATCAACAGAACTTATACATTTAGTTAAGCTGTTCCGTAATCTGCTTTTGTCATAAAAAAACGGGCATTAACTATCGAAGGCTCGATGCTTTCGTTTCGTTTTTTCATACGTGTTGTATACGAACTCAAGGGTATGTCAAGACCTAGAAAATGATTTCCCATTTTGTTGCCAGAAATTGTATCCAGATTTGACGATAAAATTGACACCCCTACAATAAGACAGACAGCAGTGTTACGTATTTATTAAGTTCATTACGATATCAAATACCGAATAGTTAGCGAGAACCAAATAAACCGAGAAAAAAAGAAGACATTTGAATATCTGATAACTAAACCATTCCTCGTGAGACACTTTTGAATGAAATTCTACCATTTCGAACCACGGGCCTTGAACCTGTTAAATTTCCGAACCCAATTAAGGAAAAAAAAAAAATCAAAGCGCCGTAGCGGTAGCAAACCTCATATCCACCATCTCTTCATTCTTCACGCTGAGGGCCCAAATCCTATCGAATAACTGCCAGGAGAGGCGTTCCTTTTAGATCATAGTAGCGCTCGAAACAAAGCACGAACAAGTGAATCGTTGAATGTTGAAACTATCTGATGAGCCCTAGAAAATAGCTATTCTTACGGCCATCAGAACTCGTGAAGAAATGGACTCGTTAGGTTTTAACATGGACCGATTCAAGTGCCCAATTCTGAACATCGCGAACTTATCCGCGTCCAGTAAAGCCGGCTCCAGACTACGCGGCATTCGCCGAATATTACTCGCCGAATACCGAATATTTGGCAAGTCCCGCGTAGTCTGGATGGAACATTCGCGTCTACTTGGCTCGTGCTGACACGAGGCGAGTCACTCGGCTCGGCATTCGCCCCAACCCGCTAAAAGTCGGTTTTTGTGACACGAGTCAAAGGGATCCCGAGCACGAAGCCGAGTGTCCATCGCGACATCGGGGTGCCATCCAGACTACTCGTCCTCACTCGCCGAATGTTCGCTATAGGTTTTGTAGGAAGGGGGCGAAGAGGTGCAGCGTTTTCCAGTGTTTTTTTTGACTTGGCGAATATTTGTCCTTTCCCATCAGAAATTTGTTATTTGCCAAATGACGAGCCAAGTACGACTTTCACGAGTAGTGTGGCGCTGTACACTCGTGGAAACGCTCGAATCTGCCCGTCGCTTCCCGAACCCCGAATATTCGTGACTCGGCTCGGTACTCGGCGAATGCCGCGTAGTCTGGAGCCGGCTTAATAGTGACCGCACGCCGCATATGAGATCCGCCGTGCTCCGTAAGAAACTCCGTATAAGTCATCAGGCGTTGCCAAATTTCACTCTGAAAATCACGAGTTTTCAAGAAGATTTGCGAATATTTCTCTTCCGATTTTTCAGAGGATTTTGTCCGTGATTTGATCTGATAAGTCTCGAAAGTTCAAGGAAATATATTCATAACTTTTTTCGAAAACAAATTTTTCTGAGAGGAAATTTGGCAATATTGGAATGCTCTTACGGCGTTTTTACTTAGCACGGCAATATGAGATGTGAACGGATCGCACCCGATCCTGGCAGCAAGACGTCCGACTTGTTTCTTTTTATGGACAAGTTGGAGGGTCAAATAAGCGATGCGCCGACTCCGGACTCCGGATTGCGCTTTGTCGGGAATACGGTCAGTGCGGTTGAAATTTAATGGAGCAATAATCCCGATGTACATTCAACGAGCTCGCAATGCCGTGCTAAGCAAGAACGCCGTATGAGCCATCAGGCATTGCCTCATTTCCTTCGAAAAATCACGCGATTCCGCATGGTAAAGCATTACCTAACCATGCGGATTTTTCGGTCAACTTTCTTGCTCGCGCGTTCAAGTCTCCACGGTATCATATTTTCATTTCAAAGATTTCGCCCTAAACAATTCTCGGTTTTTTCGTTTTCTCTTGAAGGGCACTCACAAGGACATTGAATTGTATAGAACAAGCAGTGCTTATCGGTGCTGCCGTGCTAAGGAAGAACGCCGTATGAACATTTGGGAGGTGCCAAATTTCCATTGATAAAACATGTATTTTTGACAACATTTATGCATACTTTCCCTTGAAATTTTCACATATTTTAGATTAAATTGCGCACAAAACTGTCTAAAAAGTTTGGAAAATAATACCCACAATTTTCCCTGTAAATCCGGTTTTTATCGGAGGAAACTTTGCAAAGTTTGAAGGCTCATACGGCGCTCTTCCTTAGCACAGCAGAGTAGATCAAGCCCAGGGCCGCTGCCCGGCCTTACCCACAGCAGCGGGCGCTTTGCGGGTCCCGCGTGAGCTAAGTTTCCAAAATCTGGATAATGCACCGGGCTCGTCTAGGGCCGATCACTCGTCGATAGCTGCAAAAATTGTACAAACTGGATCAACAGAGCGCCAGAACGAACTGTAAATGAAAAATGTAAATTTAGGTAGTCAGAGAGCTTACGGTAATGATTCAATGTTTTTCCTCTTTTTTTCTTACGAATGTGAAAAAGGGCTATGTCCAAGCACATAGCAACACTGGGAAAAAAAACACATTGGATCTAGAGTCCAGACTCTTAAAAACACCGACAAGAAAAAATACTCTTGATTCAATCGGATTTTTGCTTCAATCAAGAGCCAAGCCTCTTAATTTAAGCGGATTTCCTTTTGATTTAAGCTTAAATCTGTTTGAATCAAGAGTATTTTTGCTTGTCAATGTTTTCAAGAGTCTGGACTCTAGATCCAATGTGTTTTTTTTCCAGTGAATGGTTCCTTTTTATGTTCGCCAGAAATGCAATCAAAGTCAAAGATAGGAGCCAACACGTGGATGGATTTAGTGGATATCACTACTGATGGTGATTAGAACCAGCGGGGATTAATACTGGCGGAGTATAACTGTCGTGATAGCGAAGAGAGCAGTAAGTGCATTTCTGCACGAGCCATGATCAGCAAATGCTTTCATGTGTCTCGAGGTTCATCCCAGCATGGACTTACTGCTCTCTTCGCTATCACGGCAGATAGGATCAGCCTATCTATAGTATTTATCGCAGGACCTATCGAGTAAATGAATGACCACGTATGTCGTGGATCCGAGGACCACCAGGCGTTTCGTTGGAGGCCACGTATGTCTTCTCTGACACTATACGGCCACTACTGAGCCTTTACTTGATGCCTGGCGCTTGAGCCTGAAGTTAACATGTCGAGTCGTTGGATTCGTGGTCTCATTTTGACGTGGGCTCGTGAGACACGCATCGGCTTACGCACGCTTGCCCCGCTGAAGCCGTGACGTAACGCAGCGCCCTCTGGATCACTCCCCCTCCTCCCGGCCAGGACACCATCCCGATACCATTACAACGTTGCCAACGCCGCGTTCTGGTGATGGATCAAATTCGATATACTGGAAAAAAGACACATTGGATCTAGAGTCCAGACTCTTAAATACATCGACAAGAAAAAATACTCTTGATTCAATCAGATTTAAGCTTAAATCAAGAACCAAGCCTCTTAATTTGGGCGGATTTCCTTTGATTTAAGCTTAAATCTGATTGAATCATGAGTCCTTTTTCTTGTCGATGTTTTCAAGAGTCTGGACTCTAGATCCAATGTGTTTTTTTTTTTGTTTTTTTTCCAGTGAATGAACGTTTCCTCTTTATTTACCAAGGGTGCAGAGAATGTACGGTAATCGCTCGCGCGTGGCGTGCGGAAATTGGCGAGTGCGTTTTTCAACATTTTTCAATGAAATTTTTTGTGTGTATGTACAAGCCGCTTTTATGGCGCGCTAGGGCGCTCTGCGAGGTGCGATTGTATCGATATCGATTGGTTCAACATGTAATTATAGCCTCAGAGTAATCTTAGGGAACGGGTTTTTTGATAGATTTTTGATACTCGTGAGTGCAAAATGGCAATGAAGAGTGCGATTGTTAGGAATTTCCTCATTTTCAGCTTTTTCAACTTATGTCATAAAATTCTTGTTTGAGGTTATGCTCTATTGTTTTGAACCAAACGATACATCGAGCCACTATCGAATATGATCTGTAGAGTACCTGTCATGTATAAGGAGAGTGAGTACGTGTCCAAAATTTGTCGAGGCATTTCAAGAGTTTTTTCAACAGTTTGTCTTATTATACCAATGAGGCTCCCTTCTATTACCGCTGATTTTTGACGTCTCGTAAAAGCAAAACTCAACGCTATTTCGAGGGATTTCAGGGCGTGTATAATACAATTTACGGTTTAGATCACATTTTACGTCATGGACGTCATATCCAAGTAGTTAGTGTGGTATGAACATGTGCAAAGAATGTCGGAGAAGAGAATGCCCAAACAAGTTTTAATCAAAGACGAGCAGGGGTGGCGGCAGGGCATTAACGAAGAGATGTTGCGTTCGTTGTCAGTTGCCCCCGATGACCTTTGGGAAGACAGGCACATGTGGCGTTTCGGTGTCGCAGAACGCCAGTGTGCGTCGAGGGAGCGACTTTAATGTATGTATGTATGTAAATAACATTTACAGATGTGATGGGAAATTTTGGAGTTAAGAATCTTAATCTCAGGTCAAAATTTAACAGGTACCCTGAGAGCGTGAAATATTTTAACTATGGATCAAATCCGTAAGAACTGAGAGCATATAACCAGGCCATAATGAAACCAACCGATCAATGGAAACACTGGCTGATTTATCGAAAAGCTCCAACGCAGTTACAAACTAGAAAAAAAGCTGAGCTTACGTACATACATAAAGCCGCTTTCACAGCGCAGCCTCGCGCTCTGCGACGCCCAATCGCCATTGCCCGTATCCTCCTAGAGATCATTAGGCAATTGGCACCTCCTGATCTACTCCTCCACTCCTTGTCGCCAACCTTTCACAAAGAAGCTGAGCTTACACCTGGAAATCTTAAAACGTCAGAAAGATGTTATGAGAGTTGTCAAGACGTTTGAAAATATTATTACGACGTCACAACCTTAACCACTTAACGTCTGTTATGGGATTTCAGAGTCGGGCCCCCGGCTAGGCGTCTGTGCCGTGATTTCTAGATTCCTGCCCGTCCGTCACTGGCGCGCGCGGCGCTTACATCACTTTTAATTACAATTATAATTTCAAGGAACTCGCCAAACGGCGCTTACGGAGGGAAATAAATCAGTGTAATTTAAATTTACATGAGCTCCAGTTGGTCCGTCGTCGCTGCACACTTCTCGGGCGGTGTGCGAGCAATCGTTGCGAAAATTTTCAAACTATCAACGTTTGAAATTCGATAACCGGTAGTTCAGGAGTAGTTTAGGAGGGACGTAGCTCTAGGTTGCAGGCTAATTGCGCTCTGTTTCTTAATTGCTCCACGCCAGAACTGGACGCTGCACAGCGAGTGCTCCGAAATTAGTGGCGTTTTGACGCGTCGCACAGTGGATTGAGTCAATAGGAAGGGTCGGACAAAATTTGGAAACTTTAAAAGCTCATAACTCCGTTTATACGCAATTTTGAGGATCTAAATGTGGTTTTATTGGTTTTCTCGTGAAAATTACTGCTAGAAGCAACCCTTATTATGTAAAATACAACAAAATAAACATTAAACTTTGCAGTTTTAGTCAAAAATTTCATGTCCGACCTCTCTGATAGACTCGATCCACTGTGCGCCGGCGCGTCAAGTGCTTTGAGTGACTCGAGGCGCAATCCTTCAAAAAAAGGGGTGTGTTTTTGGGGGCGAATTGTAATCTGGAGTGTTCGGAGCTTGTGGTAAGAGGCGTTCATGTGTGTGAATAATTATACCCGTGGTTGAACATGCCTAGAGCTAGGGGAGATATCATCAGGCAGTTTTTTGCGCAGAAAAGTATCTTACAAATTGGAGCCGTTTTGCTATAATGAAAATACTTTTCCTAGGAGCAAGATGAGATAAAATTAATGACATGAAATATTAAAAACATTGAGTCAGGACGTATCGTTCGAACGACATCAATGAACTTGAAACTTCGATTAAAATAATAATTTAATCCGAGGAAATTGAAGCTGCTGCAAAACGCATGAAAACCGGGACGTTTCAAGTTACTTACAACCTAATTTTCAACCGGAAAAAGAAGTCAAAAATGAGTCGTCGATTCCCTGTTAATACGAGACGAGACTGATCACGAAGTAAACAGAGTAAATAGTATACAAAGTAAACAGTCTTGGCATTTCAAGGAATTTTCCTTCAACCTTATTCTCTTTCAATGGAAATATCGTAAGTTCATCATGCAGAGTATCGGCTCTACGGAAAGAAACAATGTGAATAAATTGAAAGAGGTAGTTTTCTTCATCTCCTGAAGATGGACATTTTGCCAACGAGATAATTTTGTTTTGCCTTCAGCGGAAGACTAAGAAGATAAATCCTGCAATGATTGATTTACCAATCAATCTCACTCAAGTTTTCCCTCTCCAAGGGGCCTTCTCTAAATTACGTAACGCTATAGGAAGGAAGGGGGCGGGGTTCGAGGAGACCGTTACGCCGTTTTGGTTATTAGTGTTAAACGATAGGGACCTACGTTACAAAAGCGTTACAAAGGGGACGGCGAGGGCGTCAAAAATGCCGAAAAAGTGCGTTACGTAATTTAGGGAGGGCTCCCAACTCTTTTTAATTGTTCTGTCCGTCCAATAGTTTTCTTACAATTCTGTTTGTTTTGTATGTTTCAGGTAATGGTCCATGCCTCTTCTATATCCCTGATTTCATTAACAGCCTAAGATTTTAGGCAACAGCTTTGACTGCCTAGTGTTCATGTTGTCGTAAGTAAACCGGAACAGAAATATTTCTTCCTCAATAAAAGTTGTTCTTTATTCGAAATTGAGCAATATTCTACACATATTTGCTCCTCGAAATTTTACGTAGTGTCGCTGGAAATTACCATTTTTCATGATTTTCTCGAGTTTAATGTCGTTTCGACCAGAGCGTAAGGGATTATCAGGGTGACTTGACCTCTCATTTTTCACAATAACCACAGGTTAAAATAGCCTGATTTTCGGCCCTGCTCTTGTCAAAAAACGACATTAGTCTCTGGAAATCTATGAGAAAAGACCATTTTCGATTTTCAGATCCATGTTCACGGCAACGTATCTCACTGAAGAACTCGATGAACGGCAGAAACCGATAGTTGGACGTATTTCTGGCAAACGCAACTATGTGCATTAAGACATGAGCCCTTAGACCCATATGAATACATGCATAACAGGGCTCACGTCATAATGCACATAGTTCAGTCTGCCAGAAATACGTCCAGTCTTTGTTTAATACATGACCATCAGAAAATTCTGGAGGCATAGGAATGCAGGCATGAGGCCGATTTCCTTTTTTTCTTATTTTTTTTTTAAACCAACTTCAAGTAGCCTATCGGTTTATTACCCCATGCTTATTACCCCAGCCCCAGTTGACGATTGCCTGAGACCATCAAACTTAAGTCACCTGACCGGGAATCGAACCCGGGACCCCCAGCGCTACAACCACTGCACCACAGAAGGCCGACATAGTTGGATTTCGTCCCTTAACTGCGTGCCCTCCTTTGTTGTTCAAACTGATTTTATTATTTTTCCGCGGACTTTTAAGGTTCAACCACGAAAACAGGAACCTGTGACCAGGGCAACGGACGAAATGTGAATGCGTGGCACTTGCCGGCCAATCGTTTGGCACGTATCCGGGGAAATGTGGGTTCAGGCGAATGGTGGTGTGATGCAATGCTGCCCGGCCATAAATCGTCATAGCGCATGCGCGCCAGCCACGGCTACGGACACGACAAGGGGAAGGGGGGTAATGAATGGGACACGCTACGGGGACCACAGGCGGAGGCGGGGGGCCCGGCCGTCCGAGTACGGGGCATTCAAGCCCTTGTCGAAAGGCAACGTTGCACCAAGGAAAAACGTCGTATTAGCCATCAGGCGTTGCCTTTCCTTCGACAAACTTGAATTTTCAGGACAAATTGTGGATAATGCCCTTTCGATTTTTCAGGAGAATGTGATCGAAACAGTCTGAAAATTTTACGGAAAAAGGTTCACAACCTCTTTCCAAATTCAACATTGACTGAGAGGAAATTTGGCAACATTCGAATTCTCATGCGGCGTTTTTACCTAGCACGGCAGTATTGTGACTCCCTTTTCGTCAAGTGTAAAATGGGCAGAGAGGTTGTTGCAAGCGCGAAGTTTTACACATAGCCGAATGCACGCGTGAGTCGGAGCTCTGCTTCAGTGCGAGATAATTTATCATTTTCCTCGCGCATGTGCACCGCTCTAGACACTCGTCTATCTTCCTTCTATGCCCCTTGAAACTTCAAGAAGCAAATTTTTCCTCACCCGTTCTCCGCTTTTCTGCCCTCCTTAATTCCTTTTCAAATTTTAAACAAGCCCGTAAGTTCTCTTGTGAATGGCGGCATTAAACAGAATCAGCCCGACAGGGCCGGATTCACCTACTTGCCGCCCCCTTCTCATTCGTTTTGAAACATCTTTAAAAACCATTAAGTGAACGTGCCGGAGGGGTAGGGGTGCATAAGACGCGTTTATTCGCGATGGACATATTTTTTGCGATAGCCCTATGTCAACACTACCAGCAAATTTCACGGAACTTTGCGCGAAAGTTAAGTTCCGTAAACCTATCTCTATGTGGACAAGGCCCTCCATTTGTAAGAAATGAACGAAAAAATTATGAAAGAACAAACATAAATGTGGTTTAATAATTTTAACTTCCGCCGCCGCGCCGCGCTGACCGCACTGTGTTTTGCACAATGCGTGAAGTATACCTACAGTCTTGTAGGCGCTTTGCGTTTCACGTCGAGCCTCGAGCGGTGCTGACCGCACTGTTTTTCACGCAATGCGTGAAGTATTCCTACAGTCTTGTAGGCGCTTTGCATTTCACGTCGAGCGGTGCTGAACGCACTGTGTTTGACGCAATTCGAAATTACTGTGCTCTCAGGAAAAGAGAGATTTTGTCGCCTTTTCTCATTTGTATTTTTTTCTGAATCCGATTTGCTTTATACCTTCACTTAAAAAAATCGCAAAATTTGCCGCCATGGGCCGCGGCCCATGCGGCCACCCCCTTAATCCGGCCCTGCAGCCCGATCACATTAGAATCAGGCGTTGTCTTATTTCCCCTTATTCAATATTTTTACAAGGAGCCTAGCCAGTATCGACATTTTGTAGGTATATTCCTTTTATTAGTATGGGGCTCTCAAATTCACACGGCTCTTTGATACCAGTATTCGTGCATAATGGATGTGCTTGAAGTATCATCAGCATTGAAGGCGAAATGAGACATCTGATCGACCTCACCTTCGTGTAGACGAGTCAAAGATTCAAAGTGTTATTTTTTGTTCATTATTAGTTTTCCTCTTAAAGAGTGGAATATTCGATGAATTTAGGCAGCATGAAATCCAGTCAGACTGATTTTCGTTTACTCCGACCAAATAGATGCTATTAGTGTGACGTCACCATGAGGATTCCTGATCATATCGAATGGGATCTAGATAACAATGACATAACTTCTTTTAATACAACCAATGAGGATGAGAATAAACCGATGTATTTCTGTGACGTGACGCTATTAGCGTCTAAAATAGTTTGACAAACCTATTGAAAAGTTTGAAAGGCTGTCTTTCTTTACATGAAGGATGCAATAAATTGAGCATATTGCATATATGAGCCGGAATTTTGTTGGTTTAGACTAGTTTTCAGTTGGCTTCAAATCCACGGCACGTGACCTAAAATCATTTATGAGTATCGTGGGAACTGGCCGGCCGCAACGTTTGGGCAATCTTTATCTTAGTTTGTCTTCAATGCACTACACTATCGATCCAAGGAACTTGCGTTTAAACTATCGTTGAGTTGTGCAAAATCAAGAGATAACAACAGGAAAAGGCTCTCACACTCACACGGCTCTTTGATACCACTGTTTTTCTTAGTTTTTAATAAGAAAAATATATAATTACGTAGTAATTATAAATAAATACCAAAACAATTCTCGGTAGATGTCAAAGACTGACTGAAAACTTTTATTAACCTCTTATGAGAAAATATACATTTTATCAGCTGACACTGACAATGTTGTCAGATGAACATTCTCCCGAGGGAGCGAAAGTGATTAAAATTTATTTATGATATATTACAATTTATTGATATATTTGTGGATATCCATTTTATATGCTAATTATGCAATTGCTGCTTTATGCATACAATGTCACTGTCTTAGGGGCGTCCCCTGTAGTTGAAATGTCACTGTCTTACGGGCGTCCCCTGCAGTTGAAATGTCACTGTCTTACGGGCGTCCCCTGCAGTTGACCTGTCCATTGTTTCAGAACTGATTTAGTCCCACAGAGATTAAAAAGATCTCTGCATGGAATTATTAGCCCACGGAGATCAAGTAGATCACTGCATGGAATTATTAGCCCACGGAGATCAAATCGATCACTGCATGGAATTATTAGCCCACGGAGATCAAATCGATCACTGCATGGAATTTTTAGCCCACGGAGATCAAATCGATCACTGCATGGAATTAGATTTTTATGGATATCTTTTCATGGATTTTTATCGGTTGAATTATTATTTGTTATGTTCGGATAAGCATTGACAGAATGATTGTTGTCACCTTCTCCGAAGTTTTCCAATGTTAATCCGTTATTTTTCGATAAGTTCAGTTTGTCTCAAGTTTACCTAGAGATTATTTGAAGTTGATGATCGCCCAAAAGGGTGCAGCATTCAATTAAATTATACTTTTAGCATTTGATTTGGGTAAGCGATCACAGGTGATGATTTTTTATTCTTCTTGAATAATCATTCCTGGCCAAATAAAATTGTTGCAGTGTGAGTGCACGCTTCCATGTGTTTGGGAATGTTAAAGTACTCTCTGCTCTGCTCGTTATTGTAGACGGTTTAGAGGTACAGGAATTTAAACTTGAATGCGTTCTTCTGTTTTTGTTCATTATTTTCTTCTTTTGCGTTTCTTTTCATCATCGATAGGCGATGAGCATTCAGTCAGGGTTTCATACAAGATTTCATGCATAGGATGTAGGATGTATATAGGACAACACAAGATGGACCGGAGAACATAGGACGGACGGGACAGCAGAGGATATGGATATGCTCGGTTTAGTTCCTGCAGTATTTTTGCTCTTAGTTGATAATATGTTGCCTGAAACAAGATGACGACAGAAACAGAAAAACGAACTATCTATTTTGCACATTGATATTAACTTGAGATCATAATGATATGTCTGATAATATCAGATCATTTAATCCGTCTTGCTTCTACACCTAGTGTAAAATCTTATTTAGGTTCTTTCTAATCCAGAGATGCCACTTATTTCCAGCTAGAAATAAGAATAACTTTAATCGCCAATACGGGAATTCTAATACTTCTTGAACTTTACTCAGTGGCACATTCGATCAATAATGATCTTCACTCTTATTATGTAAACCACTGAACTCAGACTCGTTTGTTAATACTTTTCTTTCATTTCCTTATTTCAGCAGTATTTATTAGTCTTTCAAATTTAATCTAAATTTAAGGGTTAAATACCTCTTTAAGTAAATGTCTTTAATTTTTCTCACAATGAATTTTCGCAAATCTTTCATCTCTATATATTCAAGAGGATTATTGAAAGTATAAATACATCATACATTTTGGATGATTTCCTTCCGCACCAAAAAGAAAATCACAAATTTTTGGAAATTCGATTTCCAGTTAGAGCGCTATTAAATCGATTTTTTAGGTATGCCATAATAATTTACTGAGGAATTATTAATTTTGCATTATTTTCACCATGTGTTAAAATAGTTTATAATAATTAATCCGCAACGATGATAAATTAGAATTAGTTAAATCCATATATGTTAAACTTGCTTCATTTCTCCATCATGCTCGATTTTAAAACAATCAGTCTCTGATCATAACCTCATTAACATCTTCTGCTCACTTAGGTCATACTTTTTCTTCTCATTCAGATTTATACTCTTTTTTCGCATTTAGGTTATTTCTTCTTACTCAAATGTATACTTTTTTCTTTTTCTCACGCAGGTTGTAAATTGGAGTCAAGCTTTCTTTTTGAGACGACTGTCTTTCGACGTTGTTGCCTACATACCTCCTTCGTTAGGTCTTTATTGCCTAAATGCTCTTCCGCTTAGATAAGCTTAGATGTGATTTTGTAGCAAATATTGCAACTTACTTGGCAACAATGCCAACCTACAACATGCCTGTTGAACATAGTTCAACAACACTTAAATCGTACGATGATTTGACTATAAAACATATAAAACTGAAATAATTTTAATCGTAGTTTTTCATACCATTTTCGGAAAGGTGGACAGGATAACAGGTTATAATATCATCCATTTTCAGGAGTTTTTGAACGAGTTCATACTATGTCATAATTCTCTTCGGCGGGCTTTAGGTGTATGATCAAGTCCGGCTTGTCCTCTTATATGCACGTTTGAGATGATGAAATTTTGCAATTGTCGAAAAATGGCTTGAAGCTCTGCCTTACTCTTCATATCTCCCAGAAAAGTCTGAAAAAGTCAGAAAGTCAGAAAAATCTCCCCCTCTTGAGTTTTTAATTTGGTTTTTTGATTGTTGTTAGAATCATAATTTGTGTATTTTTGTCAGTTTCTTCTCTCTTTTCTTCCATTAGTGTCTTTAGACTTTTATCAATGTTTCGTAGAATCTTGTTTCAAATTCACTCAACTCATTTGGATTTACATCTGGTTCGATCATTTGAAGTTCAAAATTTGCTTGGGAAATTTGGGTAAAGATCTGCGTGGCTTCCTCATAACGAATTTTAAGTTCGTCAGGGCTACGAAGTTCTCAAGGCTTGACAGCTGATAGTTAAGATGAAGTTTTGTTGCCAAAAGGCTGGCTTTTTTCGCTTTTTGCATTGTTAGGCCGAATTACTGTCTGATATTTCCAAATTGAGTCGTGGAAATCGGTCGATTACTGCACGATTTTTAATAGCTCAGGTATGTGGAGACCAATCCGTTACTGCACATACTTGGTATTGACACGGAGATCGAGCAATCACGACTGACTGAAAGCTGTCAAGACTGACTGAAAACTTTTATTAACCTCTTATGAGAAAATATACATTTTATCAGCTGACACTGACAATGTTGTCAGATGAACATTCTCCCGAGGGAGCGAAAGTGATTAAAATTTATTTATGATATATTACAATTTATTGATATATTTGTGGATATCCATTTTATATGCTAATTATGCAATTGCTGCTTTATGCATACAATGTCACTGTCTTAGGGGCGTCCCCTGTAGTTGAAATGTCACTGTCTTACGGGCGTCCCCTGCAGTTGAAATGTCACTGTCTTACGGGCGTCCCCTGCAGTTGACCAGTCCATTGTTTCAGAACTGATTTAGTCCCACAGAGATTAAAAAGATCTCTGCATGGAATTATTAGCCCACGGAGATCAAGTAGATCACTGCATGGAATTATTAGCCCACGGAGATCAAATCGATCACTGCATGGAATTATTAGCCCACGGAGATCAAATCGATCACTGCATGGAATTTTTAGCCCACGGAGATCAAATCGATCACTGCATGGAATTAGATTTTTATGGATATCTTTTCATGGATTTTTATCGGTTGAATTATTATTTGTTATGTTCGGATAAGCATTGACAGAATGATTGTTGTCACCTTCTCCGAAGTTTTCCAATGTTAATCCGTTATTTTTCGATAAGCTCAGTTTGTCTCAACCAAAAGATGATAATTATCTTTTCAATTCGGCTGTATATTCCACTTTTGTGAAAACTTTTAATTTTCGTAAACGTCTTCTAAATTGCGCAGATGAAGATCACGTCGGGGTCACCATGTTTTTCTTAGTTTTTAATAAGAAAAATATATAATTACGTAGTAATTATAAATAAATACCAAAACAATTCTCGGTAGATGTCAAAGACTGACTGAAAACTTTTATTAACCTCTTATGAGAAAATATACATTTTATCAGCTGACACTGACAATGTTGTCAGATGAACACCACTATTTGTGCTTCATGGATGTGCTTGAAGTATCATCAAAATTGAAGGCGAAATGAGAATGGTCTCGACTCCGACTTCGTGCCGCACTGAAGGACGACCTTTTATCAATTCAACGAATCGACTATCCCTGATATTCGAGCATATCTCCGGCAAAGCTGCAAAACCACGCAATTCACTTTGCGACGTTGCAGATTTCCTGTCGTATTTTGATTTTTCTAAAGATGATTATCTATGACAGGCGCTTAATTCACTCATTTGGTGTTTTGATTCGATTTTAAGAGCGGGACTTTTTTTCTCACCGCATTTCTCAGCTGAAGGATCCTAAAGGAGGATCTAAATTTGCCTTCCTACAAATTATGGTACCCTCTCCCCCCAAAACCCTAAAAATAAAAAAGGCAGACTATCGACTATTTTCCTACGGTTTTTTGCCGATAGCTCGGAAACCGTTGATGTTTCTGAAATTTTTGTAATATTTAGACTGAAAAGTAGATAGTAGAAGTATGTTGTGTGAAGTAACGGTTATTTTCCATCCAACTTTGACCCTTCCATCCAAGATTAAAGCCGACAGAGGAGAGGTTTAAACGCATCTCTAGACCACCATATCGATAATTTATCCGTTCAACAACCCTAAATCCAAGTTACACGAAACTTCCGTTGATTGCTCGAGTGAAAGTGAGGGTTACATGACACAGGCAGAGGAATACCGGTCGAAATACCTGGCGACGACTCGAGGTGAGGAGGATGATCAAATCATGTCGGCGGTAATAATTTTTGTTGCCGTTTAAAATTCTTACTTGATTAAAGTATCTCTCTTTCACATCCTCTCTCGTATCGTCTTCCTCTTTTTTTGGGATGTTGTCGTTTTGCGCGCAGTATTATCAATATCTTTTACACAGTTTCTCCTATTTTAGTGATTTCTTCTTTCTAATTTTGAAGCTCATCTCTCACCTCAGAAGTTGCTCAAATTGTGCAAGCTTAATTTCCTGCAAAAACAGAATTCAGGCCCAAGCAGACTGTGATAATCATAAAAAAGACATTTTTTTGAAAAAAATGATAGTGAAACTTTTCGAAAAGTCATAGCACCACACGAAATAATATAGACTTTGTTCAATCTGTACGAAGCGACCAATGTGACTTACCTTCTTTTTGTATTCTGTTTTCGGGAATTCTTTTATGAGCAGGGCCGGATTAAGGGGGTGGCCACATGGGCCGCGGCCCATGGCGGCAAATCTAAGGGGCGGCAAAAATGTGCAATTTTTTAAAGTGCAGGTATAAAAAAAATCGGATTTATAAAAACAAAATTACAAACGAGAAAAGGCGACAAACTTCTCATGTCCTGAGAGTATAGTAATTTATAATTTTGTCGTCTTTTAGTGATACAAGTGACAGCACCCTCAGTAAGTCGAGTTACGAGAGAAACCAAACACGCAATTTGGCCTAGAACGGCGCGACTCGGAGAGAAATGATAACGAGGACTTGAGATGGAAAGGAGAAGCCGGCGAAGCCCGGCGATCGGCATGTAACACATATTAGCGGCTACAAGACTGCACGAATACTTCACGCATTGCATCAAACACAGTGCGGTCATTGCGGTCAGCGTGAAACGGATAGCGCCTACAAGAATGCATGAATACTTCACGCATTGCGCCAAACACAGTGCGGTCAGCGTGAAACGCATAGCGCCTACAAGAATGCATGAATACTTCACGCATTGCGCCAAACACAGTGCGGTCAGCGTGAAACGCATAGCGCCTACAAGACTGCGTGAATACTTCACGCATTGCGTCCAACACAGTGCGGTCTGCGCGGCGCGGCGGCGGAAGTTAAAATCATTAAACCACATTTATGTTTGTTCTTTCATAATTTTTTCGTTCATTTCTTATGAATAAAAGGCCTTGTCCTCACAGAGATAGGTTTACGGAACTTAACTTTCGCGCAAAGTTCCGTGAACTTTTTCTAGTAGTGTTGACAGGGCTTTCAAAAAATGTGCTAAACACGAATAAATGCGTCTTATGCACCCCTACCCCGCTGGCACGTTCATTTGATGGTTTTTATCGAGTTTCAAAACGAATGAGAAGGGGGCGGCAAAATATAGGCGGCCCATGGGCGGTAGGTAAGTAGGGGAATCTGGCCCTGTTTACGAGACGATTTTTCTCGCGGTTTCTTATCGATGAGACTTGAAATATGAACAAAAACTTTTAAGCATCAAATTAATTATCCTAATTCTGATAGTTTTACCGTCTTTTTTGTATCATTTTAATTGGTAAGTACGCTTAAATCATGGAGGTACGTCCTTTTTTGTTTATTTTCAGCTATTCATCGATACAATCAATTTATAAGCAAAATATCCGACTGAGGTAGCACGCACCGGGCTCATAGATTTAATCGGAAAGGTGTTTTGAATGGAACAGCTTTCTTTCGTGCTAGGTAAAATCGTCATGTAAGCATTCGATTGCTGCCACATTTCCTCTTTGAAATTATTTATTTTTGAAGGAAATTTAGAATATTTTTCCTTGAAATTTTCAGAAATTTTAGATGACATCGCGAACAAAATCCTGTGAAGAATCGGAAAAGGGATATTCATAAATTGTCCTGAAAATTCGTGATTGTCGAAGGAAATGTGGCAATGCCTGATGGCTCATAGGGCGTTCTTACTTAGCACGGCAGCCTTGCTCTCTCGCTGTAACCGGTATGAGTTCGCTATGACGGCGGCATGCGGCATGGCGCGGCGCGCGTTAAGGAGTTATCGAACTTGTTTTATTCATTTCTGGCGCTATTGTGTTTTTATTTATTATGAAAATCATGATCGGAGAGCGAAAGTGGTGGCGGCGAGCCGATAAATTTTCGCGGAAGTCGCCTTATTACGGCGATAAACAATCGCAAGGATCGAGCCGGCTTGGCTTTGGCCTGGCACTCCCGGCAGCCGGCACACGTCTCTAAGAGCCGGGAAGTAAAAACAATATGATGATGTATGGACCTAAAAGAGCCGGTGCCCCCCCACCCCCCACCCCCAACCCACGGTTATGTACCGCCCGACGCCTGCTCAGCGTTGCCTATCTTCCCGCCATGTCCTAAAAAAATTAAATAAAATACCGTAAAACCTTTGATCTCCTGAGGTTAGTCATGCCTTATTTTCTATAGAAAAAAATAAATAATATTTTTCAAAACAAAATTATCTACATTTACAGGGTGTCTAGCATCAGGATTTTCCCGATTCTATCAGGACTTAAGGTCAATCAGGATTTAATGTAAAATCGGTCGTAAAATCAGGATTTGAGAAAATTCGGCCGTCCGCTTATTTTCCGTTACTTTTCCGTCATCCGTCCGTTAATTTTTCTACGCAAAAAATCAGGATTTGCTCAGGATTCGAAAAAATTATGAAATCAGGATGTAGCGGTCAATTATCAGGAAAAATCAGGATTTCATCAGGACCTGCCAGAATGAAAAAAAAACAATAAAAAACTAGACACCCTGATTTATTTTTTGGCTTTCTCCGTTCTTCCCTGAACCGTCGAGGGGAGGGGAGTTGGGGAGTGTCAGGACCTTCCTCGAGTAACTTGATACGAAAGGATGAGAGTCAAAAATAGTGTATTGTCTTCTGAAAATAGGTACACTGAAAGTTCACAACACCGATTGACGCACTGTTTTAAACCTAATCTAGGATTTGACCCGTTTTCTTCAGAATTGTATCGAAAATTAGACACTCTTTTCTGATCGGTCCAAGGTCCAACGGTGATACAACTTACTGATACAATTAACTGGACCACATTTTGCAATAAGGAACCACTTTTTCTGGCTCATTTTGGAAACAACATATGTGACATTGGTTTCCTTAAGCAGAAAGGTGCTTTTGTGGAGGAGACAGAGATAGTGGTTCCTTATTGCAAAATGTAATCCAACTTGTCGTGAATCCAGTCGCGAAAATTCGCTTATGCTGTCTCATTGAGCAATATAACTAGAAACTCATTTTCCTTCGCTGCAACTTGACGTGGCTGGAACCCTTTTTGCCAAACTCGGTCCAACTAAATAAGTGAGTCTGGCGAGGAAACCCGTGTTTTGATATGAGTCTGGCAGTCGTATGTGCGCTCGCGTGTGAGCTACGTAAGATCGTTCATCTTCCAGTCGGCGCCTGCGCGCGCGGTGAGCGGTAGGACTTTTTGCCGCGTTAGCAGTAGCTTTCTCCATCAAACATATCCTCCATCCACATCGGGATTTCAACCTGATGACGTCGATCGCTTCATCTTCACCAGAAATCGTTCCATGCCCGATACAGACAAGTGAGAGCTTCTGTTGTTCGCAAGTTGCAAGACAACAAAACTCCCATAATTCATTCTTTCACTGTCACTCTGCTCGTGCCATCTCTAAATCATCACAATTGCCGCGTCACTTCAGTCCGGAATGGGTCTCCGGCCCGATTATTTAAATAGGTAGACGAAGCGATAGACGTAGAAGACAGAGGGAAAATGAAACGATCTGTTGGTGTAAGCGGGTGGCTGCAATGGACAAAGGATGTATTTAATTATTATTTTAATTGACTAACTAATGGCAACCCACGAGAGATCCGGGAAGAGACGAGAGATTCCCAAAAATTTCAGGAAATTCGATGTCATCAGGAAACTATCAGGGAATTATCAGGAAAATCGGTCATGGATCAGGTAACTCCGAGTGCGCCAAGCGTTTTAAACTACATGCAGTTTAGCATATGCACATAGTGAAACATTTGATTAGATTCATCAAATATTTTGGTTCGTGAAATAAAAAAAAAATGCCACTTTATTTGTGCAAAAAAAAAAAAAAAAAATTCATTCAAAATATCAGGAAATGACAAAATGAGATGACAGTAGACACCAGTTACACTGCATCATATTCTCCTTAATCCAAGAGGGTATGAAAAGTTACCAACCACCCGTTTCAATCAATAGACTTTCTCCTCTCGATTCGCAATCGGCTAATTGTTAGTATACCCTGAGATTTTCCTTCGATTTCGCCATGTAGGCAACAAACGTACCGTAGAGCGCGAATACTTGTCTGTCTCACGTAATTCACCATAAACCTCGCTCTAAAAACTTTGACAAAGCCAATACCTTTTGGTAGATAGACCCGTTGGCGAAGAGTGTTGTAAAGTGTCTAGATTTCTGCCTCTCCCAATAAACCTGCAATCGTTCTTATTGGCAAGGTCCTCGCAATTTTTGGAAGAGTTTTGCTTTTCTGATACATTTTAAGATCATAAAAAGACGTTCAAACTTTACTGCCGTAAAATTAGTAGGTCCTCATATTATCCCGCAAAATTCCTTTTCATTCAAAAGTTTTTCTAACTGAAATTAGATGTATGAAATAATTAGAAAATATCTATTTTATCGCATGCACTAAGAAATAACTTTGGCTCATAGAGCAATTAGTGGTTCATATGAAACAGGTAAACTGTATACTCTCACAAATCTAAGGCACTCAATCTTTTGGGAATTTCGAAACCTTCTGTTAGCGTTTAAATGTTGCCAATTCCTGCTGTGTTGGAAACCGCGAGTCCCACAAGCCGCTTCTATATCAGAAAAAATATAATTTTTTCGCTCGTGACGCAACAATATTCAAATCGCTGCTTTCTTTGCTCGTGCACAAGGAAGCGCAGGCAATTCGTTGACTTCATAAACCTAAACTGGATTCTAATTTTTATCTCCTTGCATTACTGGTAAATAGCTTTATAATGACGATAATGGCACAGCATTTCTGCGAGTGTCTGCGACGGATGACTTTCGCTTCATAAAATGTTGAGCGTTTCTTCTCCTTGCCTTGACGAGAATTTAGATAATCGTAATCGCTAATAACTTGCGATTTCTCGCGCTTTCGTCGACGCTCCCTTCCACTCCACACATCGAGTTGAGGAATCTCAAGTATTTTCGGCGAACCTCAAAAAACCCTCCTACAAACTGCTTTCCATTTCTTTAATCATTTTATTACTTAGCTTTCGCGACTCCCTACTTTTTGCAAATTTTTTTGTCGCAGATTTTTGCCAACTATCATTTAAAACTAGTCTTTGCAGCTTTTCCTTTAGGGGACATTCGAAATTTTAATTTTAAGGCATTTTTTTCGATACTGCGAATGTATCTGCATTACACAAAGAGTTTCAACACAAAAGTTTGGACAGGAAAAGTTGGTGACGTAACAAACGTGCGTTAAAAATCAGCATAAAGCTTAAAAATCTCAATACAGGGGGAAAATGCTCATTTGAGCAAAGTTTTTCCTTAGAGAGATGTGCTATTCGGCACAACACAAGACCGCACGAAAGTTTGGTTAATACGGGAAGTAAAACACAAAATAGCCCTAGCCTTTCGGTTTACAATTTCAATAGAAAATGCCAGCTAGTTTTCTTGAGGAAATTTAATAAAAAACGAGTGATAAATACCAACCTCGCAATTTGAGGAATGCATTTTCCCAGTCTCTCCATTGTTTATTGCGCTAAATTCACCGCAAACTGTACCAAAATCATCAAAGAATTTGGGTCGGTGGTTCACTTCCTATTTCAACCTAAAATTACACAAGAACACAAATATTTTTATCAGTGTACCTGCATCATGAGTTGATCGATATGCGTAAGATCAATTTGAAGTTAACGGTGTTTGGGTACATTCACCTTTATCAAGCTCTAGAGGGCCCTTAACATGCGTTCCGGATTAACCTAGAAATGAGTCATAGACCGGACAGGAAGGCTGAAGTGCTTGAGGAGGGATCAGCGTACAATGATGGCGCATTACGCGTCAGGTATCAGCATGGGTCGAATGTTTCGCCGTTGTGCTTGACATGTGTTGACCTAACGTCACGCAGCGCTGGCCCTTTACCGTTGCCGATTGAGCTGATTACCTCGCCATTCTTTTGACTTTTTAACTCAAAAGTCATCAAGACCTGCGTCATCAAGTCATGCTAACTTAATCGAAAATATTTTGGTGTTGGTACTCTTGCGCCCAAAAAAAATTCGATTTCCATCTTGGATGTTTACGTTCAATGTTCTGTAATGAATACGTATAATATGTTCCAAATCAAGCTTTTCATCCAAAACTGATGAAAATTAATATCTGCGCTCTGAAGAAAAATGTCCGCTGTTTCAGCACCGCATGTCTAAAATGAAGCGTGGGAAAGAAGTCTCGATTTTGGCACTCCAATATTTTTACTTTCCCTCTGTTTTTACAGGAAAAAGGAAACATTTCTTCGCCTCTAATTTTTACAAAATTTCTGTCAAGAAAATATGAATAATCTTGACTTTTGACAAAGAAATAACATTGATAAGTTTTCCACTCTTCATGAAATTTTGATGAGCTAATCTTCAAAGTTACAAATCGAGTCACGTTTTTCCAAGTCTGCCATCGATATGTTGTATGCAACAGTTTCGATGTGAAACAGGTGTTCAGCCCTTATGTGCGGCGCCTCAGAAGGTCTCCAAGAAGAGGTTATTTTTAAATTTAACAATAAATGGGCAACACTGTAGAAAGCTTATTCCCACCAGTTGATACACTGCTCTTGCCAATGCCAATGACTCAAGCAGAATGTAGAAACCTTGAAGTTCATATTTGACCCAAATGACAGGCGCTAACGACCGACAATGAGAGAGGATTAGATCCAATTTCCTCGCGACCATATTTCACCGCATCTATGTTCCACCGCTGCACTGGTATGTGACAGAGCACTCCGTTTTCCCGTCAAAATATTTATTCGGTGCATAACTGCCATTTCATCATGATATTAATGAAAAAGTTGCACGCTTGGATCGTGACACGCCGCGCCGTTTCACTCAAAATATTTCTTAGTTTTTTTAACTTCACTGGAATAAAAAACACATTGGATCGAGAGTCCACACTCTTGAAAACATTGACAAGAAAAAATACTCTTGATTCAATCAGATTTAAGCTTAAATCAAAAGGAAATCCGCTCAAATTAAGAGGCTGGGTTCTTGATTAAAGCTTAAATCTGATTGAATCAAGAGTATTTTTTCTTGTAGACGTATTTAAGAGTCTGGGCTCTAGATCCAATGTGTTTTTCCCAGTGTTGCATTGCTCCTCGTAAATCACAATCAAATAATAAAACTTTTGGCCGAAATTTCAGTACCGACAATTAGCTCCTTTCGACTGAAACTTCCCAAGATAAATTTTTTTCTGATTTTTTATGATTTTTTTTCTTTCTTTTTCTTTTTTTTTATGCATACTGGGATTCTTACTGAACTGCCCTTACATGGATCATTGGATCCCCAATTTTTAAAGTCTCGCATTTCGAATCTAAGATTTCTTTCACTGAACAAGAAATTTACAATTTCTCGTTCTGCAAGCTGCATCAGTGTATTTTTAAGTCGATGTATTGTCTGTTAATTCTTTTAATTTTCGATAAGATTACGGATACAATTGATTTTCCTGCTAAAGCGATGGCAGATATTATGGCAATACACTGGAAAAAAACACATTGGATCTAGAGTCCAGACTCTTGAAAACATTGACATGAAAAAGGACTCTTGATTCAATCAGATTTAAGCTTAAATCAAGAGGAAATCTGCTCAAATTAAGAGGCTTGGTTCTTGATTTAAGCTTAAATCTGATTGAATCAAGAGTGTTTTTTCCTGCCGATGTTTTTAAGAGTCTGGACTCTAGATTCAATGTGTTTTTTTTCCAGTGTATAGTGGATCGGGATTGGGAGCTGGAGCAGTGGTCCTAGCGCGGTTGCCAAACTCCCGAGTCCGCATCGTACTTCGGAACTGGAATTGCGGGGTATTCGCTCGGCATCGGCAACAGGGTGGCCAGCGAGCCAGGTAAAATTCGATTAACCCCGCTCTAAAAAATGAGCGAAATATCCGAGCCCCCTCCCGGGCTTTCAATCACCGCTCATTACAGAATCCCATTATCGAGCTGTGCAACACTCGATCACGGATTCGCGGTCTGGAATCCGCTCCCAGATTTCGGAGCTGGTTTCGGGCCCTGGGCACTACTGGCGAAGAGTGAATGATCAATTATTGATATTTCCCCACTCGATACTGTGGTAAAGAATCGATTATTAAGGTGTTCGTTGCGAACACCCTGTCATAGATCCTTTTCCGTAGGTTTAAATTGCAGATGAATCGATTTATCGCAGAACACGCCACGCCACTGGTGGGCACAGCCTGTGAGGATATCGGATTCTCTGAGTTATTGAGGGACGCTCAATGGATCGATTAAATGGGGGAGGTCAGACAAAAGTAGAAAACTTTAAAAGATCATAAATCCGTTCATACTAAACTTTAAGGTTTTAAAAGTGGCTCCAATGGTTCCCTCGTGAAATTTGCTCTCAGACACACCCCTTAAAATTTAAAATGTGACGAATTAAATATCTAAATTTGCAGTTTTAGTTGAAAATTCCGTGCCCGACCTCTCTGATTGACTCGATCCACTGTGCGACGGTCACAGAGGTTCGAAGCAAATCCATTAAATTAATTAATTTCATCGCGCTTCAAGACGATTTGATTCAATCTTTTTAACTCTTGCTCTTTCTCGCAAAGTTGCAAAACTTACCTTTCAGGTATGGAAAGAATGCAATTTTCCATTTCAAAAAATCAAACTATAAATTTGTATCACGCGCTCCCTGAATTTGTAAGAAATATTTGTATTTATCAATCATTTAAGTGATGCCAAGAAGAAGAATAACCGCTCAAACCTTTTTAATACGCGGATTTTATGTATAAAAGGATATTAACACTTGTATTTTCCCTCGCGAATGCATTATTAACTCGAAACTCGTTTCGTTCTGATCCTAATGCCGAAATCTTCATATTCGCAGGAGAAGAATTCGGTTTGTCTAAACAACGAGGCTGAGAGAATAGAATCGAGTAACTGCTGGACTTTCAACGTCCAAGTGTCGATTACTCTTACGCACCTTTTATTTGTAGTAAACCATCAGCATGACGTCACTTTAGCTATCTAAAAGTGAAAAGACCACAGAAAGAGTGAGTTGAAGTGACGGCTAGAAGGGAATAATCGTCATGACGGAAGGATTGTGCGGAACTAGAATACGGCCGGACCATTGAACAAGCTGCCGGAATGGCTCAAATGCGTTTCGGGTGTGAGTCAGCAGATGACGTCATTGCGTCGGCGTTCGAGAGAAGAAAGTGAGAGGAAAAAGCAGAATTTTTGGAAGTCCGAGGCTCATCGGAGCTTAAGCCGAAACGCCATTCTAGCGCCGAAAGCGAATGCATAAGCCCCACACTGTCGCCAGGTTACGAGGAATAATTTGATTTCCTCCCGTGTAAACAAAAGAGGATGGGCCAAAGTGGCAAAAGCGAGGCCGTGCTAAGCTGTCGGGCACAGAGTCGTGACGTGAATATCGGATCCAGCTCCGCGGATGTCATGGACGTATTACCCCCAGGACCCCCTCCCCCAACCCTCGTCCAGACCCCTGAGAACTCAAAGATTCAACTTAACAAAGCGTCTGCGTTGTAACTTATCGTTAGTCCCCGCTTCGTATCGTTACTTTAAGGTGGATCCTCAGTTTTTGCAGTATGAATTTGACGTATATGTCTGTTAAACGGAACTGTATGCATTATGACGTGAGCCCTGTTATGCATATATTCTAATTGGTCTCAGGGCTCATGGCTTAATGCTCATAGTTCCGTTTGGCAGAAATACGTCCAATTCTGGGTACGATTGATATATTTCAAATTTTAACCGTTTAGTACGGATTATTTTGGTAAAATCGAAATTTCAGTCAGTAGATTTATCATTAAGGAATGTTCATCATCCTTCCAAATCTTAATTGTCCTCCAAAATTTTAAAATAAAGTCAAAAGTACTGTTTCCATCTCTCAACCAATTTCAATGTATCGAGATCGATGGTCAACTGGAAACAGTAGTTTTGACGCTTTTTTAAGTCTCTGGAAGATGGTTTTCGGCCCGAACATTCTTAAATGATTCATCTACAAACTGAAATTTTGATTTCCTCAAAATAATTCACCTGAAGGTTACAATTTGAAGTTTATTGATCATACCCAAAATGAATTTTTCAAAAGCTGGAAATGCAAGAGTGCACCCTTACTCTAATCCAACAGATAATCACCGCAAAGTCTAGTCATCTCCGTTTCTTACATCATAATATTTTAACACGACCAAGTTGGTCTTCAGAGAGACAGATACAGGGTTATTCAAAAGTCACGCACCACTGGCCATAACTTTAATTCTAATTATGATACCTATTTGTGGTTTAAGACGTTTTTCCTCACATTGAGGGGAAACTTTTTTAGGTACTTTCCAGTTTTTGATCCCCTCGGGGGGAGGGGGCGAGGGGCAACTCAAAAATTTCAAATGGCCACTCCCCTCATGTCCAGTGGTGCGTGACTTTTGAATAACCCTGTATAAAGAGATGCCTTATGCCTACATTCTGCAGCAGTTTTGTTATGCTGCTTTTGTTGGCCAAATTCCGGAGCTGACCAGCAGGCTGATTATTGAAATTGATAGACAAAGCGAAAGAAAAAGAAGACACGGGGAGTACGGAGCGATCGTATTGGTTGAAATGCATGGTTCCTATAGACTAAGGGAGAAAATGATGGACTAAATACAGGGTCTCTCGTGAGTTGCCGTAAGTTAGTCTAATACCTACCTCCTTTGTCTATTGTAACCACTCGCCTCCACCAATAGGATCCCACCATATACCTTTTGTCTGCTTTGTCTACAGCTTTGTCTATCAATTTCAATAATGGGCCCACTGCTCTGTGTCCTACCCTTAAAGTCGCAGCTTGAAAGTGCGGGGCCCTCTTCTTCTCCCTCGCCGGACGTATTTGCGTACGAACGTCTCCGTCCGTCTCATCAAAACGAGACGGGATTATTGTGAGACAGAAGTTATGCAAGGGCTCTCTTAATCCTGGCTAAGTCCTTCAAGCTCTGTCATGCCGACGACGACTCCGGCGACGGCGCTGGGAGCCGCAAGCCCTCAATTCGTCGTTCCTCTGACGTAAGGGCGTAACTTGATTTCTACGTGACCCCTGTGCTCCGTATAACTCTATGCTTTCTAAGGCTCATGCAAAAATCTAGATACGCCCTTACGTCAGAGGAGCGACGAATTATGATACACTTCCCGATCTCGGCGGCGGCGTGGCACACGGGCCAGGATGCGCCGCAGCACCGCAACGAGGTGAGTGGAACAACGACGCCGCCTGGGAATCGAGGAACTGTGTTACGCAACGCTCCCAGGAGGGCACGATGCACCGGGGTACCGGGTAGACGGGCCATGGGGCACGGGGCTCCCTCGTGCGGGGAGGCGGTCGAGGGGGGGGGGGCTAATTTCCGCGGACGCCCGTAATCATACATCTTATGCACTCGCGCTGAAATTATTTCATCTCGTTCATGCAGATTTCTTTCACCTCAGACACGACGTTCCAGTCCGGGGTTGCCACTTTCCTTTCCACCCAAATTAATCACATTCATTAGAAATGGGGGTTTTAGAAGAAATAAGGGTTTGCCAACGCCCTGAAGGGCTTTCGGAGGATAGGGGACTTTGGCGGCTAGGAGTCGCAGAGCACCAGAGATCGCTATAAAAGCGGTTTTATACGTGCCGCGTTAAGCAGAAAGGAACCAAGCCACATCAGCTGTTGCCAAATTTAATCGAACACTTTCATTTTTCACCTGGCAACGGTTGTGCGGATTTTTGTGCAAATTTCAGTAAATTTACCAATTAGATCGAATGAAACTCCTTAAAATTTTGAAAGAAATGCGCAAAACTTTCTCTTTGAAAAAACTTATTTGCCCAATTAGAGGAGGCAGCTGATGGGGCTTGGCTCCTTTCTGCTAAACGCAGTCCAAATATGATTTACGATGAGTCGGACAAAAATAATCATAATGCGTTGATTAATTTCCCCCTCTCTTGAGTATGGTAAATTCTACCATAAGGAAGTAGTGAATCCTGCCGTGTTTGATCTATGACCCAGTGATGAAACAAGGTGACGACAGTCAGTACGGCAAAAGAGACTTGAAATCGTTCTTTGTTTATTTGTGCGCAAGGCTATTCTTGCATTTTAGCCCCGCATGTCATTGACGGCTTGCTTTAGCACCTCTTCCTTCTTGTTATGAAAGCTCATCAGTGTGTTGAAGATTTTACCAAGTTTCTTCCAAATTCCAGGGAACGGAAAGCCTGAGTGCCACAAAGAGGCTCACGACTTTAAGTGGCTGTTTTCTTACTCCATCGTTTAAGTCCCTCGCAATAATTTTTGTATTTGGATGATTTTTCATAGTAGCTCTCAGCAGGCACGTAGCCAGGATTTTGTATCGAGTAAGGAGGCCTTGGTTGTGTGAGGGGGGTCCCCTTCCCAACCGAAGGGGGTTGGGGGTGCGGCTTAGCGCTTCTGATTGACCGGTGGTGCAGTTTGGTCTCATTCCTTGCGTGTACATTAGATCAGGTAGATTTAGGCATAAGCCTGAATTGAGTAAAATTTTCGATAATCACTCACTTGTTGGGTGCTCGACCGGAGATCTGGTCCCGAGGAAGAGAGGCTGGTGTCTGGCGTGTGGTTGCTCGCTGCGTGACGCATCGCGTATCGCGGGGCAGAAGCCGCGGAAATTACGAAGTGGCCGCACTAATTATCACTTCCTCGGTCAGTCGGACAGCGGCGTCCGCGTTCGTCTACTTTTCGAGCCGCGCTCGCCGGAGCCGGAGCACACAGTCACCGAGGCTCTTGAACAAGATACACTCATTCTTTGACGGTCCAGTTGTGGCCCCTGCGCCCTACGACCGACACGCGAGATATATCCACGAGATCCCGTGAATTTCCTAAAAAATGCAGCACTCGCAGCCATCCGTTAGAGCACTTTCCCGAATTCACCGGAGAAGTGTTCATTGCAGTGCTCCCATTTCCCGGAACTGGTTCCGAATTCCGGAACTTTTGAGATTTTCCTGAATTTTTCCAGGAACTTTTGAAATTCCCGAAATGTTCCGGATCTTTTGCATTTTCCGGAACTTTTGATAAAATCTAAAAGGAATCCAGGATCTTTAGACGGACATGGAATGGGAGCAATTGGAACAAAAAAGTTGCGAATCCCGGAACTTTTGACGGGCATGGGATGGGAGCATTGGCTCATTGAGGTACCGTACACGGAGAAAAAGTGTTTGGGGTTATCCCTTCAAATTATGGCACGACCCCAATTCCTTGGATGATATGGGCATTTCCAATGAATCGTGGTAGTACCGCAACATTTAAATTAGTAACCTAATTAATTTGAATACTATCACAATTAATTGGAAAGTGCCCTTATCATCTATCAGCCTCTACCTCTTTTTTCCCCCGCGTAATTTGCGGAGAGTAAGTGTGACTGACAGTGGAAAAGGGGAAGCCAAAATCCTTTAAAATGTACTTGTGCGTATCCTGTAATGTATTTATTAGAATGATTGTTTTAATGTTGAATGATTTGTTATGTTTCAGATAATGCTGGATAATGGGGAATTCGGGGAGTTCTCAGCTGCACTCGGAGGTCGGGCACCAGGCCTGGGCCTCGTTTCCGCGGGCAGGGCCCCTGGGCGCGTCGCAGTCGCAGGGCTTGGGGGGCCCGGGCCCGTCCCTGGGGCCGCACTTCAAAGTGCTCCCGGAGCGCGTGCCTGGGCAGCGACTTCGCGTCACCGATAACGGGGCCATCCTCCGCAATTGTGGCACCATCAGCGGTCGCAGACACTACCAGCTCCAACTTCCGGTACGCCTCTCATCCATTTCTACGTCCTCAATCTTCTACTCCACTCTCTTATCATTCAGTTGTCCATCAGTTATTATTCTAATGAAAAAATTAAACACTAAGAAGTGGCCCGAAACTGTATGTAACAAGTCAGTCTCATACTGGTGCGCATTAGAGTTCTAAAAATTTATTTTTGACTCTAATTTTCATTTTTGGTATTCCTTGGCTTTGTTTCCCCGCGAAATGGTGTGTACTCAGCACCATTTCTCCAAATTGTTTCATTATTCTAATTGACGTCAAATCAACGACCAGACGGAATTTCCTCATGGAATCAAGTTATGACATTGTTGTACAGAGTGTCCAGCATCAGAATTTTCCTGATTCTATCAGGATTTTAGTTTAATCTGGTAATCTAGATTTCATCAGGATTTGAGGAAAAATCGGTCGTAAAATCAGGATTTGAGAAAATTCGGTCGTCCGATCGGTTTATAATCAATTTACATGTCCTATACAGCTTTGCCAGCCAAATTTGGAAATAAAGTGCAGGTTCATTTTATTCCTGGATTTTCGTGGAAAATTCTGGACGAATACCAAATACGCATGTGAATCTTGTCAACCTCGTCTTCAATTCATTTCGAGACTTGCCGAAAATCAGATGCGAGATTATAGAGCCAATGGGGTGGGGGGAGGGGTTAGGGGGGATGAGTTGAAACTATTTTAACACTCGAGCTAACATACACAATTAGCAGGAAGTATTGGGCCACGCCATAGGAAGGAGGGAAGCCGTCGATAGTACTGTCAGTGAGAAATCCAGAATGGAGCAAGTGAGGCAGGGGCAGGAGGGGGAGGGGGGTAGGGCTTGTGTGGAGCTTCCTACTCATTTCCTCATCAAGCTAGAAAAAATAATAAAGCGGCTCCATTCAACTAAAACAAATCGAAGCGTCAACACGCTAAACGCTCTCGCGCAAACAGGATGAGGTCCCGATGAAAGGAAGACACGATGTCGTCATTTTTCAGGCGAAATCAACCTAATTTTTAAAACGAGAGACAATATCGGCCACTCTATTCGATTATGGTAACCGTACCCTTAATTTAGTATCCATAAACCTCTCTTCGATTTTTTATGTAAATGTAACTGGAAAGTAAGGCCAATATTTGGACAGAGTTCATCAGAAAGGAACGAACCCACATGAAGTTGAAACTGAGAAAAAGAGGTTTGAATTTTTATCCCTGCATAAGGCTCAATGTAGAAAATAAACTTTAACCCCTCTTTACACACACTAATATCTTTTTTTCGAATCTCAGATTTTGGCAAGAGAAAGTAAACTACTAGTGGCGAAAAACATTCTTAACTCAATTTTTTCGAAAATGTGGGTTCGTTAATTTCTGATAAACTCGATCCATTTAGAACGAGAGAAAAGGGATAGTATCATTTTCGAAAAAAATCAACTGGTGCGGGCCCTTAGGCACGCCTTTAGTCTTTAGCGCGCCTGTATGGCAAAAGCCCTGGACCAAAGACCGAAATTGGAATGTTCTTACCGTTTGCTTTTAACTTTCATTCTCTGGCAAAAAAATATGAGAAATTCTTGCACGCAGCCGGTCAATTTCCAGATGAAAGAAACGTGAAGTTAGGAATTATACTTGCATTAGGACTCTATTATGCATTTCTATCCAAAAATTCCAGTAATTTTTCTTCTTTAGTTAGACGCAAAAATCAGCGAAATTTCGAGCATGGATCGTGCAGTCGTATTATTGCAGCAGAACTTTAATCGTTTGAGCCAATAATGCGACGTGGAAATGGAGTCACTTACCTTCGTTTGGGAAACTACAAACTGCTCCATTCTCGAAAAACGATTCAGTATTCCGAAGGAAGCGTCACCGTACAATTTTGGATGGCCTCGAGATCGAGATAAGGACTATCCGTTTGTAGAACCTGAGACCGAGGACGTAAGGACATGTAACAAAAATAATAATAAAACGAAGGGAGTTCGGGACTCCGCCTAACATTCCTTGAATTCCCTGCCATTTTGAGATAGTTTTCACAACTTGTTGCCGCCGTTCAAGGGCAGTCGAGGCATCTCTTTAAAATTTCCCGACTCCTGCGTCGGAAAATGCGGGAAGATGTGGAGCATTGACCGCCGAAAAACTTTATGAATCGAAAAAGTAGTAGAAATTCAACACCATCCAAATCGGGCGATCGTAAAATTTTCGTCTTTGTCGCGTTCGTTTTTTCCTTCTTCTTTTTGTCTTTTGTATGATTGATGCTCGTGGGAAAAGTCGCCTTGTAAAGATGCTCGCGAAAATCTCATTTTTATGATTTTCCTCTGATGATCTCTCCTCGCTCCATAATGCGCTGACTGGATCTCTGCATGCGCCTATTTGGGGATAAGACCTTTGTGTTACTTATGCCTTTTATAAACCTCACCAAAATGCGCTGAAATTATGTACGGGACATTTTTATCACGACTGCCGGGTTCATTGGTTCACCTGGCTGTCCTACTGTCGGCTCACATCAATTTTTTCCGCTCCTAGTGGAGAATTTGCATGTACATTTTGTATTGCCCCTTCATCTGAGGCAACCTAAAGAGCTGCTCTCCTAGTATTTTTAATAATTTTTTTCCGATTTAAGAAATAATGTAATAATCGATTTAAAAGTGAGAAAATTAACTGCGTAGCACGTCATCTGGCGATATCTCCCATTTGAACACAAGTATGTTTTAGCAGATTAGATCATTTTGATATACCTTATCCCATTATAATTGTTCAATTTATGAACTGAGCTTATCCTCTTGATCAAATCAATCAGTATAAATTCCACTTAATTCACAGAATTTCAGACACCTGAAAATTATCCATTGCTTACCTACCCCTCTCAGATTTAAGTCGTTCTTGAAGAAAACCACTCAGTCATTAAGAAAAGAAAAAGGAGGTGTTTGCATTTCGGGCATCTTGAATGACGTAGGTCGGTACAACGAGTTTATCAGCGAATTTCTTGGAAATGGTGTAATTTATGGGAAAAAGTCATTCTACAAAAAGTGCTTGAAATTATATTGTGAGTTGATTTAAGCAAAAAAATCGGACATTATGGTCCGTTTTTCATACTTCGAATTCCGGATTTCGCTGGCCAGGTTGTACCGACCTACGTCACAGGGTAAACAAACCTCAAGATGCAAACACCTCCTTTTTTTTCTCTATGCCGTTCAGTTGACTGCAGACTCCGTTTTGGCCATAGCCAGGTGATGATTCCTGCTAGAGGCAGCCAAGCCTCATTTTAGTTGACGCAGTGAGTAACAGGAAGGAGGCGAAGAAAATAATGGATTTTTTTGTTTGTTTCAGGTGCGATGCCGAAGCTCGAGCCAAGGGCGGTATGAACCGGATCCCAACGCCCGGGTCGTCTACGGAAGTGAACCGGATTTGCGGTTTCCCAACCGGGAATATCCCTCCTACACTAACGAAAGTCCTGCCAAACTCAGGATTTCTCGGTCTAGGAAGAAGTACAAAGCACCACCGGCACCTCAAACCAATGGAGTAAGTAATCTTACCCATGCTCTCCCACGGCGCACGGTGGATCGAGTCCACTACAGAGGTCGGACATGAAATTTTTGACTAAAACTGCAAATATTGATGTTTATTTCGTCACGTTTTAAATTTCAAGGAGTGCGGACAGAAGAAAATTTTACGAAAAAACCAATGGAACTACTTTCAGAATCTCAAAGTTTTGTATAAACGGAGCTTTTAAAGCGTTTAAAGTTTCCAAATTTTGTCCAACCTCTTCCATTGACTCCATCCACTGTGCGGCGGTGTGGCAATTCTGCCGTGCCAAGTAAGAACGCCGTATAAGCCATAAGGCGTTGCCTAATATCCTTCGACAAATCACGAATTTCCTGGAAAATTTGTGAATATTTTATCTCCAGGACTCCTACCATATACCACAGGATGGCGTTTGTAATTTGATCCTGCGTAAAGTCTGAAAATTGCAAGGAAAAATATTCATAACTTTCTTCAAAAATAAATATTTTCAAAGAAGAAATTTGGCAACATTCGAGCTTATACGGCATTATTATTCCGACAGTCTTGTAGGCGCTATGCGTTTCACGCCGACCGCTGCTGAACGCACTGTGTTTGACGCAATGCGTGAAGTGTTCACGCAGTCTTGTAGGCGCTAAGCGTATCACGCTGACCCCTTTGTCTTTGGTGCAATGCGTGAAGTATTCATGCATTCTTGTAGGCGCTATCCGTTTCATGCCGACCGCAGTAACCGCACTGTGTTTGATGCAATGCGTGAAGTATTCGTGCAGTCTTGTAGGCGCTAATATGTGTCACATGCCGACCGCCGCGCCGAGGGCTTCTCCTTTTCATCTCAAGTCCTCGTCATCATTTCTCCCTAAGTCGCCGTTCCAGGCCAAATTGCGTGTTGGGTTTCTCTCTTAACTCGACTAATTAAAGGTGCTGTCTCTTGTATCACTGAAAGACGACACAATTATAAATTACTATACTCTCAGGAAATGAGAGATTTTGTCGCCTTTTCTCGTTTGTAATTTTTTTTCAAAATCCGATTTTTTTTTAAAAAAATTGCAAAATTTGCCGCCCCTTTGATTTGCCACCATAGGCCGCGGCCGCGGCCCATGTGGCCACCCCTTTAATCCGGCCCTGGTTTTATCAAAGGAAATTTGGCAACGCCTGAAGGTTCATACGGCGTTTTTTCCTTAGGACGGCAGAACAACTCTTGGATGATACTTACAATGCCTGCCACATTTTTACAATGGATCACAACACCGTATGATCATTTATATCATAACATTAACTTAAAAATTTCATTCAATAATATGTTTCATATACTCATCAAGGTTCAATTTGTTTCAGCAGTTGGATAGCTCTTCTCCCGACTCGTACCAACATTGGGAAAACAGTGGAAATAGTTCTGAGGTAACGGCTCCAGTTCGGAGGCTACGCCTGTTCAAGACAAGAGCTGAAACCAGCAAGAAAGTTCGCGGAGGCCCGGAAGGAGAGAGCACTCATAGTCAAGATGCCTCCCTGCGACAGTCTTCTGCTCATAATCACAGACCTCCACACATCGGCCAATTGCAGAGAAGTCTGTCGTCACCTCAGTTCCAGGTGCAACACAAGGTATCCATCCAACTCCTCCTAAGCCATAAAGCAGTGACCATCAGGTTTTTCCTTATAGAATAGAAAATACTCCTTGTGTCTGTCGAAGGCAAATAGTCAAATCAGGCATTTTGTCAAATGCCTAAGCAAATAGTCAAATACTCTTACTCAAATTGAAATTTTGACTTTTTACCCTAATTTTAGATAAAATAATTAGTTGCTCCTGTGAGAAAGAATCATTTGTATAAATATGCAGCATACAATAGTATTTTAAACGATTTTAAGATCCTGAATGCATATTTCTCATGAAATTTTCAGCATGTCATAAAACATAGAATTTCTAAAATTTTAACATTTAAATGTACCAAAGGCATGTGAAAAGGAAAGAACAAGGAGAGTTCGCGGATTTGAAGAGTTTTTCTTCCCAAAATATTGAAAACCTGTGAACTCCTTGCCATTAATTTACAGAATTCCGTAAACTGTCAAAATTTGACTATCGGCCTAGGCATTTGATAAAATGCCTGATTTGACTAATTGCCTTCGACATCTCTAAACTTTTGATCAGTCCCTTCAAATCTCATACAGAAAGTCCTATTTTGCTATTCTTCAATAGCAGAATTTGTACAAGAAAATTGCTTCTCGTAATAGTGAGTGGTGAGCTTAATTCACGTTTTCTTTAATTTAGTAGAGTAAGAACCACAGTCCAATCCACCTGTAGAACCTTCCCCTGCATTCCAGTGGAAGTTGCATTACCATTAATAATAGACAAATTTTCTCTTCAGAGGTTGGAAACATTGCAAATGGGAGTATTTGATTGTTTTACTTCAAGCTGTTCGACTTATTTGAGAAGATGACTGTACCAGACTGAAATCTGGCCTGCAGTGTTTTAAAATGTTTTTAATGTTGTCAGTGTTTTTAAATTAGGGTTTCATTCCAAGGCACTCATTCATTTAAAATATAATGGATTTTTTATCATTATAAATTTTTTTTTAATTTCAGGCTGAATTAATGAAAGCAACCGAAAGAATTAGGATGCAAAAAGGTGTTCGTGAGCCACCAGTCGGAAGAGCAGCTGAATCGCCATCGTCCTCTCCCATTTTACGTTCACGTGAAAATATTGTAACTCAGCGACCATTATCAAGGAATAGTGTTGATTCCAATAAAAAACCTGTAAGCAAACAATCAGAAAAAGAAATGAGGCCCAGAACAAAAATTGAGGACAAGAAAGCATTAGAGAACAAACAACCTCCCTCGAAAGAACGACTGGTGAAAAAGGAATCAACTAAAACAAGACCAACAGAGCCAAGGGTACGCGGAGAGGGGTCCACCGGTCGTGAATCCACTCCAGAGATCATACCAAGGAACAAGCATAATGCAGATGGAAAATCATGGGACATGTAAGATGTCATTTCTCTTTTACAATCCTAAACATGTTCCTTTCTTGTAAGAGGTTTCTGTAGAAAAACAGGGCTTCCTTTAGAAACAAGTAAAAAAATAGACAAATAATTTGCTGAGTAATCATTGCAAAAAGTGATGAATACAATTTATTATTTTTCACGACTTATATGCACTATTTCTGACTTTAAACTTTTCTGTGAAGCCAGTACTTAGAAATGTTTTTACAAAACTCAATTATCTTTTGAATGTTGCTTATTTTACAGTTGAACATGTCTCCAAATTCATTGTGTTTAGATCATTCATCTGAAATGAATTCATACAAGTGCATAATGTATATGTATACCATTTTTCTAATTAAGCAAAACATTTTTTCAACTCTTCCTTTCATTTTACATACCCCTTTAATATTTGTTGTTGTTGTTTTTCGTCTTCAGAATACCTACAACAAAACCAATGGCACCAGTGAAAACTTTCTATTTTGGTATGGACGGAACTGGAGTTCCACCCACTGACTACTTGCGAGAGAGTGAGGCTGTAGAAAAATTTGCTGCAAGTTTGCAAACATCTTTACCCGCAAACTTAAGCAATGAAACATCAAACTCTGAAAGCATCAGCAGTGAACATGCAGGAGATGAGGTTTGTTCTACTTATTTTTTCTCATTATAATTTGATGAAATTCCTAATCACACACCTATAAAAGAGAACTGTGCTCCAATGAAAATTATCTAAAAAATGTTATATGAAATGAAAAATAGAACTTAGGGGCGGGATATCAACATTAGAGCAATATTTTAGCTTTATTGAGGTATCCTATTTAATATGTAATTGCTCTTTAGCCAGGAACTGACTCATTGAATTTATATTTCATTCATGCATTACAGGTGTGTAAAATGCAAGGAATGCGGAGGTGATTTGTAGGTCTCTGCCCACAGAATATTTTTAGTAAATAAGACTTAGTAGGATGCCAACATTTATTTGTAGAGAGTGTTATCCCAGGAATTAGGTTAAGGACGAAAAGGAACAAAAAGGGCTGACCCGGACGATAGTGCAAGCAGAGAGACCGGAAAAAGGAACTAGAAAAAGTTGACTTGAATGTCAGGACTAGCTTTTTGGTTGGACAGACAAAAACTGGAAAACCTGGTGAGATATCTTGATAAAGGGAATTTCAACATGCTCATAAAATTCTATCAGCAGGCATTCAGATGGGACTAACTTACATATACATATATACCTAACATTCATACGTGTATGACTTATATACATGAATCAAAGTCAAAATTGTGTTATTTGGGGGCAAAATTGATATCGGTTTAATTTTTCAGAGTGGTGGTGAAAACAATGGAATCTCCTTGCAACTTCGACCAACTTTACCTAGGAAGCAGTTAGACATACCAAGATTTAGTCCAACAGCTGCCTGGAGATTGTTGTCAGCTCTGGAGTCACCAGTGCAAAGTGAGGAAGATGACCTCGTAATGTTGGAGGAGCGAATCCCTTTGCCGGCCCCACTGCACCATCATGAAAAATCGGGAGACAGTGGTATAAGTGGTGATGCCAGTCCTCATTCCACTCATAACTCTCAGGTGAAGAAACACCATCTTTACACTCTCTTTTTCTTTGATGACACTAAGGCAACCAGCTTTTTTTAAATGTGAAAGTCGCTTAGTTGAAATTTTTAGCATGCTGCTCTCTGGGAATGGCAATCAATGTTGCTAGAATCTTTTTTTTAACCAAGGTAAATAAATTGAGATTAATTACAAATCTGGAGAGAATGTCAATGTTTATGGGTTAAGGAAAATAACGTGGATCACAAGGAGTGGAAGAAGAAAAGACACGGATGTTCAGTTTGAAGGGCTTGCTGTGTAAGTTCGTTTTAACCAGTAAAGTTGTTCTTTTTCCCATCCTTTTTTTAAGTAGCCAACAGACAAATCTGCAATAACACCTCCTGTAACTTATTGCTTAATCCCCACCTGTCCTAGCAGACTATCGAATTAGGATCACCTGGCCGGGAATCAAACCAAGTACCTTGCCATCACAGAGCAAGTGCCTAAGATTTGCGTACTCTCCTGCAGTCAATAATCAATGACTGAGTACAAAATAAATTCATCTTTTTTTTAAACCCCTACCTATCTGAAATCTCTTCGTTCACCTTTCATTTTTTATATTTTTGCACTTCCTCCCATAATTAGGTCATCTTTATCATTCAAAGATTAATTCATTATTGCCAGAAGTGAAATGGAAATCATATTAGTTATCAAGATGAATAGGGTTGAAAATGGCAAATTACGGGGAAAGATATATTGTTTTTGCAGCTATTGATTCAATGAAGTTTGCTTGGGTTCTAAGTCCCTGCTGCTAGGTTCTATGTATCTACAATTTGGACTTTTCGCAGCTAAAAATGAATAAAAGCCAATTTAAAAAAATTTTGTGGGACTGATCATTTTTGGTTGCATATTGAAGTCACTTATATCATACCCTGTTTTATTTTTTAACATTTTATTCTATTGAACTATCAAGTACTCAAATAACTCTTTTGGATGATTTTTCTGTACAGTACATAACCAGATGCAAGTATGCAATTGCGTTTTGTCAGCTGCTACTTACTTTATTTCATCATCAATACCTTTGTCGTTAGCATTAGTACCTCTCTTTTTAACTCTTGTCTTAATTATTTCAGGCTGCATGGACACCTCAACAGGATTTGGAAGAAACCAGTTCCGATGGAGGTCTTGAATCAGCTCCAGTCTCGCCAGAGAGCCTGGGAACAGCCAAATTCTCTCCTCGGTTTTCCTTGTCATTACCAAGAGATGATAGACTATCATTGTATGTCAAACCAGACAAGGTAATAAAATGCATTGTAAGCCAACAATCTTCAGTTTTTTTGTGATGAAATTTGTTGGTTTCAATAGTTGATAGCTCAGCAGTAAAACTATTAAAACCCCAAAGGGGAAAAAAGTTAGCTCATTTTCAATAAAAATGCTACTTATTTTTTTTTTTTTTTTTTTTTTTTCATGAGTTTTTCATGGTAGTTTTGCCCTAAATTTTGTATGAAGCATAAATTACAGTTGAAATGCAGGGCTCATTGGGAAGGGTCAAAAATCGGAGAGAGTGTGATTGGTATAATTAACCAGCCTTGCTGATCCTTGCAGCAATGAAGAAATCACCCCCCCCCCCTCCACACACACACACTCCAACAAATCCTCTTTTTTGCTAATTGTTCTCCTTTTGATAGTCAGTTGTCCAAGTGGTTACAATTTTTATCCTAAAAACTTATGTGCCCAAATGAAAGAGTGCTACCTTGTTCTTTCTTTTGATGGAAAGAAAGATAATTTTAATGTATGCATTAGTGAGAGTACGGAAGGTGTATGGTGAAGAGAAACTACTTCTCAAATTTAGAACTTCATTTTTTTTATGACCTTCCAAGCTCCAACTCCTCTCAGTGTTGCATGACCTAGAGAAGATAAGTCCTAATGACTGTGGCTGTGGCACACTAATTGAATATCATCCAATTTATGCTCTGATAATTATGCTAATTCAAATGAAGGTACAGTTGGCCTGACTCAGCCACTTGCAACAATCCTCAGGTCATTACCTCTTCTGGAGCTGCTGCATTCAGTTGTTCTGTATCTGTGCTCTCAATATTTCTCTGTGTGCATTTTCTTTTTTGACTGTGTATTTATTTATGGATATTTTTTGCTGAGCTAAGATGGGTGAGTGTCAAGTTATTTTCTTGGGTAATTTTCTTATTTCCATATCTTCTCGTAGTGTTATCCCTTTTCTAAAATTAAAACATCTTTGAAGAAAGTCGAGGAGAATTTTATTTATATAGTTAGTTAGTCGTAGGTGGTAAGTGATGTAGTAGGTTAGAAGGAGTAAGTAGAGCCTGGCACCTTTACTCTCTAGCATTGTATTTAAATGTTGAATTTTTGTGTGCCAAGATCTCATTTGTGGCAAATAACTGAATAGGTGTGACTTTAATTGATGTTTATCAAAATTTTCAATCAAGTACTTATGTTTAAAAATAATATATAATTTTTCAGATGGGATACAGTGATAGCCATCAGCCCTCAAGTCTTCATAGTCTGAAAAAACTCCGACGGTCCGTCAGTGGAGCATTTGGAAGAAGTGTAAATAGCAACAATCTGTCTCATGATAGTAATTTGAATGAGAATTGGGTTTTGAGTAGAAGTGTGCCAAGTTCATTGAATCATCGATGGAGTGATTCTTCTCCAGAAAATGTTAGTATTTTTTTTTATTTCAATTCATTTTTTTGTCATTTATCGCTCAAAGCTGAAGCATAGTAGAATTTATTTTATTTTATTCATCCAAAATCTTGTTTATCCTCAAGAAGTATTTGCTTGCTCAAACTTGGCAATTTTGATCCTTGCATATCAACTGAAGATTCTAATGATGTATGACCCATTTCAAATCCGCAATTGTTGGGGTTAAAATTATTGCTCAGCTGAACATTTGGTTTTCCTTTACATGAAATCCCAAGTTCTATCATCAAGTTAGTATTTTCTGTCAGTCACAAAGTATTTCGATAGCTATGTATTTTTATGAAACTACTTTCTCTATTTCTATATTGAATTTATTTTTCCATCACTCTAAAAAGCTCTAAAGAAAGAATAACTGTTTAAAAAATCACAACTTATCGCGCAAGCAAGTACATGAATTCTACGTAAAAAAAATATTTTTTTTTTAAAAAAAAAAAAACAATTATTCCTCCATTTCAATCTCAAGCCCTTTCATTTTAATTGTTTTTCTTTCACTTCTTTAATTGCATCTACTTTAGCATTTATGCTTTTGTTTGTTTACAGCTTTTATTTCAGCCTTTTTTCCTTCTTTTGGCTGTAGTTTCATTTTTTCAACTAATTCTAAATTTCTCTCTGCCTTTGAATTTTTTTTTTCTAGGAGGATGATCTACTTTTAAGTTCTCTTACGAAGCAGCCATCATTTTCATATTTAGCAACTGGAGGCCATGTTATGTATCTTCCTGGACAATTACCAGAAATTAATCCAATAAGTGTTTCGACTATTAAGAATTCTGAACCGTAAGTGTGGCTTAATTGCTTCCAAATTAGTTTTATTTGTTTTTTCCATCTTTTACAAAGTTGATTTGCTTAAGAACGAAGTTTACTTACGAACAAAAGATAACTACAATCTAAGTTGCCTATATATAGCACACAAGCCTCAAGAAAGGAATGTAGCGAAAATAATGAATACTTGAATCAGGTGAAAACAAAAAAAATTGGACAAGATGGTCATTTCAAGAATTTGCCTATCCCCTCTGAGTCAATAAACCTAGCCAATATTGAACATACAGGAATCAAAATCCTTGTTTCATACGCGCATATTTATGTTGGTAAAAGAAATATATCCCTCCTCTTATATTTCATCTTTCATAACCACTCATCTTACATGCAAAAAATTTTGTTTGATTTTTCTTTATTTTTCTAAGGATCCCTATAAAAAGTTTTTGCTCAATATTCTGGTAGTTCTCAAAAGGTTTAATACCTATGCATGAAAAAAAAATTTAAGAATACAAGTGCAATGTGCCCGCCTGAATGTCATCTGATACTTACTTGTTTTCCCAGTTTCATCATGGATGCACATAGGTATTTGCATGGCTACAAGCATTTCTGTACTGACTGCAGCATGTTTTTTCAGGAGCTCCTTACAACATAATGAGCCTCAGTCAATGTCAAAATCCTGCGATGCATTGAACAGTAAGGAAAGTGCTCCCTGCAATCCTCCTAGGTTTAGAACTGGTCGTAAATTCACTTTCCAAAGTACAGTGCGTCAAATTGAGAGGCGACGCATAGCTGAGAAACTATCAAAGGAGGCTGAGCAAAAAGGTAAGTGAATTTCTTTTACTTGAACTTTCCTCTGAAATTTTAGTGGCTAGTTCTCTTTGAATGCCCATCACAAGAAAGACCAGAGTCTGCATGAATTAAATTGCGCCCTACAACAGTTTTTACTGGACTCTGAATCAAGCAGTGTTCATTCCTTGCCCTGTGATGTTCTGAACAACATGCAACAGCTAAGCCCAAGCACAAAGTTTAAGGTTGTCATATTTTCAAACCACAGAGACTGTATCGGCAATGTTTGGTGTTTGATTTAACTCAAGTAGCCTATAGTTTTTTTATGGTTTTATTGGAGTCTGGATAGTTTAAATTTGTGCCTCAAAAATCGTAAATATCCACGAGTTACTTTTAAAAAATTTTGTTGCACCAAGTGTTCTATGTGAAATTTTGATGAGGAAACTTGTAGCATAAAGTTTTTTGCACCCTGTCTGAAGGTACATTTTGCTTTTTTTAATGTAAATAGACCTAAAATTTCTGAATTAATGTATGCACAACATAGTTAACTGCTGAGTTTTTGCATCATGAAGTCATAAACTTTAATTGAACCATATTTTGAAATAAGGAGTTATTATTTCTGACTCATTCTGGAAACAACATTTTATGTCTCAATAGTTTTCTCATGCATATAAGTGGTTTCATAAATGACCTAAAAATTCTTATTAAATTATTGTATTCTTATATAATTCTTATCTCTCAGCGTTCGTAATTATTTTTTATATTTTAATGCCAAATTTGGCTGGCTAAACTACATAGAAAATGGTGATTGATTTCAAAAAACTATTATTCTTCTTTCCTCATGAATTTTGCCTTATTTTGATTTTATTCCAAGATGTAGGTGCAATAGATTTGTATTTTTGCTTTCCTTAGTTTGCCAATAGTTTTGTAACTTTTATATTTTTTTTATTTATTTCGTAAAATGTTTCCATTTGTTCCTTTTGCACTGAAGAAGACCGCAGTTTGTTGACGGTCGAAACGTTTTATTTGTTTCTTGTAAGTTTTTTATTATTTTTCATCATATGTAGTTTGAAATATTACTTGATTACTTTATTTTTGGCTCGTACCTCGATTTTTTTTTTTTAAATCAATCACCATATTCTTTATTATTTTGGTGCTTGATTTCAGAGCGACAAAGACTGAGTGAATTGGAGGCCATGAGAAGAGTAGAGGAAGAATTCCAAAGAAAACGAGAAAGGGAGAAAGCTGACATCAGGCATCAGTTACGGCTCTACAGCCTTACTCAAGGAGGAAGAGAGGCCAAAGAAGCTACGGGTGTCAATTTACCACCACCACCATCCACACAAATTCTCTCGGAATTTCGTGAGCCCAGGAGAGATTATAGAGACTACAGACCATCCAGGTAATTTGACTACGAAAGAAAGATTGACCTGATTATCTCATTTGGTGGGGCTCAAAATACATTTAAACAAAGTATGTATACTGTACTTACTATTCTCCCCCGCCCCCCCTCTTTTCTGTTTGAAGCTCTTCGTTTGAACTTCCAAAATGTGAGAAAGATTCCTCAAGTCATTACAAAGTACATCCTGTTTAAATGCAATCTTCTATTCTCTAAAGGCATTAAGTACCCATGTGTTATGTACATGTCTTAACCTCATAAAATTAAAAAAGTAAACATTGATGTTTCATGCAAAAGTTAGAAGAACCAGGAGTGGACCGGCAGGCGGGAACATAGGGAAAATCGCGGTCAGCTGATCGATATTGAAGGTGATCTTGGACCAGTTTGCCCCCTTTCACATGGAAAAAATCGACTAAAATGGGCCAGTATTCCTGGTCACTTTTTTGGTGATACTTTGCCCTTGAGAAAAACTAATAGTCACTCACAGTAGATGATAAAATACTAACCTGAATTACTTTTAATGAACCTTGAGTATATGATGGCAATTATAATGAAAATGTCAATAATTAAGATGCATTCATAGAAGTCAATCTTTTCAGTTCTCTCCATGATGTACATTTTTTTTTCTTTTTCTTTTTGTCTTTTTTTTGTGCGTGCCTAAAGTTTGTGTAGTTTTGAGGGCTCCGGTTCATTTTTCTTTGATTGGTAGACAATTTTATATCTTTTCAGGAGTGATGCTGAGTCTGCGCATTCCGATTCAGGAGTCAAAAAGGCCACCGTTCATCCTCAAGTTGTTTACCAAATGCCAAAAACAACTCAGGTGTATGTCACACCACGCCTTCATGCCAATCACTCAGGTATTATCTTTTTATACCCTCATCGTATTTTTCTCTTCTTCGACTTTGTTTGTAGAGTGAACCCTTTACAGATTCCATCGGGCAAGAAGCAAGCCTTTGGAACTAGAAACCATTTAACTCAAATGTATGAAATCAGAAATAATCTATGAAATTTTTTCTTTTCTGATTTTTCCTCTTTTTTCCTTTTGCCACTAGTATTCTGCTGTACATTTCACCATACAAATTTCAGTCCCTTTGTATTGATCTGTGGGAAAGTATGGCTAAGCTCTGAAAGTTTTGTGAGGTACAATAACACCTCGATTATCCAAAGATTTTTGATGAGGACCATGTTGGATATAGAAAAAGTCGGATAATTGAAGCAGCATGAACAACGTTATTTATGTGTGTGGAGGCAGGGGGAAGCTCACCCTGTTGACAGAAAAAAGACGTGATTGTTCTTTGTGTCTGCATATATGATTGTTTCCTTGCAGTTAAATCCGGTCATTTTCTGAATTTAATGATGTCTACAGCTGAAACCTCGGGTTATTTGTTGAAGTATTCAAGAGGTGCAGCATTTTGCTGTCCCGGTTCTAACAAGATATACAATTGTAAAGCTTTATCTCTCATTATTTCTTCGGAGTTGATCTACTCCTCTTTTCTGTTGGAGCCACAAATATATATCCTCATCATCTACCTACCTGTTGATCCCAACAGATCATTAGTCATTATAGCCCACTTTTTACAATTTTATTTTTCATGCCGACTCACCATCTCTATTTTGCCCTTTAATCAGGTGATGTTGAAATGCCCTCTCCTAAATCGTCATCATCCGATAACTATCGACGAAACTTTGCCCAAGGTGCTCTACCTCACTCTCTGGCCAGTTCAGATTCTGAAATTTCCCAACCCAATACCCGGCCAACTTCCCGGAATCTGGTCTACCGCAGCAGGTACCTAATTTTATTATTAAATATTCTCGTCCTATCACTTAACCCCACTAAGTACTAAAATTTAGTACTCTAAACACTCTTTTAGACCCCTGTACTAAATCATTGGTGATTCTTAATCTTAAAATGTGAAAAATCAGTGAGGAATACCCAAGTAGCATAAATTGCAATAATATAGGTATTGTATCAGAGTAAGGTAAATGATGTCTATTCACTAATTAAAGGGGCTCCTCTTGTTTAAATTTATTGAAATAAAATTGAAACAAATTGCATTTTTTTTTTTTTTTTTTTTTTTTTTTTTTTTTACATTTTTGGATTACAAATATGTACCTACCTACTTTTCTCATATATGGAACTCACATAGTTGATTGTTTAAAAGAAGCATTTATTGACCAAATGATGTAGAAATATTGTAATTTCATGGCATAATTATTTCAAAATTTCTGTTGCACTGTGCTACTTGGGTAAAAAAGGGAACAATTCAAAGCAAATGAGAAAACATATTATTCCTAAATGTGAACTTAATGCAGCTGGTTTAAGATCTTGTAGACTCTCCAAGAGGCTTGAAATTAAACAGTCCTTTTGGCAATTAAGAACCTTTGTTTGGTACATTACCAAGACTTTCCAAAAAAAACTGAAAGTCTGCCTGCTCTGAGCAAACTCTTGTATATACTAGGATACAAGCGGAAACTTGTGGCGTTTATAATTAGCATTCTAGTGAGCCTTCATTGAAGTCTTTTAGTCAAAAATTCGCATTTCTAAGCGATTCGAATGTCTTGAAACCTCCAGAGGATTTTTTTTTTACATGTTGCCAGAAAACCGTCTCAGAAATGTGAATTTTTCAACAAATGAGCTCAAGAAGGGCTTGTCAGAGAGCTGTTAAAAATTAGCAGAGTCAATGAATATTTTTTTCCTTTTGACAAGAATTTTAATTTTGAGATAAGTTTTAAACAAAATCAAAAGGTCATCCAACATTCAAACTGTGTTATATGCCTAAATCAGGTTTCTCCTAATTCAGTTAGTTGAGGTAAAACCTATTTTCTAGCATGCACAATTCTTTATTGATACTTCCAATTCTCTTGCATTTTTACTACTTTAAGATCCTTTTCAATGACTTTGACTTTGACTCTTGGAACTGATGTAGGTAGCTTTAAATTACCAGAATATCGCAAGAATTTAATTGTGCAAAGCGTCAATTTACTTAGATTTTGTTATGAGAGGGGGGCAGACCAGCAGAGGGGTTGCAGTTCCAAAAGCAAATAATGAGTTGCTTTAAATGACGTTTCTCCGAAACTTCTTTCCTACAGATTAGCTTTCCTGCTCATCCCTCAGTACCTAACCTTTTTTTCGCTCTAATGGCATGTTCCAACCAACCTCACCCCTCCTCTACCATAGCATAAAAATATTTTTAACATCAACTAACTTATTTTCCAACTCGGCTTTCAGGGATGATTGTCCTTTCTGAGTTGTTTGAACATGCATATCAATGACAAAGTAAAAAACTCGCCACTCATCAAATTAGTCAAGGAGGGATGTCGAATATTTTGGAAATTTTGGGGAAATTGACACCTGAATTAATCATGGAAATCCAAAGAACGTATTAATAAGACTATTATAAGACCATTATCCAAGCTAATCAATGACTCATCGAGCACTATATGAATTCAGATAAGAACTTTCTCGTAACAATAGGAGTTTTTGGCCGAAGAAATGAAGCTTAATTAAAAGTTGGGTCATTTCACCTTTTAATTTTTTCATTTGAAAGGATGCAAGTTCCTCTGTGATTTTTGTCAATACTTCTTGACTTATTCACTGTGTACATACTAAATGACTCATACTAACATCTAATACCTATATTTTCGACTCGCAGGTTTTAACTCGGTGTTGTGAATCTAACCAATCTAGTCAACTTAAAATACCTAATTCATTACGCCCTTTTTGTTAATAATTCATCAGGTTTGTATATTTCTAATTATTCTTTCTTCCTTTTTTTCAAATGTTATTTTATATACATATTACAAGTTTTTTTTTTTTTTTTCAAAAGTCAAGGAATATTGCAGAAGTTCTTGCAAGGTGTGTTTTACCATGAGCCTAAAAAGCATTTCTCTCAATTCTTTTGGGAAATTCATTGACTAACTTTTTTTTTATTCAGGAGATGGCCTTTTGATTTTGTTCTTGTCTACTCTTAAATTCTAATTGAATTATTGTGTCTAAAAATAACCCATCTCCGAAATAATGAGAACTTAGTCTCACAGAAAAAATTACATTTAGGATCTAATGCAATTTTTTGAGCAAACTTTTTACTTTTTTGAGTTGTCATGAAATTAACATTAAAAAATCATCACTAATGCAGAATAATCCTGACTTTGGATACTTGACACTGTGTTAATCTGAATATCAGAAAAGTGCAAACTTTTACCCAAATAGGTGGAACACTGAAAGCAGTGTTGATTTTTGTTACTTATACTTTTATAACATAAAACAGTGTTTTTGGGTGCGCCATATATGAAGTCCATGGGTCGTCTCACTCTCCATGCTCTTATTGGCTACCCCTCCACTCTGTGACATCAGGCATATGGACTTTTTAAAATAGGGAAGCGTTTTTCAATATACTTTTTGTCCACACGCTGTCCACATAAGGAAGGTTTGCACGGTACAGATATATCCACATGCTTGGGATCACTGCATATGAACTTAAGAACTAATTCAGATATTATCAGTCCCTGATGACTCCCAGCGATCAGACATCATTACAATTTCATGGAAATTGCCCTTTCATGAATATCTTTTATGTATGTTTCTTGGTTGGAATCAGGAAGTATGATGAAAAGGTTTACTGTCTCATTCTATGTCCACACAGGTTTCTGGCGCCCTATTTGATTTTAATCCGTCCCTATTTTCTCATTTTTCAGATCAGTGAGTCCTCAAGCTGATGAAATGAATAACTGTATCAGTCCTATATTGAACAATGGGATCATACCAGAAGAAGACGAAAAAAAAGTGCAGCCTGTAAGTTCACTTCTTCTCCTTCTTACTCCAGCCCTTTTTGTATGATCCCAATTTTTTACAGCCCTTTTTGCCTCAACCCTCAGCTGTATTAGGCTTGAATTTATTTCCAAGTTGCAATTTTTGTGAGTGTTGGAAATTCGACAATTTTCAGTGTCTCTATCGACAATTTTTGAGCCCTGGCTGTTTTCAAATTTCCATAAAAAATTCGTTGGCATGAGTGGAATTAGACTATAGCAGCGGCCTTCCTGTGATAATTTTTGGGTAATGTTAACACCTGCTGCACAAATTAATATTTTATTCAATTAAATTGAATGTTTTTAGAGTGTATATAAATTACATTCGTTGTCTAGTTTTGCTCCTTATTTCCCCTCACAGTCACAGACAATTTCTTTTTTTTGTTTTGTTTTTTTTTTGAAGAATTTATTGATAAATTACAATTGTCGCCACTACCTTATACAATCTACAGGTATCTATCGACTAGTATTAATAATAAAAGATTATGGATATAACTTAAAGTGAACGTATGATAAGTAAAAAGTAAATTTATCATAAAGGTCCGGAACATGTAATGCTCCGGCCAAAGACAATTTCTCTGTGAAATTGCGCAATCCTAGGGCTCCACTTCAAATGTCTTTGAGAAATTTGGCAACCCTATAGCGCTCACTAGTACTTTCCACCCCACATTGCAAGCAGCACAATAGTGGGTTCAATCAGCTAATGCAATATGCGTTTTTTTTCCCCTGCATTTTTATAGACTTATCAAAAATCAAATTTTTGAAGGAATCTCTAAAAAGCACATAAATAAATCAAAGAAATTCTATTCAATCCGAAATCCCTTTTTCCATAGGTTTAAATGTATTATTTTTCTCTTGATTTCAGAGCAATGAAGGGAGACCACAGCCATTACCCCGTCTTGGTGTAACATCTTTGCAGCCATTTGTTCGAGGCAAATCTTATCGTCCGATTGTCTTTAATCCGTCAAATAGTAATGTTGCTCAAATCGCTAGTTAAAATGTATGTGTAATTTTCAGAGCATGTACTGCAGGCAGTGTCTTATTCCATATTAGAGAATATTTTTTTTCGCTCTAAAGCTTTGAATAGAATTCTATCTAAGTCAATAGACCCCTCAGAAATGCTGAATATCAATCAATACGTAGTTATTCAAGGCATTAGATATGAAGAGACCTCAATAATCCGTCACTTCCAACTTCTTTGTCTAGGCAGTTAATAACTGTAGGGTCCAAGCAATTATTTTCTTCCTTCCTTTAGAGTTACAAATCATTTGTGCCGAAATGAATAAAAATATTTTTTTTAAAACACATTTTCAATTTGGATTCAATTAGATATCCAAGTCGATAGCACATTAACAACCAGAATTTACTTTTGGTCAAATATCATGAATCTTCTTCCTGATTTTGATGATCCAGTCTAATACATACAATCAACTTCCCATGATTTGTAAATGACAGAATCTACTAGATTTGCAGGATTGTGGAACGCTTTCCTTGGGTAGTTTTGAAACGTATACTCTTCCCTGGGGTTTCTTTGATGGAATAAGTAAAACATTTTATTACTTAGTTTTGACCTTATATCAGTATTTATTTTTTTGCTTGAATTCATTTTGTGTTAGTGTGGCTCACTGACTTCATTTGTACTTTCACAATTTCATGATTTTAAATGAAATGATTAAGTATCAAATGAGCAATATTTGGAGTTGGAGATAATGGAAAATGGAGTTGAAAGAATCAAATTTTATTCATTCGATTAGTTCTCCACATACTTCAATTTTTTATTTTCACCATTGTTTAATTAGCTCGTACGCTTCAATGTAATGAGCTAATTATGGGAAATTCCCAAAATGTAACGGAAACCTACTCGCTCTTCCACTCAGTTTATTTAGTTGTCTATCATTAAGTAGGTATCATTTAGTATCTTTTGTGCCTTTCACTTTTCTTTCAGAGAAATTAAGAATTACAATAATTCTAGTCATTACTTTCCTTTATCATCTTCAGTTTTAATGTTAAGTCCTCCTTCTCATTTATTGACCCTCTTCTTACCATAGAGTAATTTGTTAAACAATTGTTACTTATCAGTGCATAGTTACTGTCCAAAAAGCTAACTTTCGACCAAAAAAATTCATCCTTATTTGTATCCTTCATTCCACAAAAAGTAATAATTGACTCCTCTAATTATAAAAATGACAAGTCTTAACCAACATTGAATTTGTTTTTATAAACCATTTCATTACCTTCAACCAACTACCCACAACTTTTTCAGACAGAGTGTATTTGTTTGCACAACAACCATTCTCCACTGTGAGGTGCGCATGCAGAATCTAGCCCAGTAATGATAAGGTTAATAACTTTAATTTTATAAATTGTTGAACATTTCCTAGTTTTAATTTTAATTTCATTCATTCATTTTATTTTGATTTACAATTCCAAGCCCATTAAAAACATTTTGAATCTGTTTCCTCTTTCATTCTTGGAACTTTCAAATTTCATTATCTGTGAGAGTGAATGTGTAATAATTTTTTAATTTTTTTTTTTTTTTTTTTTTTTTTTTTTAATTCTGCTTTTTAAGGTACCTTTGCTCATCCTCGGAAGTTAGCTCTTTGCCGTTCCTTCATTGTTATCTGTTAAATATACAGTCTTGAGTTGTTGCTCTGTAATTTTTGTTGAGCTTTTAAAAACCGTCTTCCCTTAAAAATTATCCTCTTTTGTAGAGCAATTTTTTGTGGACTCAGATGTTTGCTTAAGGCAGAATTTTAGTCTATTAGAACTCTCTTATAGGGCACATTTTTTGTTAGTGCTCTTTAAGATTTTCTCTCCTCCCTAACAAACCTGTTTGTTGTCCCATACAACCAATATCACTTTCTGTTGATCCCTTCTTCCTACTTATTAAACTCAGGTATCGGGTACTATTTACATGTTGTTACTAAATATTTTCTATTTTGAAAGTTTATTCAAGTGTTTGTAAATCTTCAGTTTTATATTTATGTAAATAGGACAGGTACATATTGCAAATAATTTGTACATACGTTCCAAATTGTTTCAATTGGTATATTTTACTGATGAAAGTAAAACATTCATAAGAATCAATACATTTCTTCTTCAGTCTTTCTTTTTTCTCTGATTGATTTTTAAAATGATTGAAATGTTTTTTCAATGGCGTGCTGTATTTGTTTTTGCAGCATGGATGCTTTAAGTATATTTTCAAAAGACAACTTTTCAAGATTATAGGGTAGGATGGGGTCAGTCCGCCACTTTTTTGCCCCAAGATTTTTCCTGAGTTCCCTAATTGATGGATGAACTTGTTTGAATGCTAGGAGTGATCTTTGGACCTTTGACTATGCACAAAAAAAAAAATTGGATTCTTTAGGTGCATTTTCCCCCTTTTTTGAACTTTTTTTTTTTTAAAAAGAAAGTGGCGGAGTGACCCCACGAGTAGGGTCAGTCCGCCACATTCTTAGGGTCAGTCCGCCAGTAGCAAATGAAGACATGAGAAGTGCTGGAAAAAACAATTTAATTAAGAAAAATGAAGGAAAACAAACATATCTGAACTCAGAACTTCAGTCAGTACAAAAAAGTCTATAACTATAAGAACGAAAAGTTAATTTTAAGGGTCTAATAAATTTCAAAATTTGAATTTTTTTTTTTTAAAAAAAAGTTAAAATATTAATAAAAAGTCGGTGGTTTTGAAATTGAACTACATACATATAAAGGACTAGCCAGTGTAGCAGCACCTAAACCTAAAAAGGGGTCACTTAGCCAGTAGCAGAATGACCCTCGGCGTCACTGGCGGAATGACCCCATCCGGCTTCGCTGCACAAAATTGTTACCTGACATGACAAAAGTAAAGATATTTCAAAGATCAAAAACGGAATCAATAGCCTTGAGTGAGTAGTTTACGATGATGTACTTCCCAAATTTCGATCACCAAACCACCAAAGTCCAGACGAAAAGTTCCAAAAAAGAAAAAAGTTACGATCGGGAGCAATTTTAACACTTGCGCCTGTAGGTTAGTTGTAAACAAATGAATCATGCCGGGAACAACATATAGTAGACGAGCACTTCCAACTGCTTACTCCCATGCTTTGAATTTCCCAATTCGACCACCGCTAGGGGCGCTACGGTCGACTGGCGGACTGACCCACCCTGGCGGACTGACCCCATCCTACCCTATTTATGATAGTGATGGTTTTCACTTCCATGAGAGCTCAATAAAATTTATTTTTGAAGCTCAATATGTATGCAGGCACAATTTTTCTCTATTATGACTATATCCAATTTCTAAATTTTAGCCGCTTGATCATTTTTAAAAAAAAGTCTAAGGAAGTCCACCGGACTCCTTTCTACCTGTGGGGTTCTATGAAATATCCTCCATCCTCTGGTAAAGTGGCTGTTTTTACAGCTTGCCCTATCATCAAACCTACCGCTTACCAAAACCAAAAACTTTTCCTCCAATAATCGATAGATAAGTACATTAATATCAGTATTAACACTTCTAAAATGTCTAAATTATGCTTCCAAAGACTAATCCACAAAGTATCTTTTGTATCTCAGAAATTTTCATGGTGTCTGACAATCTCCATGTAAATTATTGAAATGTTATTTTATCAAATGAATATGTAATCCTCTCTCTCCAAAATAGTCTCTTAGCTTTCTAAAACCATTTTTTTCTGTTATTGGTGTGTGCTATCAAAGCGTGCTGTGAATCTTAAAGCTACGGCTGCAGCTATACTGAAAAGAAGGGAAGAGTCTTTTTCACATAACTCTTGCTCATTTGTAATTGCTTTTAAGGTACTGGGAAGATGCTCAATCTGCCCATCTTTTCAGAGTGGCCGTTTTCATCCTGGCATGTTCAGTAGTACTTTTGAGAATATCAACGAAGATAATATTGCGAGAGAAGTGGAGGTATCCAATAGATTAGCATTTCATATTACTTGACAGTGTGATCCTAAATGGGCTTCGTAATCGCTTAGTTATAATGATTGCTAATGTCAGCGCATGTACCAGTTTTTCCCCCTCTTGTTTTTCTTTCTTTTTGAAAGTGAAATTGTGGAATACCTGTAAACTGAAGGAGAGAAGAGAGCACGTTATTTTGAGAAAAACTGTAAAAGTTTCAATGTGTTATTGGCCTTCGCACAAAAACTGTTCTTGGATTTTTTTTTTTTTTTTTTTTAGAATTTCCATCTATGGCTTATGCAGTTCTTGTGCCGAAAGATTTGTTCTTAACATATATCAACCAATTTTCATGTTACACTTTTCTTAAGTATCAACCAAATGAATAAAGTATCTGTTATATTTTTTAAACAAAAAGAATAGTGTATTTTCTACGGAAAATACTCTAAAAACAGTTGATAAGTACAGAGTTTAAACCATTGTTAAAGTAGTCTAACCTGTATTTTATTTTTATTAGAGTGTAAACTGTTTTCATTCTTTTTTCTTTTATTCAATTGTAGTATAAATCTTCAAAATAAAACATGTGTATAATTTACCTATAGTTTTTTAGTTAGTCTTGAAATGAACCTAGGTCAAAATTATCTTGATTGCTCCTTAGATATGTTGAAATCCTGCAAAACCAGGGACATTATTCCTAGTCATCCCTTAAAGAGCTCCTTTCCCTAGAAGGGCCTTATATGATTTACATTGTGATTACGGAAGCCTTTAAAATAGCATCCTTAAAAGGAACATTTTTATAAGCCTCAAGTGAAATTCAAATAGAAGAACTTTGGAAATAGATCTTTGCAAAGGATCAACAACAAAACTTGAAAAATTCTCTGATTTAAACGAAATGCAAAATGAATATGGACCTACCTTAAAATTTTCATGGTTTGCAAAAAAAATTTATTTTATAATTTATTTTATTTATTTTTTGTGTGAAATCGTGATGACTCACAGAGAACTATATCCTTACAGGTATATTGTTGAACATCATAAGAGATTTGTAAAAATTGTCCTTTCGATAACGCTATGTTAAAGGCTTCCATAATCACAATGTAAACCATTCAGGGACTTCTTAAAGAAAGGAGATGTTCGAAAGTAACACTGTAAATACTACTGTCAAGTTGCTTTCAAAGAGCTTTTGAGGTGAGTAAGTTCAGGAAACATTACAAAATTTTTGCCCTAGTCCCGAAATATTCTCCCTCTTGTTTTATTTTATGAAGGAAATAAAATCTCAATTCATTATTTTGCCAGACACAGAGAAAGGGGAAAATTGACAAGTTTGACCCAGATAGCACAGGAATATTCAGAGAATATTCTGAGGACATTCATTGATAAATCCAGAACATTCTCAGAATATTCTGAGAATGTTCTCGGAATATTCTCAGAACATTCTGAGAAAGTGTGAATGAAACAAGTTCAGAACATTAGGAATATTCTAGGAATATTCTGGGAATGTTCCATCAAAGAACATCCGTGGGACATTACAGAGAAGAAAATTCCACATAAAAATTTCCACGGACATTTTATTTTTTAACGATTGAAGAACAGGAAATGTTCAAGATTTTTTTTTTAAATTTTGATAGAAAAAAAATTGAACATTTTCTATGGCATTCAAAAAAAGGAAGGAAATCAAGACACTTTTAAAATTAAATACATTTGCGTGTTGAATGATCATTTGCGACTTTGACACACATTTAATTTTAAAATCATGATTATTTTTCTGGTCATTACAAATTGTAATATTTTTTTTAAGAAAGAATTGACAGTACAGGGATTTCTCGTAACAGGGGGGAACAAAAAATGTCGGTGGAAATTCATGATTCTACGGTAATTGAAGCTGGCAGTGGAAACTTTGAAATAAGATACCATAAAATCTAGAGAGGAAAAACGAAAGAAGTATCTTTATTCAAAAATCAAATTTAGCAAATAAGCTGTAGGCGATTGAGAACAGAACGCTGATGATAGCTTGAACTGGAGAAGTGGTCAAATGAGAAAATAAAATTTACAATTCGAACGCCAAAAATAACACCTACTTGTGCGCTTTGACATTGCTTAGCTGCGCCTTTTTTTAGGAAGAAAACACAAATTTGGGGCTCTTATCACAAGGATTTCCCCTGAGAAACTCTTACCTACTAGAAAAAATAAAGAAAATGAAAAACATAATAAATTTAATATAAATTACCCCTGAGAAACTCTTACCTACTAGAAAAAATAAAGAAAATGAGAAACATAATAAATTGAATATAAATTACCGAAAGTCACAAAACAGGTAACACAATTGAGAATTGACATACTTGCTGATGATAATGATTTGAAGAAATATTGACGGTGGAAATTTATAATACTACAGTAAATGAAGCTAAATGACGATAAGGAATTGAAATTGTAACTTCAACACGCATTTAATTTTAAAATCATGATTACTTTCCTAAACATTACCAAAAAATACAATGATACCTTATAAAAATAAAAGTATTGACAGCACAGTGATTGCTCGTTAGAAAAGAAAAAAAAAAAAAAATATGTAGGTGGAAATTCATGATACTACAGTAATTGAAGCTGGCAGTGGAAACTTTGAAATAAGATACCATAAAATCTAGAGAGGAAAAACGAGAGAAGTATCTTTATTCAGAACGCTGATGATAGCTCAAGCTGGAGAAGTAGTCAAATGAGAAAATAAAATTTACAATTCGAACACCAAAAATAACACCTACTTGTGTGCTTTAACATTGCTTTACTGCACCTTTTTTTAGGAAGAAAATACAAATTTGGGGCTCTTATCACAAGGATTTCCCCTGAGAAACTCTTACCTGCTAGAAAAAATAAAGAAAATGAAAAACATAATAAATTTAATATAAATTACCCCTGAGAAACTCTTACGTACTACCCGCCCGGCAAAGCAACGTTGCAAAAACGTTGCGGCAACATTGCCAATTATCTGGTAATGTTTCCTGGCAAAGTGTTGACAAGGTTGTGGCAAACAGAATTTTGTCTCACGGGCCGCAACGTATCCTGGCAACGTTTCTGCAATGTTTCACAGTAATATTACCATGTTATTGCTGAGTAACATTTCGGATATATTATCCTGGCACTTTTTAAAAAGATTACACAGAAACGCTATCATAACGTTACTTGAATTATTGAGGCAGTTTAAACCAGGACCAACTTTACGATTACCCACCCTCTCACCCGGCAAGGCAACATAGCCAATTACATGGGTGCGTTTCTGGGCAACATAATGGCAATGTGACAAATTGTGGCAAAAAATATTCCGTATGGATGCCACCTTTAAGTCGATGTAAATTTTGACATGTTTGGAGAAATGTGAAACCGTAACAAATTGGACCGAAAAAGATAAAAAAAAAAAAAAAAAAAAAAAAAAAAAAAAAGAAGCATGTGAAAGTCAAGATAATTAGGTAACCCAGCCTTTCCTTTTAAGCTGACTTTCTTAACCATTAAATTCTGCACAAAAGATCCTAGTGGGACTTGTAATTGATACTCTAAGTCTGAAAATTCAAATTGAGCGGGGAAAAAAATTATTAAATCAAGTACATTAACACTTAAACAACAATCAGTGTTCCATAATCAAGACTAAACTTTCTTCAGGGCCAAGAATAACCATAACAAAAGAGGATACTGCTAGTAATACCACATTAGAATACAGAGGGAAGTAAACTTTTTAATAGGCTCCCGAATGAACTAAAGAGTATGATAAAAAACATTTTAAAATTTATTTTTAAAATATATATTTTATTATTTTTTCTTCTCAGACAAGAAAAAGCACAGTAATTTCCAAGAGATATGGTTCAAAAGTTCTTCTAAAAAGAGGAGAGCAAGACAGGAGAGGCCGCATACATTTGACAGCTAAACTAGGATTAATGGCCTCAAGATCAGCCTCCGAGGCTGTTTCTCTAACTTTTCTAATACTGATCAACTGTCATCAATAAATTTATTTGATTGAACCAAGGACAAAGATTTACTATTATACAATGAAAAGATAGAATATACAATTTTTTACAATATAATGTTCAAACCTAACAAATTTTACACTCCATTTCTCTACTTCTAACAATTTTTGACTTGTTTTACACAACCTTAAAAAAGAAAGCTCAGAACAGAGATGCTTAATTGTTGATTGTAAAAAAGTCAGTTTCGAAAGTACAAAAAAAAGGAAGGCAATTTCTCAACCCATGTAGCATTTGGATTTCAAGATTAAGTAAGGGAAAAGTAAACGTAAAGTAAGCTTGAGGTAAGCTTAAAGTAATGGTGAATTCACATTTACTTCACGATTAAGTGATCCTTAATCAATTTTGAGTAAAACTGTCACTTTTTTTGAGAAGGACTTTAAGTAATCGTTACTTGAGGTTTATTAAATCAGTTTTACCAAATGATTACCTAACAATTTACTGTACATTAAGTAACACTTATATAATTCTGAGGTGTCCATTTCTGAACCAAAATTTAAGCTAATATTGATATCGCCACTTTCCGGCCAAAGTATCGCAAGCTCCATGCGAGGTTTAAAAATTTCTGCTGCCATTTAATTTTTTTATAGAGAAATCGTTGAATCTGTTTGAACATTTCACTGATTTTTATCAGCAGCACTGAGAAAATTTAGTGAAATTTTTCGACAGCTTTGTCGAACAATTTCTCTGTAAAAAAATCAAATGGCGGCGGAAATTTGTGAACATCACATGGATCTTGTGATACTTTGGCCGAAAGGTGACGATTTATTCATGCATTGATTATCAATTGAAGCTTACATCACTTCAGAGCCGAAAAGTTCCATTTGCTCCTTCCTTATCTTCTTTTTCTTAATATTACTGCAGCTTTAGTGTCGGAACGAGGCCTGTTAGCTGCAATACTTTATGGTGAAATTTAACAGGGTGATATACACCACCCGTTTCAGGCTTATTTCTCAGAATAAATTTGTACCTACATGCTTCAGACTCATGGAGCCAACAAACCGAAGGGAAAAAATGCAGAATTGATTCAATTACAAGGGCATTAGGTAATTTTATTTCATTTATTGACAGTTTCCTGTGGCAAAATAGCATGCAAAAGGAAAATATAATAGATATGACTCACCAAATTCAACTGATCCTTCATCAAAAATAAAACCTGAAGAAAAACACCAATGATGCTATTCATGATACTTTGGACACAGCACTTTCCATTTCATTTATTTTCTCCTTTAGAATAGAGCAATGCATATTAAAGGTAACTAATCGAACTTCACACCACTTCAAATTTATTAAAAAATTTCCGGTCAGACATAAAATTTTTAGGAAAACAATAGCTGCTAAGTACTTATGTTTATTTTCTCTGAACACACTTCAACTTCTTTTGATGATGTTGCTTTGAGGCGATTCATGGTGAATTTCTCAAAACCAGATGATTTTTAGTCGCTGCTAATTTCCTATCGGATGACTGCTCAGATGAGAAACTGACAGCCATGTCATAGAATAGTAGCCGCTTTCTTAATCCAGAATGTAAGAAATCCAGAAAGAGGGAGCAAGCTGGAGTGCAGGAAGCCCTTCAAAAACCTGAAAAACAGACAAATAAACAGCATTATACAAGGCATGGTGACAGTTTGATGAGGTGACTTGTGACTGTTTAGCTCTTAGATTTTATTCATACTTGACGTGCAAATTTTATCCGTTGAAAAAAAAAATTACCTAGATCTCCAGCTGTTTCATTTAAGTAGAATGAAATTTTAAAATAATCATAAAATTGCAATTCTTTCAAAAACTATAAATCGGTGTAACTTCTCAATTGTTAATACCAGAGATTTTTTCCAGAACTCTCTTGAAACTGAGGATTTTAATTTTTTGCCCTGTCTAATGTAGAAAACAGGTACCTAAGTGAGGTACAGGTAAGAGGAACACTTACCAAAACCAAGTTGCCAACAATTTATTTTCAACCCGTTTCAGCAAATATTTAAACTGAGAAAAAGTAGGCATCTGAAATCGGACTTTAATTATCTTCTTTTCTCCCCCTCCAATCAAACACAACAATTGAAATTGTTACATCATTAACACATATCTCTTTGAAAATTGACCTTACAAGTTCCCAAAATTTAGGTTAGTGCAATGTAACATGATTTTTCTCATTTATTGTGCTCTTGGAAAAAACAAACATACTGTTTACCGCACTCTAGTTCATTTGTGTAATAATGCCCTAGCATTCAGTACAAGTGAAACGGAGCCTGAGAGACGATAAACTGGCTCGCTCTGAACGCTTGGATACTTTCATATCTTGGTCCTTACACGCAGTTTAATGAAATGCTATTCCGATGTGATGATTGATCATGCTTAATTTTTACGGCAATCTACATTGCCGTGGTGGTAGTAAATAATCAAGGGACAAAGAGACGGAGGCAGGGCTCACGAGAACATCATTTCTTTTTATTCCCTACTAGATATTCTAACATGCAGAAGCTCAGTTTTAAGAAAAGTACAATGGGTCAGTTGTATATGTCACAGAAACAAATTATGATACTTAGTTGCAGGTCCTTTTCGCTGACAGTGCTAAGTCACGCGAGTGATGTACTGAACATTCAAGAGGTATCATTTTACATTCACTGAGAGAATTAGAAGAGGTTATGTGTTGGATCAACCTAATGAAAACGTACCAGGTAGAGTGGGTAATAAAAATAATAGAGAACGGGACATATCATCACTCCTTGGACAAATGGACGCAACTTTGTATTGTACTGAGCCATAATGTTCATATAACTTGGTGCGTACTTGCAGGGTTTGTGTGAAAATGGAGGTATGACCTAATAATAAAGAAGCGATGAGATGTTTTAATAGCGAGATGAGCTTGGCCCAACTTAGTGAGTGGGACATTGGTCAAATCGGGACGAAGGTCTAAATTTGCGCACCTTTCTGCCGTGATGGCGAAGAGAGCCATAAGCGCATTTCTGCACGAGCCATGATTAGCACATGATTTTATTTGTCTTGAAGTTCATCCCAGCCTGCACTTATCGCTCTCTTCGCTATCACTGCAGTGTTGTCTCATGAGAGTAATAGAGACTTCCAACTTGTGAGACAAAAGTATTTCATGGTTTCCAGTGAGTCCTAAACGATACCTGCCCTCTCCATGTTTTCCAGAACGACTTTTCTTATCATAATAATGACACTGTGACAGGTATGTCATTTCATGTGAGGAAGTGAGAACAGAAATTTCGTTGCTGGAGGGAGGAAGATCTCAGTTGATTTAGATCATTAATTTTGGGTAGGGTCTGTCGATCTACATTTCCTGAATGATATACTAACAAAATTTAAGTACTTACATTTATTTTGGAGGCTGCATCAGAAGAGAGACTGGAAAAATACACCAAAATCGTCTCTGGCTGTAACAACGAGACGAGGTAACGGCTGGACGGCTAGCGCAACCAGGCATATCGGCATAGAATAATAAAGCTAACGCCTATAGAAGGGACACTCGCGTAAGCGGCCGTTGTGACTCTCGCCTGCTGTGTCCAGGTTTGGTTAGGTCTCGTTGCCCTATACTTTTCTGAACCCGCCAGCTCTTTGCAAGGTTGTCAAATGTAATAGTAGGGCCCAGCTAATTGCAGGGTTGCCAAATGTAATCAGTGGTGCCAAAGGAGAGTCTAATGTTTTGCAAGTGTAAAAGTCACTGCCACAGAGTAAAAGAGTTTAAGTATCAAAATTTATGTAACGAAAACGATTTCCACAGCCTCGTCGTGCTCATGCTGGCCAGATGACTGATAAAATCACATGTGATCAGCTACAGTTAGAGTGTTACAGTTGGCCATTGCCGCCATTTTCATTTCTGAATGTAAACAATACCCGCCAGCTCCAGCTCAAGCCCTTTCCACACGTTGCAAGTTTTGCTGCAAGTGAGCCGAAAGTGGGAGTCATCACTCATCGATGATCGTGAAATTTGCGTCCCGCCCGCAAATTTCACGATCATCGATGAGTGATGACTCCCACTTTCGGCTCACTTGCAGCAGAACTTGCAACGTGTGGAAAGGGCTCAAAGCAACAGCTCAAGAGCTCCAAGTCCCTGTTCTTCTTCTTCGTCACGAAATCTGCGAGAGTGTCCTTTCTATAGGCGTAGCCTTATTATTCTATGATATCGGAAACGGACGGCGGAATTGTAGGTTAGGTCGTGAGTTTTGGAGGGAAACTACGAAGCACGCTGTCGTACTTACCCGAAAAGTTCCGGAAGAAGCCGAATCGTATGATCGTATGGTTACGGCGCGGCTCGCGTTTTCAAATAAATTAAAACCATATTTTAAAGATAAAACTTTCTTCAAAGCACGAGCAGATCATCCGAAAACGCGAAAATCTAAAGAAAGGCACCCACACAGCTAATTTTTTCTTGACAAAGAAATTCTTTAATTAAAATTAATATTTTTTTTCATCTAAAGAAACATCAATGAGACCAATTTTTTTCTAAATTTAAATAAAATACTTCATTTCAGTTACACTCAATTTTTTTGACTCAAAAATATGTTTCACTGAGGAAAAAAAAATCTTCGTCGAGAATAGGATAAGATCGAAAGAGTTGATACGTCGCTGCCAAAGGTCGCTGCATTGCAGGAAGATTGACTCGGACTGCCCGTATCGGTGCATAAACAGTGCCCCTTCAAGGGCCTTTGCGGCAACATTATATACAATCGGTCCTTCTTCCAATGTCCACGGCTAGAATAAGAAAATCTACGTTCCACAGCGAGTAACTTTTTATGGACGCGTGCTGTGACACTAGACACTTGGAAACGTTTACGTAAAAAGAAAATAAATAAATATATTATAAGTATGAAAGCAATTGAAAAAATAAGTAATAAAAGTAATTTTAACAAAATACCCCATAAAAATATATAAATAGATTTTACCATCGAAAATCAAATAATAATATATAATATAAATTAATTAATACATTTTAAAAAAATTAAAAAATTGATTCGTTTAAGCGCGGAAAAACGAAGAGACGGGCCCGGAATTTAATAAGTGTAGTAAAAAAATTAAGGAAGGAAAAAAAATGAAAAAATATTAAAGTGAAAAAAACTAAGAAATTCCAAGTCCCGTAACTAAATGAAGGGTTCAGTGCATAAATCAGGTGTGACATTTTTGTGATGTCGAGAAAACGCGTTTGAAGCATGAAAATTACATGGGACCTATATACCAGGTGGTCCGCGCCGCCACGGGCGGGTACGAGCTCAGCTCGAATGTTCAGAGGACATTCTGAGAATATTCCGAGTTTACCTGCTGATCCAGAATATTCTCAGAATATTCTCTGAATATTCAAATGCTGCCCAAAAAGTCGGAACATTGTCAGAATATTCTCCGAACTTTTTGTGCTATCTGGGGAGTTATCTATCAGTGGTGTGGCATGACCAAAATATAAGGATGCTGTAGTATGAATTAAGATTTCTTAGAACTTCCATTAGTGTAACTTTTACCTATCGTCCTACATCTTTTCCCAAAGCCTCTCCCTGTTTACAAAATCAATGAATTAAGAATATTGAGGACGAAAGATTCATCTGATTTCAGAAAAAATCTTTTACAGCTGAAAACCTAATGGGTAAAATTCCAAAAGCGTGAAGGAGGTTCGAACACACAAACCCCAAAAGCGCGAATGAATATTTGCTCTTTTGAGGTGGTGAATGTAGGAAGTTGTTAATGCCAATGCGTTTGAAACTTAAGAAAAAGGGATAAGAAAAACTTTATCTATATCAGAAATCTGATCGTAATGTAACAATATTTCTACATACCTAACTTGGAGGTAAGTAGTCCCCGTCCAAAATGTAAACGAGCATTAAATATATTTGAAAGCGTAAATCTTACTCTAGGTAATATTAAATCCTGAAGGTAAAGCTTAACAATAAAGGTGTGGATCGCTTTAGGGTACTGGACCTCTAGGCGGTCAGGGGGCGCACCCTCAAGGAATAAAGAATAATAAAGGGAAATTCAAAAAGAAATATTCGCTTGATTTTGTCTACGTCTTACCAAGCATTTTATATGAGGAACTACAGGCCAGCTTCCTTTTAAGTAATGCTTTATCATTGATTCATGTTTTATGAACCCGGTCCACTAATGTTCCAAACTTAAAGACATGTTTTCTAAAAACTTAATTCTCCGGCAATATTGGACTCTGAATTAACCGTAGGTTGATTTATATATCTGACTATACTTCTATTTAACTCTTCCGCAAAAGATGTGTTGAGATATGCACTCAAAATTTTTTTCTTCAAGTGCCCATGAAACGAATCTGCCGCATTTGTCGTTGTTAGGTCAGGAAGTGTAGAGCCGCAGTTCATATTTTAGAGTGGCAAAATTTTAATACAATAAAACAATCAAAGCATTTATCGGAAAATTGAAAATATTAGGATAATCATCGGTAACAGTTGACTCATCGGAGCAATGGGCACCGCTTGAATTGAATCAGTGAGAACGAAAACACACCAACTCAGTAACTTAAAAATGCTCAATTTTCATTAAAGAGAGTCACTTTTTTTAAAAGTCATTGAATTTAACGCATCTGTTCGAACTTGGACCTTTAAAGTGTCCTTAAATGTTTGTCTTTCGTCACCAAAAATATTTTTCTTGTGCTAACTTCTTCAACTGCTGTGCAGTTTTGTGTGTCTTGATTATTTTGATTTTTTCGAGTTGGTGTGTTTTCGTTCTCACTGATTCAATTATGGTGAGGTGCAAGAGAAACACCCATAGCACCCTCAGTTAGTATCGCATTCAACAAAAACTACCTGAGCGAATTTTATCATAACGCCGAGATGCAACTAATCGAGCTCCACGGATGTCTGTGTTGCATACGCACGGAAGGGAAGGCGTTTTGATTTCGCAGGCACTCACTTCTCAGCATCTCACCGATGATGCGGCAGTAGGGGGTTGCACTACGAGAATCCAAAATGACAGAGCGCCTCGATCCTTCATTCATAATACAATGATGTACACTACGCTCGAATACTTGCATACATCCGCGGGATGTAAATATGTCTTATGTGCTTCAGTTCTGATACAGCGCGGACAGAGCATTATTTGTATACAGCAAATATTCATGCGTGAGAGGTATTCGTAGTATAAACGAATAATGGAGGGCGCTCTGCCATTTAAGGTCCTCACAATACAGCCCACGACTGCGCCACGCTGGGTGAAGCGGTAAGTGTCTGGAAAGCCGAAACGCCTTCGCTTCCGTGGGTATGCAACACGGACATCCGTGGAGCTCGAATAGTTGCATCCAGGCTTTTTAATGAGATAGCTTTAGTATTCGTTGCATGCGACACTAATAATTGTGGGTTCTCTTTTTCACTTTGGATTAATGTCAGCGTACTCAGCGTCACGTATCAAACCGATGAAGTTTACTGTTCCTGATTTTTATTGCGCCATGATCAATATTCCAAAAAATGCATTGATTGTTTAAATGCAACATTACAGCAATTTTCGCCCTCGACATCGCAAAAAATTTAGGTATTTGAGCAAGATTTGTAGAGTTATCTTTCGTTTCTTTTACGGGTTGTCCTTTGTTCTGATTTGTCCCCCTGTTGGAAAAATGCTTTCGACTTTCAAGGGCGAAACTTTCAAAAAAAAAAGTCCTCGAAGCCTCTGGCTCCGCATTAAATATTAGTTAAGGTGCAGACTATAAGAATGTATTTTTTTTTTTTTTTTCAAGTTTCCCTTTAACCAGGGATTTTCACTTTTGGGGTGAGTTTGACACTCCCCTTTGCGCTTTCGGGCGACGCATTTCTCATTTTTGGGGTGCTGGTCTTAAAATTTTGCGCTTTCGGGTAAAGTACGCCTCTGACACCAATAAACTCTGCCATTTGAACAGAAAAAGTGCTCAATTTTGTAAAAATGAGTTTTGTAAAAATGACTCAAAATGAGCAATGTAAAATTGAGTTGTTCGAGCCTATTTTTAAACCTTGGAATGGAGTTAAGTATGAATCTCCGCCTTGAAACTGATATGAGCAATGTAAGCGCATTTCTTGAACTGCGCGGGATAAATCTATGCGCGGGATCAGCCCTCCAAAACCGAGCTTTGTCGGAAACACCCGAGCGGCAAGAAGAAGGGACCTTGCGGCATTGTATAATTTGTCCAAATACCCGTCAATACCGTTTCCGAATGACAATTAATCTGCAAAATAAATGCATATACCTACTGCAAAAAATGTCTTAGAGTTAGAGATCTCGGATAAAATCATACCTCGAATCTCCCCCATATTACCGTTCGAAAGCTGCATTATCTCCCTCCAGACAGGGATTTTTTCGGTGAAGTTGGCAGCTGTGGAGTGTGGAATCCTGCGGCCCTGCCGTTCATTCAACAGCGTTGCGTGGAAGGTGGTTCTGTCTTGCTGTGACTGTGACCGTGTCCGCTTGGATTGCCGAGCAAGTCTAAGTTCATGATCAGTGGATCAGTAGCAACAGGCAGTGGCCGTGGCGTAGTATATTTTAATCCATGCCGTGGCTCTTGCGTCAGTGAGTGTGAGCGTCTACACTTGGACACCAGGAATCGGCCAAAGCCGGGTCTCACATTCTTGTCGACTGTCCCAGCGCCAGCCACTGATTTTGCAAGGCTCTCATGCGACTCGATTCATCACTAATTAATGGATACATTTCCCTAGCTCAAAGGTTGGTTCCGTTTTCCCCTTCTTATTCCATTAGATTGCTAGTACATTGCAATTTTGCGTTTTTAGGACTCTGAATTACGATCAAAATCCACCGAATGTTACAATAATGTGTCGGGAGACTTGATATAAAAGTAATCACTACTAAAAACGATCCTCTTGGTGAGTGGAACATGGTAACATGTTGACGCCAACATTATGTCAACATGGTATCAACACGAGAAAAGTGAGACAAAAATTGCTCTGTTATGCTTTGGTATATTCTTGTGCGGCCTCCGTATTGGATTTATTTCAGTCCGGCATGGTACCAACATGGTATCAACATGGTAACAACTTGGTCAAAATTACCAATAGTGACCAATATGGTATCAACTGGGTACCATGTTTGCCTCACGTTGCAACATGTTGGTTGTTGGTATCAACTTGATACCATGTTGATACCAACATAATCGTTTTTAGTATGGGGAACACGATCAATATAGAGGCGATTGTAATTTATAAGAGTCATTCATTCAAAAATGATTATCTAATCATCTTAATTCCCCTTTCAACAGTAATGGGAAGGGAAAAAGTAAAGAGATGTTTGCTCCTTGCTCCCCTGAGTCGATCGTGTCATTATGTTCGAAGGTTTTCAGCTGAGAATTGTAGATTTTTGTGCGGAGCAAATAGTGGAAAAAAAAGTGAAGATCACCACAGAAATCTTGTATTCTTTACAATAGTAGTACTTCGTAGAGCGTTTAAACTCGACGTTTCAGCAGGAGTCCGCTCTGCGAGGAACCAAAGTGACGCTCGTCACCTAACTAGCCTTAGGTGAATAGCCGGAAAGTAACTGAGCCCATTCTCTAAATGCTCTACTTTTCTATCCGCTCGTTAAAGTCCCCAAGAACGTGCACCAACTCAACCTCCATACCGCGCTTTGTCAATGGCGAATTTTTTTTTTTTTTTTTTTTTTTGGGGGGGGGAAGGGGGGAGTACAGTGGTAAGCGCCCCTCCTCCCGCCCTTCTGGCTGAAATTAGGAGGGAAGAGTGGGAAGAAAGAGAAGGAAGGAAGAAAAGAGATAAATAGAGTAAAAGGAGCATACCCAACAATCTACTACGATGGTTTTGGGACTGTAACTGAGATTTTTCCCCCTTTTTTTCGAGGATTGGAGGGAGATGAGGGATATGAGTGGAAAGTTGTTTCTTTTTCACTTAAAAATATTTCTAACTTCAACGTCATTGATCCCTTATCTTTGTTATTTTTTCTTGAAACTTAACATTCAAGAAATATCACAGTAAAGAGGTGAGGTCCATCAATTTTGAACACTCCAATATTTCACAAATCTGAAGCTCATAAACTGCTTAGTTCGATCTGGAAGGGGTATGTATGCCTAAAGCCGCTTATATAGCGCTCTTTGGCGCTCTGCGACACCTAACCGCCAAAGTCCCCTATCCTCCCAAAGCCTTTTAGGAAGTTGGCGAACTCTCATTTCTTCTAAAACCCCCTGTTGCCACCCTTTTACTGAGCGTCCCCTTCGTCCCTCCCAGGAGAAACCCAATCAAGCATCTTCTTCAGCAGCTTTTCGGGCCTTCTGGGAGGGATTCTTTTTAGAAAATTTTCCGGGGATGTCCCCTCAGACCCCCCACTCGACATTGCCAAATCCCAGTCAAGCTGTCTTTGGAACCGCCACTGCGTTTTGTCACATTCTTTGCCACCGGCGCGGCATAAAACGACATTATTTCAGGAGAAAATATGCGCAACTGTTAAAAATCTGCATCATGCAAAATTTCATGGCGCCCTAAAGTCGCTAAAACAGCTACAAGCACACAGTGTTCGCAGAGGGACAGAGCTCAGAACATCGCCTGGGAATTGCTGCATCATTTTTTCGGCCCCTGCTCTTTTGGACTTTTTGCACGCGTGTCCCTCAAGTTCACATTTATGAATATTTCTTTGAATGAGAAAGTAATGAGTTCCCGAGATCCTGAGAGATCTATTTAAGATGTATCGGACTAGTTCAGAAAGACCAATCTAGATTTTGGAGAAGGGACATTTCTGAGGCCTCCGTCAAGTAGAGAAGTTCTTAGAAAACTCAAACAGACAGTACAAACTTTTTGGTTTTGGGAAGCAAACATTTTTTCAGATTCTTATTGCTTGCATAAGCCGATTTGATGATGTAAGTCAGCTTGCCAGCAGATGCAGTCACAAAGCGTATTGTCTTGACGGTCAGACTGAAGGTACCGGCTAACCGGCTTAAAAGACGGGATCTCGGAACGACTGCTCTGCATCTGCCAAAAAGGACCTACATGAATGATAAATAAATAAGCAGATAGGTTCTTTCAACTCAGAAATTCCCAGATGTCTTGATTAGGACGTCTGGGTAGCCACCTCGAGTCCCTGCAAAACCCTAACCTTCCCTTCGCCTCTACCGCGACTCCGCGACAGTTACATAGTTGCCAGATCATGCAAAAAATCCCCATTTTTCCTGTTTAAACATCCCAAAATAGGTGATTTCTTTGAACAACGAGTCAATTTTTGTGTAGAATACCTACTAGATTATGGGAAGGTTAACCACGTTATTTTACCAAAACGATGCAGAATGTGGGACTTATTGGTGTAATTTTGCAATGCTGCACGGGCAAACTACTTAGACGGAGGAATCGAATTGGTCTCCTCCCCTCAATTGTGGAAGAAAGCCCAAAGACACAACCATTGTTTGCGGTTGAGAATAGAGGGGTGACTTTGACAAAAAGTCAGCGCCGTGAATTTGACTGGCTCGAGCGTAGCGGTGCGGCGCGGCGCGACGCCATACAGCGGATTTAGTCGGTGGTCAAGCTGGGGATATAGGAGTATCTGGTCCTCTAATCTCGATTAATTTCCTTCCGGTCGTCTTGAGTTGATAGCCATTCCACCCTTCGCTGGATATTCCTCTTGCTTGATAGTGCGGTGGGTAGGATCAAGATCGACGATTTTTATATTGGAAATTGTCACTTCGGGAGATCATACGAGATGAAAAAATAGTAGTTTTTGTCCGTAGAACCACTTTCAAATTCGTGCAGGATCCAAAATGGTGGCCGTTAAAGATGGCGGCCAAGCGTTTTTTTTTTTTTTTTTTTTTGAAGTGCTGTATCTCTGTTGCAAATTTCCCGATTTTGATTTTCTTTTGAAAAGTGAGAGCTAAAAGGGTCCAGAATATGATTAAATTATGAAAGTTTTGACTTGACGAACAATTTTTCCAAAAGTTTAAAAAAAAAATTTGTTGAAAATTCCGGGCAGTAGAAAATGTTCGAATAGACATCGCAGAGCGCCCTAGCGCCCCGTAAAAGCGGCTCATGACATACATACATCAAAAGAAAAATCTAAGAAATTTCCTGTCCGAAATAGCCAAGATTTTACAGTTAAAATTGCAATTCTCAGGGGGGAGGGGGATTTGGCAACATAGAAATGTAGTTACGTTCGTTCGTGAGGGAAACTACGAAATCTATTAGTTCTCCGAACAAGGTCCATCTATTCTCTCAAGCTGAACCCCACCAAACCTGTTGTTAGACTCAACTAAAGGAAAAGTCTGGTGAACAGAGGAGAAAGGGAGGGACGATGTACACGAAATCCAAAAAGTGAGCCATCATCCCACCCCCTGCCCTCTGTAGGATATTAGAGTCAAAATTGACCATCCTCCCGAGGACTGCATCCTAAAATATCCTCGGATTCTTGGCTGCCAAACAAGCAGTCTTAGCGCCGTATTCCTTTTATCCTGGCGATAGTGACTCCAGAGGCATTTCTCGTCAATTCCGCTGATTGCCATCTTCGGCTCGGTGTCACGTTCGAAGGGGTGACGTCATAAAGAAAACTGCGAATTGCCGATGGATAACTTCATGTCAAGGCCCCGCGGAGACGGCCACCAGCCCAAATCAGAAAGGGCGAGCAGAAAACCTGCTTTTCCCCGTTTTCTCCGGTCTCCACTCATCACGCTGCCAAGTCGCTCTAAAAAATGCTCAGTTTTTGCAAGTTTAGATCGGCAACCGTGTGAAAAGATGTCCGTCGAATATGACGTTGCCGTTTCGTGCGTTTTTATGCTCATTAAGCAGTTTTAGAGGTGAATAACGTGTTTTTTATTCGCGGCATCAATTGAGAACTAACGATCGCTGACTCCTTGTCGCCGGATCATTTTTAGCTTCGAGAAACTGCTCCAATGGACCACTAGACAAGGTACGAATTTAAGCATTCTGATACATGTTTTTTAACTAGAATTTCACGTAAAACATGATTCGCGCAACGAAAATTACTGAAACCAAATCCTAACGGAGATATTAATATTTTTATTTCACATTGGTTACGAGGAATTTGAACTGCCCGCTCACAAGGAACTCAAAGCTCTACGTGAGTCAAATCGCGCACTACAACGGTTTCAGCAAGCTTCTCAATCAAGCAGTGTTCATTTCCCACATGTGTTTTTCAAACTATAAGTAATTTGCTATAGCTGAGTCAAAGCGTCAAGGTTGAGGTTACCAGATTTTATAATCGCAGAGGCGTTCATGATAACGTTTAGCGCGCGATGTGAATCACGTAGAGCATTGAGTTTTCATGAGCGGGTGGTTTCAATTCACGCACCAAGAATCATTAAATATCTTCGGAAGGAGTTGATTTCGGTAATTTTCGTTGTGCGCATCGTGTTTTACGTGAAATTTTAGTGAAGAAACATGTATCAGAATGCTGAAATTCGTACCTTGTCTAGTGGTCCATTATTAGTTTCTGTAGGCAAATAATTCTGGCACTTCGATTGAACTTCGACACGAAAAATGCACACTCGCAACAGCTATAATGCAAATGTCAATAATTGCAAATAGGTCAGTTACGCTAGTCATATAAACGCTTTTTGTTAGTTAATTATATCTAGAGTTGCAGGAATGTAGATTGACAAAGTTTAATAAGATCTGCTCGAACCCCAAGTTTTTAAATTCAGTATTAACGCTGTTATCGCCCGTAGGTTTGACTTTATCCTTCACTGGAAGAAAAGTCTCTTGGATCTAGAGTTGGCTCCTAAAAAAGTTTACAAGAAAAAATACTCTCGATTCAATTGAACCAAAAGGAGGTTCTTTGATTTTGGTCCAAAATTTTTTGAGAGTCTGGACTCTGCATCCAAGAGACTCTTTTTCCACTGTTTCTTCTCTTTCGTCAGGAACATCAGGTATGTATCAGACACTCCTTGGGGACCATCAGGTCATTTTGAGCTCTCGTCTCAAATAAAGAAATTGATGCGAAAAATATGAAATGTCGCGAAATACTAATACTCGACAAGTAAATCTTTCCGCTGTAAACGTGGCAACTGCGATTCACGATGCGCGCATTTTTTCTGCCATAGCTCCATGCTTTGAGCCACTGAGCGCCATGCCGCGCCGCCGACCCATGGCTGCGCCCCCTGAAGCCAGTTACCCCGGCGGCGGCGTCGCCTGGTTACCGAGATGCTCAGGCACCTTTTAAAGGGTGCAAGCTGTGGGCCAAGACACGACGGCAATACGTGTAATTCAAATGCACTACACTTAGGTGCCTCATAGCCCCATGACTAACAATAAGTGGATGCTTGATTGGGTGGCAAAGGGTTCTTCCGGTGAATGTTATGCGCCAGCTCCGACATTTTTCTTTATCTTAAGTGTGTAATTCTTCTCCATTATTCTTTTATCGATTAATTTTTTTTATAACCCCTCTTTATAGTCGTCTCACCCGTGCCAGTACCTCCTCTTTATTTTAATTTTTTCTCCTTTGGGATTTCTTTTGTTGTGTGTGTGTGTCGCACTAGGTGGTTTTAAAATTTCCAAGGAAACACCCAGGTCCGTAGAAAAGAAAATGGGCGATGAAAATGTCTCAGCACGGCTATGGAAGACAAACTCAGGCGAAACTGCCTGTGAGTTGAAAGATCACGTGCGGCAGTCAAATGGTTAAAACCATGAAGAGGCCTGGTAAAGTAGATCAGCATGATATCACGCTGAATCAATGTAACGTCACGCCGAATCAGCATGATATCGTGCTGGCTCAACATAATGTCAATATGATAATGAGCTTGCACAGAAAAGTTATATGATAGCTGATAGCAATATAAGACCATGCATGCTGCACGTACCATGCTGATCCATTGATATCATACTGATACTTTGATATCATGCTGATCTCACCCTCATATCATGCAGGCGGAATGGCCAATTCAAATTATGATATCATACTGATCGATTTCACCACTAGTGATCAACCCTTACGTTGCCTTCTCCCCTGATCACTACAAATGGTCGAGAGTTGGCGCAGGGCCGGTGCGGCACAGGATGAGTTTTTTTGGTGATATTTTCGGAAACAAAATATATGTAAGGTTTCCTGTGTACGCATGCAGACACCCATTTTCGAACAGTCTAACGTATGCGGACATCTGAAAAGTGGAAATTCGAAACCTGGTAAGCGCTATGAGATGTTGCTAAGATTATGCAACTGTTTCTCTTCTTTGTCGTTGAACCAATGCTCTGAGAATAATCGATTCTCGTCATTAAAAAGTACCAAAATTAAGGGGAAAATTTCCACAGTTAAAAAGTCCACGAACCAAGTCTTTTAGATTTTTGCATAGCGAAGGACACTGCAAAATCTTCGCAACACCCTGATGGACATGGCGCTTACCAGATTTTGAGTTTCCACTCTTCATATTTCGCAGAAACGATGAACAAGGACGGAGCCGTCATGATGCCTTTGACGGAAGGTGGCCTCCACATTACCTTTCGCAGCGCTGTCAAATTTAGTCAGATATCACTAACTTTCCCCTTTGAGTTCAACCCAACGTCGGGTGAATTTCGCTCACTCTGACCGATCCGCCATCACTTTCTCTTCAGAACCGGTGGAACCTATTAGGATCGTCGCCTTTTCCTCGCTTTCCATCGATTGGCTCCTCACAAAGCATTTCTAGCTTATTTTTACCTGGTCGCTCATCTGATGGCTCTGGCTTTGACGATCGTAACGGTTTAATGAATGCTCCTTGGCAGACATGACCTGGATGTTGATATACCTAGCATGATATTCAAAGGGAGAGTCTACGGCTGTAACCAGCAGCGCGGCGTGCATTGCGATAAATCGACTGATCTGCCATTTAGACCCATTGAAAAGAATCGATAAATAGGGTGCTCACTACGAACACCCAATAATCGATTCCTTGTCATAGCTTCAAACTGGGGAGATATCGATAATCGATCATTCACGACACGCCACAGGCTATAACGATTAGTTTAGGATGATAAAAGTATCGTGGAAATTATGAACTGCGCCAAGTGGTGTTTTCTGGCTGAAAATTTAGAGGAGGTAGAACCGACAGGAGGGGAATATGAAGGGTGCTCTGAGCGCATTGAAGGAGCTATTTTGCAGGCATATTCTCGAGGTTGGCCCAATTTTTTTTTTTTTTTTTTTTTTTTTTTTTTTTTTTTTTTTTTTTTAAAAAAACCTTTTTTCAACAATATTTATCTATCCAAGGACCAAGGATGTATACCAATGATATTTAGAAACCCGGTTTGTGAATCCTACTTACGAAGGGAAAAGTCCCAGAGATCCCCCTTTGTGGGATATCTTTAAGTGCCCCTCCCAGAACTTCCTTGATGAGGCGCCCCTCTGGCCCCCCACAATTCCTGATCCTGCCCATTATTGCTACATGGACACAGAGGTCTTGTCTTTGTGTAAGCAACATTGACGCGGTAAATTTTTAAACTCAACGCCCACTTAACCTTAGAGTATATCTAGAGAAGATATATTGGACGCTTTGCTCATGTTAAATTCGCATAAGAAACCCAAAGGAACTACTTGGCAGTAAAGTGAGGCTGGAGTCGAAGATGCTGGACAAGGAAGGCATGGTATGGGGGAGCATTGCGCGGGCAATACAGTTTCATGAACCTTTTCTGGAAGGCGCTTGGACCCGAGGTTGGGGGCGTGGGGGATGCTGAGAGTGCCTCGCAATTCTGTTGAATCGGGTGAGGTGAGGATTATCCATAATCTGAGCCTTTGATGTGGTGCTCGAGCTTGAGGTTGGCGGAAGCCGACACCTGTTGTGAACCCATAACTGTTCCCGTGTCCCGGGCTGGCTGGGCCCCAGCGAGGTGGGTTTTTTAAGGTCATCCCAAGGTCGAGGTTGCCACGTCGCCGTGGAGCGGGACGTAAACAAAGTTCTATCACTGTCACAAAGTGCGCGGCGGGCGAGGCGCCCCCGCCCAGGCCCGGCCCGGCCCCGGCCGAGGGGCCCAGTGCGGAGAAATGGCGGATCTCGGGCGCGCGGCCCCGCTCCGTGCCTTTGGCGGGCTTTTCCGGGCCTCGATCTGTGATCTGACAATGCCGTCTCTCAGGAATGAAGGAGAGTTCAGGACCCGCCGCGCGGTGGCCCCAACTTCGCTCCCCCGAGAAAAAATCTGCCCTTGCCAACGTTTAAGGAGGAATCTTTCGCAGGCCTCTCAGTGACAGGTGGAATTTTCTACCTCGGGGCTTCACCATCATCATCCTTGTAAGTTCTTCTCTATTGCCCGCTCAGTCCTTTTACATGGTGTTGTTTCGATGATCTTCTTGTAGCTCAAAAGGCAACAAGAGGGCAATATGAGTGATTTTGTCACTAAAAAAATGTAAATTCCCACTAATGAACGTTCCCGTTACTGTTAGAATACCGTCTTCACATTTGTCTCGACCCGATTACGTAAGTGCCTATGGGTATCAGTTCCTCAAGCCCTGGCAACCATGATCTTTGCTCGGTTTTTTCCTTATTTTTTTCTTTCTTTCTCTCTTTTTTCTTTTCCCCCATTATTTGGAACTATTGTAACTAAATAAAAAAAAAAAAAAAAAAAAAAAAAAAAAAATTGAGGGGGAGTCGCTTCAGGCCCACAGAAAGTAATGGATTTTTGCGATTTTGGTTTCGGGTATTTTCAGAGGAACTTGATTCAGGCTTTCAAAAGGATATTTTTTGGCATCAACAGTTAAAATTTCCTTCCAAGCGTAGTGGATCCTTTTTTTTTTGCCAGAATTTTAAAGTGGATCAGTATTTTAGCAAGCTTTGTTCAATACGTGGATATTATAGTATACTTTCACCATTGATGCCACGTCTGTAGTAGGTATAGCGATGAATTTTAAAAAGCAATTTTAAGAGCTCTCATAAAAGCTGTAAAAGTACTCGTCTTTGGAAACCTTTTTTGGCTATTTTTTGAGTAAAATTTAAATCTATGCAAAATGTACCTACATAAAGGAGCTTCAAAAAAAACCACTACTCTTTAAGTGTTTTATAACAAATTTTTCAATAATGTTCAGTGTTGAAAAACTTCAGTTGATATTTCAAGGCATTTATCAATTTTCTTTACCTAATTTTACCCCTCGGGAATATTACTTAAATAATGCTCAAACAGGGTCACCTGAAACACATTTTTGTAGGTTTCTTACAGATGTATTTTGAAAATTTACGAGTTTTCTTAATCAGTCGTAGCTACTAGAGTGCTAAGCCTGCTCCCTCCATTCTCGTGACCAGCACTCAGTTCGGTGCAGGTTTTGTCTGGTCAGGGGACGCTACGATGCTTCAGCAGCCCAGAATTTCTTCAAAGTATTCAGGGGGTCCCGGCAGGACTCCTGTAGGGCCCCCCAAAATTTGAAAACCCCACATAATGGAGGACTTAAGGTTAGTTAGAGGGGGCCCCATATCCGAAAGGAAGGGCTACGAAAATCTATTCCCCCAGAAATTCTGGAAAGAGGTTTAGGTGGCCCTAGCAGGACTCCTTCAGGGCCCCCCATAATTTGAAAACCCCACATAATGGAGTACTTAAGGTTAGTTAGAGGGGGCCCCATCCGAAAGGAAGGGCTACGAAAACCTATTCCCCCAGAAATTCTGAATAGTGGTTTAGGGGGCCCTAGCTGGACTCCTCTAGGGCCCCCCCAAAATTTGAAAAACCCACATAATGGAGGACTCTAGGTTAGTTAGGGGGGCCCCCACCCGAGAGGAGGGGTTATAAAAACCTATTCCCCCAGAAATACTGAAAAGTGGTTCAGGGGACTCCGGCAGGACTCCTCTGGGGCCCCCCAAAAGTTGAGAAACCCACATAATGGAGGACTCTAGGTTAGTTAGGGGGGCCCAACCTGAGAAGAGGGGCTATAAAAACCTATTCTCCCAGAAATTCTAAAAAGTGGCTCAGGGGACCCCGGCAGGACTCCTCTGAGGCCCCCTAAAAGTTGAAAACCCACATAATGGAGGCCTCTAGATTAGTTAGATGGAGGGGGCCCCCACCCGAGAGGAAAGACACCGAAAACCTATGAGGACCCGCAAGAATTTTCGAGGGAGACCGACTCCTGTTGGGTGGATTGTTTTTTTCGGGCGGGGCGGTGGTAGCCACTGTGCGGTGGGATGATGCGATGACCCGTTTTGCAGTGGAAGCGCGGGAACCTCTTGTTTTGATCCGAAGCTCAGCTCGCGCCACGCCAGGCCACGTCGCGTCGTCGCGCGCCAAACTCGGAGCTCGGGAGCCGGGGCCGGGGCCTCTCGGCTGGGCCTCCCGGGAGGCCCCTGCCGCGGCAACCCCTGGCCCCTGGTTCGAATCCCGCTCGCACCGCCACCGCCCCGGCCGCATTAAATTAGTCCCGAGACCATTCAGCCCGAGCCCGGAATTCCATCCCAACATTCTCGCTCTCCTCCCGGCAGCGGCCCGAGTTTACCCTTTCGCTCTCGCCCACCGAAATCTCGAATTCACTTGTTCCATTCGCAGTATCGCATCGCCAACATCATTCACGAGCCTCGACAACTTCTTCGCATTTTCCATTCAAACGCATTCAAACAATGGAGAATTTCCACACGAAAATTTTATTGCTTCGTCTGAGAGTGCCTAATGAGCTGAATTCGCAGTATTTTTCATATATTTTTCCTGAAATCCGAAATTGTAAAAAAGTACGTTTAAAAGTGAGGAAACGGTCATCTGGCGGCATTTCCCATTTAATAACATGTATTTTAGTAGATTAGGTTAGTTTGTAATATATTTAGAAATCAAGGATATCCTCGTACTCAGTTTTCCTAGTAGTATCATTTTAAGGATGAAATTATCAAAATTTCAGACCCCTGCAAATTCTCTATTGTCTTATGTTGTACTTGGTTGGTAATATTTACTTTTTAAAAATTTATGAATATTTTTCCTTGAAATGTTCAGAATTAGTAGATAAAATTACGAATGAAATCCGCTGAAAAATGGGAGGAAAAATATTCACAAATTTGCCTGAAAATTCGTGATTTGGCGAAGGAAATTTCGCAACGCCTGATGGCTCACACGGCGTTTTTACCTAGCACGGCAGTCTCCTGCTTAATTGAACAGCCCCACACCAGAAGAAAAAAATTTATCAGTTTTAAAATTTGAACAATGAATGAAATTTGAATCTACTCATGGCTTCAGATTTGAAAGTTTTTCGAAAATCTACTCTCCACATTTTGAAGTATTTTGTTGCGGTTTTCCCTCGGGGCTATTATAAAAAAAATACAATTTATATAGTGAGTTAGGAAATAGGACCATTCATAGAAAAAAGGACATTAGTCCATAAAGACTCACTATAGGAACCAACCATTTCACTCAAAAGGAGCGCCCCTTATTATTTATGTCTCTCGTCCGTCAATTTCAAAAATCAGCCCTCTGTTGGAAAATTTTCATTGTTAGAAAATATGAAATAACCCTTGGCTATTTAATACGTCCCTCCTGAAGTATAAAATAGAGTGCCTAAAATTGCGCATTGGGCAAGCTAACTGCGACACAGCTGAAGAGGTCCTGGAGAGACCGACGGGGAAAATTGTGACCATAATACTTGTGGCTCGCTTAATACCATCAGATTGCCTCCAGGGGAAAATTAGCAATCATCGGCTTCGCTGATGCTACCTAGCCGAGGGGCTCCCAGAGGCCAGGGTTCTCAAAAACTTCATCATGGACATACCCTTTTTAAGAAGCGATTTTTCCGTCACATTGACCTGTCATTCCCTTATTCTTACATCGTGCTGTGACGGTCTCGTCTGCAGTAAATGACCTACCTTACCGAGGTTTAACTGACAAAGTTTCCTCATCCATACTGAAATTCCGAGGCTGGAATTCATCCGACGAATTGTCGATTTAGGAGCTGCTGAGGTAATTTTGGCGAAACTGGGTAAGTTGCAGTGATTATGGCGGCCGAAGGAGGAGGTGCTGGTTAATGCGAGGCGGCAAGCGGGGGACATTATGATTTGTTTATGCATGCCGGCACCGGGCACTGGCCTGGCATCTGCATTCTCCTCGTTTTGCAAGGGATTAGTCGAGCGTATTTATGCTAAAAGGAACTATGCGCATAGGGATTGCGTGCAACATAGTTCCTTTTAGCATAAATATGTCCAGTTGCATTAGGAACCGAACAGGTTCACTTTTGGGCACAGCTTAATTGTTCCGGTTTACGATCGGAGCGTACCGTCAAAAGCCGAAACGGGATTAACAAGTCAGCTGTTCTGAAAATTTTCAAATTTTTTCTCCGTAAATTCTGTGACGTAGTAGCCGTCAGTGTTGTCGTCGTCAGCCATTTGTTTGGGGACGCCACGGCCGAAAACACGGCAATCCTGTCAATGTGTTTGCATCCTATCTGTGTACGGACAGTTCGACCAGGTATGGAGGTGGACTCTCGGCGCAGCGTGGCGAAGGGGATCTCCTCCATCATGAACTTAACTTTGAGAGCTTGATAGTTCGTTTCAGAGAAAGCCGGTGGCACGATCTTGTTCCTTGCGACATTTTACATTAGCCTATCACCAAAATCGCAAATCCCTCCACTCCGTATGCATCTGTGTTCAACAAATTTTAATAGCCCTAAACTATTCCATTTATGGATTTTTTTAAAACTCCTAATGCAAATCTATGGTGTAATTCCGCAACCACCACCATTTAGTTTTCCTGTTCAACCACACTTTCTGACTTATACCATAAGCTTATTTGGACGTATTTATGCCAAAAGGAACTATGTCTCACGCAAACCCTATGCACATAGTTCCTTTCAGCATAAATACGTCAAATTAAGCTTCTTATTTATAAAATTGGACGTACTTCTATCAAACGGAACTAAGCGCCAATTTGAGTTCCTTTTGAGGAATTTAGAATCCCGGATAGCGCGTTCTGTTAAACGGACCTAATCGCCATGGAAAAGCATTGAGAGTATAGTACGGAATAAGCCGGACGCCCGAATCTGCAGCCAATCCAAACCCCCCTCTACCTTCCTCACCCTATGGCGCGTAGGTCCGTTTGATAGAAATACGTCCAATTGTAGAATAAAAGAAATAACTTTTCTATAAAATCATGGTTTTTTCAGAGGGAAATTGGCAACGTCTATCGTGCATTTTTTGCACGGCGGAGTAGGAGCGCGAGTCCGCGAGCAGGTTGGCGGATTGCGCGGGAAACGGGAACGGGGTCCTGGTCCAGGTTCGGGTGCGCGCCCTCCCTGCTATCCGTGGCGCCCCTCGCCGAGTGGCACACTCACAGGGATCAGCTGCTACCCTGTCTCTGCCGCGCCGCGCCGGCAGGGTCCTTGCCCTATCAGCCAAAGCCAGGGCCGGGCGTCCAGGTGTGGTAGCACGGGGTCGCGGTGCAGCGTTTGTCTTATTGTTGTCGTCGACTGTCCTTATTTTACGGCTCCACTTAATGAGAGGAGCGCCAAGTCAGCCCTCGAGTTAGAAATGCACCCTTTGCTCTTGCCGCGTCGCCCTGTCTACCGCCCCTCAGTCGCTGTAGCATGTAGCTCCCACCTTTGCCAAGCTCCGTCGCTTTCAGCGGCTTTGGATTCACTACAGTGATATCGCCGCACTTGATACTTTACTATTACTATCACTACTATTACTATTAATAGCGAAACCCCATTCCAATATGATTTTTTTCTACATGAATATCACTGCAGTACCTATAGTGTCCAAACATTTTTTCGACTTCTGTTTATGACCATACGGGCAATCACCAGAATTTCCTAAAATAAATAAATTTAGCTAATAGAAAGTTTGCAACGTTGAAATGTAGTAATATCCTTTCGCTTGAGCAGCGACGGATCTAGCTATACATATACGATCCCCGGAAAATCTCGCAACCAACTCCAAACTTCCGACACTTAAGTTAATCATATACGCATACCTAGGTATACGCCTAATCTTAGGTGAGGCCAAGCAGGTGTCTAGGATGGGGGTGGGGGGTGCTAAGGAGTCTACCTAAAATTATGGTACTACCCCAATTTGATGGATGATATGGACATTTACAATTAATTTTGGTAGTACCGCAACTCAAATTGGAGTAATACCGCGACATTTGGGTTGGTAACCTAATTTATCGGGGCACTACCACAATCAATTGAAAATATCCAATTTAGGACTTAGCCTTTACATCTTTTTTCCGGTGCCTGCTTCGGCTCCACACCTTTATTTTTCCACCCTCTCTCTCAATGTTAAAATTTTCGCGAATAACAAATTCACTCTCATATTGGCAAATTCAGCCTAAAACGGCCCTTACATATGGAAACCGAAGTCCGTTGCTGTTCCATTTGATAAAATCCGAAGAAATGTGCGTTTTAGATTCCACCGTCGTCGTCTTCGCGAAGGTATCCCTAATGAAATTCATCATACATCTGGCGGGACCAGGGTCCTCGGCAGGGTCGAAGATTCGGAGGGTCCTTCGAGACAGTGAAGGTTACTCCTGGGCAGATCAGGTGTTGAGTCCGTCGCTCCCTAGTCTCGGGACCTCCTTCACTCCAGTTCCCTACTCCCGACTCCAAAATCCCAATTCCCGATTCCGCATTCGGAAACAGAGCATTGTCAGGCCCGTCGCTTCGCGAAGAGACAAAAAGGGAGCACGACGCGCGTGTGGTGCCAACCGTCGCGTCGGAGCGTCCAAATCGTCACTTCCCTAACGTAAGAGCGTATCTTGATCTCCACTTGAGCCCCAGAAAGCATGGATTCATATGTAAAACAAGGCTCATGCGATAAACGAGTTACACGCTGTGTCAGAGTAGCGACGTAATGTCTCGCCTCTCTTTTATGCGGTTTCTCTCTACGTTAATAATTGATGTGGACTAGTAATTGGGATAGATTTTTTTAACTACAGAGAATCCCATCTTGCGTTTTTTAATATATACTTACTGTTAATTCTTTATAATATGCGTGTTCTGGTATATCTTTTAATTAATTATTTATCTTACAGATTTGTTTCCTGTAAAAAAGTTCTTCTTTTTCAGGAGAGAACCTTCAACAATTTTGTGAGGCCTCTGAAGGAGGGCACTGATCTTAACTTGTTTTTGTCCCCAAAACATCATCCCCTAATTTCTTATTCATTGCATCGCAGTAGAGAGGTGAAACATCAAATTTGGAAAAAATTGCAAGTCTCAAGCCATTGGTGTTTTAAAAACCGATGGCCAATAGCGACCTATTAAATTTGTATCAAATTCAATGTTGTTGAGCTGCCATTATGCGTCGGTAATAGACATAACTTTCGGTCTTTGACCAAACGTTTTACTTTTGCACTCTCTTTTCTTGTTTTATCTATTAACATCATTCTCGGTGGGGGCCAGAAATATATGATGACCCGTCGCGTAGATAGCCCCCCAAAATTAATATTTCGTTTCTAAAGTTCAATTTTTCACGTGATAATATTCAACAACGAATGTTTCATTCCACGCGTGTCGATACTTCATCTCTAAAAGTCAAATCTGAAGTAAAAAAAGTAGACGTCGCCAAACTTTTTATGAGTACGAGAGGTAAGCTACACTAAGTAACTGAGCTGGTTCGGGTGTGCTTTTGAAATTAAGCACTTAAGTAGGAGAGAGGAAAGATTGGAGTATGAAAAAATACAGAGAAGGAGCACATTGGTCATAAATTTGGTCATCGTTTAACTCACCGTTTAATTAAATGTCTGTCTGGGACCGGTTGATACGTACTTAAGACGTATGGGGCCATCAGATTTCTAAAGGGGGAGATGGAGAGAATCCACAGCATTTTGAGAGGGAGCGCGAGAGTGAGATAGGTGAGAAAAAATTGGCGAAGTGAGATTGAAATAGTGAAAATGTGATATGACGGAATGGGAGGGGGCGAAGGAGAGGGAGGGAGAGAGAACGAAGAGTTCAAGAGCGCGACGCGACTCGCGCAGTGAGGGAGCGGGCCCGCGAGTTCATTACCCGAACTCACACATCTAGGTTACGCAAGTGACGTATCAGTCATGTCATGTCTCTATTTACGCCTCAACTGACTCAGCATGCATCAGTGCATGTAGCCGATAAAACATTGCACTGCAACTGGAGCATGCTCAAAAATGCTACCGATATCTCAATCCGTTGGCGCCATGATCTAGCAACAAGCGAAATGATAGGTTTGACCCATAGAGAAAAAAAAGGAGGTGTTTGCATCTCGGGCATCTTGGAATTTTTTGATGACTTGATGACGTAGGTGGGTACAGCGACGTTATTATCCTGTCGATTTTCTTGGAAATGGTGTAATTTAAGGAAAAAAGTCATTCTATAAAGTGCTTGAAATTATATAATGAGTTGATTTAAGTAAAAAAATCGGACATTATGGTCCGTTTTTCATATTTAGCTAAACGTCGCTGTACCCACCTACGTCATCAAGTCATCAAAAAATCCCAAGATGCCCGAAATGCAAACACCTCCTTTTTTTTCAATATGGGTTTGACCTCACAATCCTGGTGATTATCTTTACACAGCACCAAAAAAGGATGAAAGAAAAAACAACCGGAGGCGGTCTGGCCAGGGGTCCTAGGCTACTTTAGCACCCCGGAAATTCTGACGGGTGGCTCAGAGGGCCCCGGCAGGTTTTTTGCGAGGACCTCCGAAACTTGCAAAACCCACATAAAGGAGGACTTTAAGTTAGTTAGAGGGGGCCCACCCGAGAGGCAGGGGCCCCGGAAACGTATCAGCACTCCAAGAATTTTCGAGCCATACCGACACTGAAAACAACAACAGAATTTTTGTCTTTTTAAATTATTTGAAAAAAACTATTAGCTTCGCAACTTGCTCACTTCTAAAAGTTATGTACTCCTCTTATACTCCGGGACACTTCTACACCAAAGGCAATCCGTTTGACTGCCTTTGACGGAAACGACACTTTTGTACGCCTTCGTCCGGAAATTTGCGCTGCGGACCTGCGCGCCTCACTGAAAAAAAAAAAAAAAGTTACGCACTGAATAGACATACCGGCCGTTCCGGACTCACAGGCCGAAAGTTCCGGGTGCTGGCGCCGTGGCTTCGATTGCCCTGGATGCTACGCCCGGAACTTTCGGTCGCTGAGCCCGGAGCGCGGTCGGTATGTCTGTATAGCGCGTAAGTACGGCTTCCACGGCCGGAGTTTTTTTCAGTGCTTCAGTGCCGTGTCTTAATGTTTGCGCGACTGGGTACGTCGTTAACCGCGGCAGTAGTTTTGGCGATTAGGTTTAATAACAAAAAGCAACCTTCCCACAATATCGGGCAGTCATTTATTATCGGTGCATTATTGATTAGCCCGGCCGTCACAGACGTCACACACCTCGCTGCGGCGTATGCATGCGAGGATGAGCGCTAATGCTTGACGTGAATTTCCACGGAATGCCAGTGCCGAGGAATGGTGAATGGTGGAAATGGGAGGAAGAAAGGAACTAAATTGAAGCGAAGAAAACGAGGGAGTCGGAGTAAATGGCGCGATGCGCGATGCGAGCCCGAGGCGGGAGAGGGAGACGAGAGGCCCCCGAAGGTGAGCGGAGGGTCGCGGGGGCTCAGACACTCAGCCAGACGCTCACCGTGAGAACGTGCACGGCGGCCAAACCCGGAGAAACCCGGCGAAATAAGTTACATTTTCAACTGGATCATCAGTGCTTGGATTCGGACGTTTTCAAAGTTGATTTTCCCCGGGAGAAAAGCCGATGCGCTGAGCGAAAACCAGCACTGGAAAAAAAAACACATTGGATCTTGAGTCCAGACTCTTGAAAAAATTGACAAGAAAAAATACTCTTGACTCTGAAAATACTTTTGCTTGAATCAAAACGAAATCCGCTTAAATTAAGAGGCTGGGTTCTTGATTTAAGCTAGATTCTGCTTGATCAAGCGTACTCTTTCTTGTCGATGTTTTTAAGAGTCTGGACTCTAGATCCAATGTGTTTTTTTTTTTTTTTCCAGTGAGAAGTAAAATCTGATAAACTCGCTTCAATCTACATAGCGATGGCTGACGAACAACAAATGAATTCGAATGATTTGAAATAAAATAATTAAGTAAGGTTAGGAAAAGGAAAACTTTATCAATTGGTGCTTTTTTTCCATGACAACCTTCCCACAGTCATTCCATTCATGGTTGCCAAGATTCTCTTCCCCGATCGCGGATAAGCGAAACCGCGGATGTCGGGGTCGCGGATACCGGGGTGTAACAGTACTACCTATCTGCGAACCGATGATTTTGCAGAGCGAAGAGATAACTTCGTCATTTTTGCGCTTAGACAGACGATGGAATAATTCTCAAAAGAAAGAAAAAAAAAAAAAAAAAAAAAAAAATTGCAAAATTCCGGGAGACGGAAGCAGGATTCTTTTTGAAAAAAGACGCTGCATTTGAAACACCAATCGACCCTAGTCTCAAACGCGACGTATTTTCCTAAGGAGGGTCCTGCTTTCACTTCTCGGAATTTTGTCAATTTTTTATTCTAAAATGATACCGGCTATCGTCATTTTTCTGGCTAAAGGTCAAAATCTACCGCGATGTTTTACTCAATCGAAGAATTTAAAAAAATATGAGGAAGGAATAATAAAGATAAAGGGAGTGGGGGACCCAAAGGCTAGAGGAGATAATAGGAGGATTTTTGCGTGAATAATGACAACATTGGGACAGGGTATGGGGTCGGGTAAAATAATCCCGCATTTCGCGCGCGTGAGCGATGAACCTGAGGAGTTGGTGCTCAAATCGAAGCTGTTCATGAGGCAGTTTTAATGTTCCCTGTGACCCTATTCTCTTCTCCAGAGCCCAAGAAAATTATATTTCCCGCCCTTTGAATCGGGCAAATCTGCGGAAACCCGTGATCGAATCGTCGAGATTTTGTGCGGCTATTACAGATTAAACTATCCTCCTACTATACGAGGAGATGAGGTGTTGTGTTGTGACGAGGAGATGGAAGAGAGGAAGGGCAGAGTATCTGATGACCCATAGCTTGTGTTTCCTTCTCACCTCCATCAGTGGCGTGGCGTGCTTTGCGATATATCGATTTAAACCTAATGCTCCCTGCCATTTAAACCTATGGAAATGGATCGATCAACAGGGTGTTCGCACCGAACACCTTAGAAATCGATTCTTTACCGTAGCTTCTAATGGGGAAATATCGATCATCGATCACTCACGCCTCGCCACCGACCTCCATCTATCAGCCCTCGTTCTTCCTAGCGTCGTTTCTTGCCTAAGATTTTGAGTGCCTCGGACCTCGTGAGGAGGGGTTAAAATCCGATTTTTGGCCCACCAAAAGTGTTTCATCCTTTTTTCTACTCCTCCCGCTCTGCCTCTGGATTCACCGAATTTTAATTGGATATGACCTCTAACTATTCCGTACTCGTAAAGTGTTTCGAACGCAATAGGTCTTTCCCAACTGAAACGCCCAAACGCGCGACCTGCAGAGGTTCGAACTTCTGATGGGCAGCAGAGAAAAGAAGACTGTTTTGGATATTTTTCCTTAAAATATTAAGATTTTTCAGTTTAAATTGCGATTATGATTCTTCGAAAATATCGAAGAAGATTATTTACAACCTTCCCGAAAAAAAATCTTAAATTACTTAAAGAAATTTGACAACGCCAGTAAGCACTTACGACGTTCACTTTTAGCACGGTAATATTCTCCTATCGGATGTCTGCCGAGATGGGGAGATTGTTTGGGCGCGAAACTCCAGCTCCAGGAATCGAACGTAGCTTGGCCCGAGGGATTTCAATTAGCCTAGACGGAATGGAAGGGGAAGGCAGCTTCAGGGGTGAAGGGTCGACCCACGCTGGAGTCGGCCCTAGCGGCATGCGGCAATGATCGGGCGCGCATATCCAGGGACCTCACTTCCACCGGAAGTAGGACGCAAGTGCATCTGTCCGTGACCCTCTCACACGATGACGTGTCCAGCACGCTCAGCTGACTTCACCACCAACCATCCACCTTCATCCTCCAGCCACTTCGTCCGAGTCAAAGAATACGATCACCGAGTCATGAAGTGCAGGGGGAAGGGGTGACAGGGTTCGGAAGTGCTTCGCGCCATTTCTTAAGGGGCAGCTTCATGGGCGGCATTAGGAACTTTCTGTGGAGGGAGCCATCCCAGAGAGACACCTCAGCGAGAAAGATCTGGGGGACTCCATTAGCACCGGAGGGGGAACCGGACGGACTTCCTTAGCTCCAACGAGGGTCCAGGGGGCCCCCTCGGTAAAATCTCGAAAAATTGAGCCGACTCAGGGAAGATCTTAACTTTTTTCTCACCACAGATGTGATTCAAATTCAATCTCAAAGATTAGAAGTCTTCAAATGTTGTAAAATCCATCAAATTACCTGGATGAGTCCAACTTTCGGGGGGGGGGGGAGAAGCAGGCCCCCTCCGGCTCCCCCTAGTTCCATGGGCAGCCCTTAAGGAGGGGAGGTTTGAAAGCTGTCAATCAATTCACGAGGCCGGGGTTGCATGAAACGTTAGAAAGAAATGAAAAATCGGAAATTTCAGTGAAATATTTCATGAAATTTCACGAGGCTCTGAAATATTTCATATTTTTTAAGGGCTGGAGTATGCAACCCGCGCTCAATCTCAAAAATAGAAGAAAGTCTCAATTTTAAAATTTCGCGAAACATGAAAAGAGCCCCGTATTTTTCTGTATCTTTCATAAATTTCTGAAATTTCATGAAATATTTTACAAGAAATTACAAGATTTTAATTTAATAAAATTTTGCCACCCTGCACGAGGCTTTGAATTTAAACTATAAAAAATGTCTGTATCAAGTTCTTTGGAAAAGAACTTTGGAAAGGTGTTTTATTTAAAAAGAATTTACGCACTTGTCGTGAAACATCATACAGTGCGCGGTTATTCTGTCAGAGATGGCAGTTTGTTTGTACTATCTACAGGGATGGGGGGGGGGGGGGGGGCTTTTACAAGGTGGATCATTCTCTCAGAAAATTTTGATCCTCAAGGAAAAAATAAAACCTGGAAAAATTTACCTCGGAATGATATATAAAAAAGAAATTTAAAGTCACTCTCCTATCACCATTTCCAATCAATAATTTGGTCTCCTTAATCTCATTTATAATTAGGAAAATTTTTCGCCATTGTGGTCTGGATCAATATTGAAGAGAGAAACACTCAAATAAGCGGAAATGTCGGAAGCCGCAGGAAAAAGACTCGATTGTGGAACTTAAAAAATATATTGCAGGAAATACGAGGTTCCGTTCCCCCCTCGCCCGGTGAGCGGACGAGAAAAGCGAGAGCGCAAATTTGAATCGGTGAGATTGCGCGCTGTAGGGAAAGTCGGTGGTTGGCCATTGGTTTCCCGCTAGCGCATGCTTGCCAGCGCATTTCCAGACGTCAAAAATCAGCTGTAAGCCAGCTGTTCGTATTTACTACGGCTTATTTGACCAATCACAGCCCGTCTTCCCTTCCTCTCCTCTGCCGCGCCTCCATCGGCTCTCCCCACCACCATTTCATTCATTCCTTGTGTTTTCTTGCCCGGGTTGTGTACAAATGATAGCACCTCTGTTTCCATTGTTTTAAATCATTTTAGGCGTTTTAATCGTTTGAATAATTATAAATCGTGCAGTGAAACAGATCCTCTGATAATTTGGTTTACTCTGGAATAATTTGTGTCGATTTCAAGAACATATTTGAGGATAATTCGGATTGTAAACAGTGGATTCCCGCCAACGCATATTATTCTCGGAAGCAGTTCGTGGGAATGGGAGAATTCACGGATTAAAGTCATCAAATCGATTTGTAAGTTTGATAATATGTCTTTCATTCAATTCATCACACATTTTTCTTTTCATAATGTGTTAATTCCATCAATACATGCCTCTGTTGTGCCGTCCAAATTGCTTCGTGCATGACCTGTGTTTCGGCTTCCTAACCTCTCCATTTTCTATAAATTTCAGCTTCATTTCGTGTGTTTCCACTGAACTTTGAGTGTTTCTTTGTGTGTCAAAGCATCTTACATTTATGTATTTTATTTCGAGTGATTTCATAGTTTGAAATATCTTCGCGACCCCTGTGTTTCGCGGAATCCCGTTTGGCGCCAATGGGGTGGTAGCTCATCTTTAGAATTCCATTTTAACACTAGATTATTCCCACCAAACTCGTTTAATAGTTTTATTGTGTAGAGGAAGCATTTGAATTTTGATTTCAACCCCTACCGCGTTCATTTTCAGATCGCTTAATAAAAGTTTTTTTGTTCCTTTCGGTCGTACACGTCAACGATCAGCACCATCTTAGGCTGGCTACTTGGGGGTCCCAAGCTGAATCTCTGGCGCCTTTCCCGGAGAAGGATCTCCAAAGTCGAGCTTTCTTTGTTTCGTGGACTCATATTTTTGTTACCATTCCGAAATTTGTCCAGTTACCTCTTAAAGTTCGCGATCGAAGTCAGTGAACTGCCGGTTTGAAAGTCGTTCGCCGGTTCATGTGTTGTAGTTCGAGGACATTCTTGTTGGAGTTCGTTACCCTTTATTCTCAAGGTAAGCATTTCTCCGGCGGCGAAGAAGTTCATTATTATTTGCCGTGCGGTTCGCAGTCGGCCTTGAATTTCGGTTTTTCGGTGTGATCTGATTCCTAATGTGCCTTCAACGTGAGTTTCATCCATCCCTTGGATTATACCTTTTCCATTCTTCTCACGATTTTTGCATAACCTTACTTATCTCTACCCATCAAGCTTATACCCATTTTGGGGCCCCTCGCTATTAATTTCAGTGAACGTGTCTAAGCAATGCCTTTGTTTAATACCTCATGCATCTGAAGATTTTCATTCATTCATGCTTGTCCTAAAATCTGCTGTCCTATGTCAAAGGCATTCTCTTTAAGGTAATGAGTGATGATGAAGCTAAGCACACTTTATTGAGCGCTTGGACCCATTTGATCCACCAGTGCTTATTTCTAAGGTCATACATTCTTAGGACTACCAATTAATGGTATTCTTGAATAAAGTAGCTCTGGTTCTATCCTGATTGTTGATAAGGGCAGATTCTATCAAGTTGTCAAGTTTTGTATTGCTACCCAATTATCGGTCGGTGGTATCATGGTCTGGTCTTGGCAAGTATTCGGATTATTATGAAATTGCTGCCTTATTCTATTTGCTTGTACCCTTCTGTTGTTGTCTCTCCATGCTGCCAAAGTATGAGTGTTCTCTAGTCTGTTATATTTCTATTCAATGAGTATAGCTGATAGTAACTTTTTTGTTTCTCTCGTAATATTCAACTTGCCAGTGTTCATCTAAGTTAAGAAATCAGGCAAACCTACACCAGATGCACCTAGATACTGAAGGTATTCTGCTGATTTTACTACCTACTACCATTGTTTTAGCTATTTTTGCTGGAATTAGTATACATTAGGTGATTCTCAGCGGAGGTGCAGTAATCGGAAGTGCAACAGGTTGTAAAGGTTATATGTTTTTGACGGGAGATTGTTTTGAAAGGCTGAACGCTTTCCTACGTTCAGATTGATCCAAATTGAAGGAGTTAGGGTCTGTACCGTTCCTTTTCTCAATTTCAGATTGTGTACACAGTGCAAATCTTTGTAAATAAGTAAATTTCAACCTTGTCAGATTTTCCTCAAATCGCAGGGCTGTTCTTGTTTGAATTCATTGACATTCTTATAGTTGTCTTCATAACCAAGCTTAGTCAATTGCCTTCAAAGTTCCTTAGGTCCTATTGTATGGATTAGAAGCCATGAGTTACTTGTGACTTGAGTAATTGCCCAAATGTTTTTGTTAGCTTGTAAAGTAAGATAAACCTAACCTGCTTGATGGTGTGTCTCATTTGATAAAATCTCCTGACGTCGTACAATCCACCTCAAATGAATTATGGCTAATGATGACAATTTTCAGCAGGTGGTAGCATGCCTAAACTTGCGCAGGGTTTTAATTACGGGTAGTTTTATTTGGTGTGAAATGTAAACAAACAGCCTGCTAGAGAAAGCTTGTTTCGTGGAAACGCTATATCCATAATCTTGTTAAGACAAGTCTCTCAGATTGCTCTATGCTACCCAGCATAGTTGCTCATGCCACAACATGACAAGTAGGATATTGAATCAGAGACATCTTGAGTCATGCTGTTCATCATAGATTAATTGATACATTTGTAAGAACCAAGCGTAATCAAGGCAAGAGTGCTGAGGCCTCTGGCTCTCTGGACTCTTATCAAGATAGACCAGCTGATGAAGCTCTGCTGCATTTCACTCAAATGAGCAAATATAAACCAGCCGATGAAGCTCTGCGGCATTTTACTCTAAAAAGCAAATATAAACCAAGGAATTTTTGCTGTCTTCAGCCAGTGATTCTCACTAGCACTCTCACTAGAAGTATTCAACAATGAAAGAAATAATACGAACAAAGTAGCTCAGTCGTTAATTAAAAGATGCTGTTCTAGACTGAACAGTTTTTGACGTAAAGTAATGAAGTAGCAAAGACACCTTGGCTAATGTGTACCTGGCTGCGGATCACAACTGAAGAGAACTTAGTCCTCAGAACTTGGCTCTGTTTGTTGAACTGACCGTTCTGGACAGAGTTAATTGGCAGCACAAATCGACTTGTATTTTGTTTTAATTTCAATACTTTCTTACTCCTGACTGAATACACCTCTCTTCTTTTGTTTCAGAGCCTGCTCAAACTTACCCCTATAATTAAAAGCTTATAGTTGACCATGCACCGACAAAGGTAATTAATACTCCATTTTTTAATAGTTTATTTTACCGTAGTGCACAGTTGATACATCCATGTGCCATAGATCTAAATCTAAGCTTTTCTGTTTAAAACCTCATTGAATGTTTTATGGTTTATAATAAGGAGGTTATCAGAACAATATTGGCAGCCAGTAGGGCTTAATCTGAGAAGAGATTAGACCTATCTTCACCTATTTTGTCTTAATTGTCAAAAATGTCCACTCTTTCTCTCATAGTTAAGTTGAATTAGTACTTTTTGGCTTCAGTTCAGGGGAGCTAGGATGTTACTGCTTCAGCACCCCAGAAATTCTGACAATTGGCTCAGGGGGTCCCAGCAGGACTTCTCAAGGGGCCCCCTAAACTTGAAAAACCCACGTAACGAGAGACTTCATGCTAATAAGGGGGCCCCCCCACCAGAAAAAAGGGGCCCAGAAAACTTATCAGCACCCGAAGGATTTCTGAGCCAGACCGACACTGCTCCAGCTCACATAGTAATTGATGCAAATCAGAAGTACTTTTCCCTAGCATTTGCCCAAATAATTGAAGTGTTTGATGGTTTGGGATGTTGGTTGCACCTCAGTGGCAGTCTTTTGGGTTATGGAGAAAATGGAGAATTAAACACTTCTTATGGGGTAACTGTAGATTCCTTGGCTTTTTTGTTCTTGAAAACAGACAGAAAATTCCTTACCTTTTTTCCCTTAAATTCTGTGAGAGAGGTCTTTCATTTGAATAAAAATGACGTGTTTGTTTCATTTTTAGAGACTTTCTAGAGATTTCTTGGAGATTATCAGTTTATTCCCTCTAAATGGATATGTGATGAATCATTTTAATCCACAAGCGAGGCATTTTGATAAAGTCAACCTTTTACATTTCTGTAAATCAAGCTGCTTTGACAGTAATCATCTTGTTATTAATCAAGTTTTGGCTATTCTTTTCTGCTAGCCTCATTCACATACCTTCCCATTTTAAGTGTGTTTTTCATCAATTCTTTGTAATTGTTACAGTTGTCAACTAACCAAAGCTGCATCTTTGAAGCGCAAACGACGGTCATCAGAAAATTTCAATGTAAGTTCTCATATTTTGCCAGCATCATTGATTTAATCCAATATTGATCTGGTTTTTCAATCGAAGCTGTACTCAAAAATAATCATGACACACTAGAACATGCTATCAGTGTGCTGCGATGAGAGCATATAAATGTTTTCCTTAAAATCTTCGCCTGAGTGCCCACACCTCCTTTGAGGTATCCCCTTAAATTGATTCTTTCAGAAACCAAAGTAGCAAAGTTGCCAAGGTAATTAAGTAGTATTGAAAGAAATCAGAGTCGTTGATAGTGTGTCCCTCGTGTCCCTTCTTGTTGTCTCAACAATCATGGTCATTGATAAATGTTTAAGGTTGTGTGATCAAACTCCAAATCTGCGTCCTACAATTCACATGAGGTTCGAATTCAATTTTTTGTCTGTACACTAACGTGACAATATTATTCATGCTTAATCTTAAAAAAATGTCAGTTGATAGACTGTCTAGACTGGAAGTCAGATTCCTAGAGAAAGTTACTCTCTTGAAGAAGGAAGTGATTTGAAGATATTTTTGTTTAAAGTAGGTAATATAGTTTTTTTTTTGCTCGCCAAATTTTTGCTAACTTCTTCTTTTTTCATATTTTCAGAATATTGAGAATCAACCTGTACCTAGTCACCACGACAAAAAATTTAAAGATGAAGTAAGTTAACTTTTCTGGATTATCTGATCTCCCACAGGTCTTGGGGCAATAGATCATTGTCACTCTGTAAAAAACCATTTTATAGATACAACTAGTGCCTTTCAAGTTCCTTCCTCCCTTTTTTCTTAAGGGATAGAAAATCATATCTTACCTAAACTTCATATTTTAAAATCTCAAAAGTATTTCCTCATGTGCATAGCGCTTCAGGGAGTTGAACTGCGAAGCAGTCAGGGAGCATAGTCCCCTAGTTACCATCAAAATCATTTTCATTCAGCCTCTTCCATTTGCAGCATCTGTTCATCTGTCAATTGGAAAAGTCTTACCAATCATCAATTTTCAAATCATTACCAGTCTATTTAGAACTTTTTTCAAGGTCATTTGAATGTTTTCCTTGTTTGTTTTGAACTGCTCAAAACAGAGTATTATTTTTAATCAGAAGAGAGTCCAAGTGTTTCAATTCTGGCCGCAAAGTATGTGAGTGTAACCATCCTTCACCTATTCACCAAATTCTCAGTAGTTAGTCAGGTGTATTTGTTATTGGTGGGAAAAAGTACTCTCTCTGTAGGTATACCAGGTTGCATGCACATTGCAGGCTTTTTTATTTTTTATATTCCCGAAAATTCTAGGTTAGCCATCACGCGCCACTATCCTCTCAGGAAATGAGTGAATTTTAGAGATTAAATGAAGACTGTTCCAGATGTGATGTTCTTTCAATTGGGCTGTGTACCTTGCAATGTTCAGGTCAATTTTTGATTTTTGATCTCATCGTTTGGTCTTTGGAACCTACTGTTGAACTTGAGAACTCTTGTAAGATTCTTTTTGATGTCTGTTTGCTGATTGGATTTTGATTTTTCAGGACACAGACTGTGACTCTGATCACTCGGAAACCGGCAGCAGGCTGCCACTCTCTGAGATTTCGGTCTTAGCAGCCACATCAAAAGATCAAAGGTGCTTGTCTGCTGGCTCCACGGACAGTGAGCTTCCTAATGTGGATCGATTAAGCGTTTCTGACACCAGCCCAGAAAGTCCAGCTATCAGTCCAAGCGGACTCTTACCTAAAGACACCAGCTTACTGTCGGACTTCGGCCTGAGCCCTGGTGAGAGTGAGTCTCCTTCTCCGGTCAAGCCTTGCAGCAGTGGTTCCAAGTTAGTTTCAGCTTATGGACAACTGACCCCTTCAGACTCGCAGGTTGAGCAAACTGAATGGAACAGGTAAGCTTTTCTTGTTTATGTTGGATATTTTGTCTTTAAGGAATTGAAAGTGTTATTTTCAGGTCAGCCAACCTTTGAATAGGCTGGAGACCCATCTATATTATTGTTATTAAATCTTTGAAGAAGTTATGGTTGCTCATCCATGCACTGAGTTGAGCTAATTTGCCAATTACTAGCCAAAATTATCCAAGTTTTGTGCCTGCACGGGGAAGTTGATGAAATTAAAGAAATTTAAATTTTACTTTTCCCAATTTCATAGGTGTCAATGCACTGTGAAAAATGGGTGATGAAGTTCTTCATTGTGAATGAGAGGTTACAAAAATAATGATGTTTTCATCTATTGGATCTTTATGAAAAACGAGCGTTTTTTTTTAAGTTCTTCAGGCAGCGTGAGTCATGGTTATTTTAATTTTTGTTGGTGGGAAATCACTGAGGCTTAAAAAAGCAAATTATCAAGCCATTCTCTTGGGCAATATAAGTTTATCATGCTTAAATAAGTTCAGGCTACGCAATGAGTTATTTGTATTTCTCTTTAAGGATCTGATCATTGTATGTCTCTATTGGTCCTTAGCAACTTAAGATGAATGTTATTATTATTACTGCTTCTAAGTAGTAAATCCACATCATTTTCCTTCAATTTTGTGATTATTTTCAGCAGTCGCACAACATCATGTTTACCACTGAGGGACAGTCCATTTCCAGTCTTGGAATGGGCAGATCACAAGGAGCTATGGCGTCTAATGTGTTCAAAAGATGAATCCACTCTATCGCAAAGAGATCCCAACATGTTCGATCATCACCCTAGCCTTCTACCTCGTATGAGGGCAGTCCTTTTGGATTGGATTAATGAGGTATGTTCAGCAATTATCTTTTACAGCGCTCACGCTTCCCTCGTTGGCTTTTGATGAGTCTATCAGTGTCAAAATTCCTTAAAATTTACCCACTTTTGACCCATAAATTCATGGAAAAGTAGAACATTAACCAAGAAAAACAGTGAGCTCCTCTTTTGTCTAGACTCGAGAATCAAGAGTCTCTAAAGAAGAGGGATCTGGAAGAAGGGTCCAAACTAGTTGAGGAATGCTCCTTTTCCCACCACCTTAATGAGGAGGAGCATAGCTAAGACAGTAGGCTCCATGCTAGGCTGAATAAAGACGCGATTCTGCTGGTCGACGCATACGCCCGCCGAAATTTGCCTACGCACGCCCAGTGGAATCGCGCCTTAAGGCAGACGGAAGGAACGAACTTTCCCATGTTACATAAGCTGTACCTTCAGAGCCACCCTCAAATTGTCTTATTAATTTGAGAAATTTCCAAAAATATGGTTCAAAGAAACCAACAGATCTTGAGGTTCGGCATTATGCCTAAACTTGTTTCACGCTCATATTCTTTTTCCAATAAACTTCTCAGTTTTTAAAACAGAAACCACCTGTCATTTTTAGGCACCACGGTTGTAGAATCGTAAGAAGAGTTGTGCTAATACTATGTTTCTATGCTCATTTCAGGTGTGTGAAGTATACAAATTACATAGAGAGACGTTCTATTTAACAGTAGATTATTTAGATAGATATCTGTCTGCAAGAGAAGGAGTCCCAAAACAACAGCTACAATTAATAGGCATAACGTGTCTTCTCATTGCATCAAAGATGGAAGAAATTTATCCCCCTAAAGTTTCCGAGTATGCCTATGTTACCGATGGTGCCTGTACAGAGTCTGAAATCCATGCCATGGAGTTGTCTATTCTCAAAGTAAGTACTCTTTGTATTTATTTATAACAATAATTAAAACCTCACAAAAATGTGTAATCAAGGTGTAAAAATCCAGATGTTATGAAGGCCAGGGACATTTTGAGGTCTTTAAAACCCCAGTTTCAACTAGACAAAAATAAAAAAATTGAAAAGAAGTAAAAACTAACACCTGAGAATCACAATCCAGAGTGAAAATTGTAACAAAATTTTTTTAGTAACATCAAGGCGATCTCTGAAGTGCAGCTGTAGCTGGCCTCTGGTGGATACGCTTAGTAACTCTCCGGTGACTCAACTCTGAAAAATTACGAGAGAGTCACACATTTATCCGAATTGAGTCAACTGTGGAGGCATTTTTTATTAGTTTTTAACTTTTAATCAAAGCAGTTTTTTTTAGCAGTTCTCTGTATCTCTAGTTATTCTGAAAATCTTTATTAAGAAATATTGCCTCTCAATATTACCACATTTTCCTCCATTCATAAGGTAATGGCATAATGTTTAGTTGTCCCTCCATCAAATTTAAATGTTTAATAAAACTTGATTCCGAATTTGATCCCAGCATCATTCTAACATCTTGTTTCTGTCTCTTTTTTCAGGTGTTGCATTGGTGCCTTTCTCCATTCACAATTCACAACTGGTTGTCTGTGTATTTACAGTTATGTTATCAGGGCAATGAGCGGCACAACCTTGGCTTTGTCTATTCGCAGTTCTCGCCTGCCCTCTTTTCCCAGCTGTGCCAGCTAGTTGATCTAGCAACTCTAGATATAAACTCCCTTAAATTTTCTTATAGTGTCATTGCAATTTCAGCTGTTTATCTTGTTTGCAGTGAACAGCTGGCTCTTCACGTATCAGGTAAGTCCATTACTTAGACTTCCCTTGAAAATCTTCAAGCCATCTTGTTTTGTTAAATCTGTTCATTAACTTTTGTCTCGGAGGATTGAGCAACTCAAAAAATTATTTAAGGCTCCTCTTTCTCAATACGGTCAAATTATCGGACAGTTTTGGTCAATTTTTGTAGATTTCATTTGGTGCACATTGCTCTTCCCTCTGCTGCGCTGAGTAAAAACCCAGGAACCCCACTCCAGATTTTGAAAATCCTTCGACACTACGCTCTGTGGAAAGAAACCCAGAGTATGAGCATTTTTTATACTCAGCATGTATACTCCATATCCTGTAGTATTTCTTGTGACAATAATATTTTATGTAGGTATACCTGCCTTGTCCAAGGATAGCGGATCTCTACCTTTTTAGCTTGCTGACCCTCTGAGTCCTAGTTGGATATCTCTTGGCACCTCTTCAATGCCTTTTCCTTTTCTTACCTGTGAGACATGTGATATAGTCTTGAAAGAATGTACATTGTAATACATTGAGACACAAATCTCTTAGTTCATAGAGTTTGTGCTAACGTTTAATAAGGCACTGAAAATGTGGTGCATATTTTTCTTCACGTTGCCTTGTTCTCCTGCCCACGAATAGTAGATTATTTTTTTAAATCCTTTTATTAAATTTATTTTACTTTTGCCCCCTCGATGCCCACTGCAGTTGAGAGGCTTTGTCAAAGGGTATTATGTCCGAAAAAGGTTTGCTAAGTCTGGAATGGAGAACTGTGGTTCTTGCTTAAGAAAGCAGCCCCCCCCCCCCCCCCCCAGATTCAGCTAAACTGGAGACTCCTTGAAATAATGATTGAATTTTGAAAGGTAGCACTGTCACTCAGTTGTGTAGCATGAGTTCTGCGAGTTTTTGTGATTGCACAACTTTTGCTGTCAATTTTCTAACCAGAAAATGTTATCTTTTGGAAAAGATACTATCAAATTTTTGAACCATATCGTCGCTCAATTTATTTTGCAGCAATTTTTAGAAGTATGAAAATGACACCTTTTCTTCATTGGCTAATCATCTTCCATCAATATGTCTGTGTAATGTTAACCGCTTAATTCCTGCCAATTTCAGGTTTTAACTATTCTTTTATATCGGATTGTGTGGACTGGATGAGGGATTTCTGGAATGTCTTATTGGAAGAGAATCCTGGAGGTCGGATGGATGCTACCTCTACAGCACTTCCGCCAGGCCCCAATAAAGTCAGTGCTTTTGATCTTACGCACACCTTACAAACTCACTCCGTCACCCTAGAAATGCTGGTATGTAATTCATTTTGGTGCTGTCAGTTTCATTTATTTTCATTATTGTTGTTCAGTGAGTAGGACAACATCAGGGTCTTAAAAGTACTTTTGTAGTAAACTTCGGAGTTTGAACTTCAAACTGATTTTAATTCAGAAGTCCCAAGACAGGGTAACAAGTCCTTGAAAAGTTAGGGCCGTGAAAGACGGTGAGGTGTGCTGTGATACCTTGAAATTTTTTCTTCCAGCTGAAACATTGCATTTTTTTATTTCAAGAGACATAGTGCCTAAAATTTTGTGTGAAAATAATTTTCATGAGGGATCATGCCAAGAAAAAGACAATGAAAAGTCAGGGAATACATGTTGAAAATCTGGCAAATGTCTGAGAATTTCGAAATCCAGGAACTCTTGTCATCCTGATAAAACACTTAATGTTGCCTGAGATATTCCTCGCATTTTGTGTGCGATACAGTCCGTGCAGTGGTCTTCTTTCTAAGTAAGTACCACAGTGCCAGGGATGTTACTCCTTGGAAATCTTTGAACAAAACTTGCTGTGTTAAATGTTAAAAATACAACATTAGCAGTGTTCCAAACATATTCTTGAGTTTTTGGAGCTATGTGGCCCACCAAACTCTATTTTTAGGGGCTGAATTGACTTTTTTCCTACATAGCTCCGTGCATTTCCTGAAGAGTTAGAACCAAGATGTTTTAGTTACCGAACTAGTAGCTGTAACTTCGGGAAGACGAAAGCATTAAGAATAATAGAAAAAGCTTTTCCTTGTAATACTGAAAGTTCTAGGTTCTTTCTATACAATTTTTTTTTTTTCTTTCTTTTTAATCATGTGACTTTTTTGCTAGTTCAATTGGATACTGTGTGTCGACATTTTGAAAAATCTTGTAACAGAATAATTAGGATATCTTGGGGACAATTTAAGGGGCAGAGCCTTCATTTTATAGGTACGTTGGCGCCTGTGGGTTTTAAACACTGAACATGAGATTTTTTTTCTGAGCTCTGCAACAGATCATTTTACTTGTTTTATTCTAGTAGTTGTGAGAGTAGCCGAAAGTAACACTAGTAACTAATTAAGTAAGCCGAAAACAACGCCTTTTGTTGGAAAAAGGAATAGTTGTTACAATGATAAGAATTCGTTATGAACTTAGCTGAGAGTTGAGGTTAGCATTGCTATTACAGAAATGAATGAGAATCTTAATTTTGCATCAAGGATGGTAATATTTAATGTTGTGCAATGTATTAACCCCGCTGCAAAGAAAATACTGTAAATAGACTTCTCTTAAATTTTCCATTTTGAAGATAATTGATTATTATGAAGACTATAGCAGGTAGTCGTTCAAGTTTTCACTAATTCTAAAATGAGCATCCCCAGCCATTGCATCACTTGGTCCAAAAAGTCATTCATTTTAGAGTTTGACCAAAACTTCACTGAGAATTTTTCCAGAAAAAAAAAAAAAAAGCTTTCCACATTATGTATGATAACTTTTTGGTATATGTTCTCACTTCAATGAATGCACATCGATTGTAACAGTGAATTTAAAATTGTTTCATGTTGCCACTTATTAAGCAAAAGTCTCTTATAGGATAACTGGACTTTGTCAGTGCAAAAGGAATTTAGCGCACGAATAATTCTGTGAAATGTTTAGTGTGCACAGAGAAATTAACTGCAGATGAGAGAGGAGAAGGGAGGGGGGGGTGTGTGTGTAGTTAGCTCTTTTTCGATAACCAAAATTTGATTAATCTCTCATCTAAAAAGGCGCCAGTACTTCAAGTCTTTCATTTTTTTTCAACCTTTATTTTTTCACTGTTTTTAGGAATCTGGTCAAGCAAGACAAGAAGCAAGACTCAGAGAGAAACTCAGCAAAGCCAGCCCGTTGGTGGTAACAGCAAATTTGAATTTGTTAACCCCTCCTTCTAGTTCCAAGAAAGCTTGAACATTATCCTGCTTATGGCTGGGCCTCTGCGTTCCTGTTCTCGGTTTCCTCTACCAGGTATTAGTGGTACTTTTTTCCCTCTTCATCTTGAATTCTTCTCTTGATTGGCAACCCTTATGTGCGGATTGATTCTGCGAATGATACCTTGTGTACAAAGTTACGTTGTTTCGAATTTTATTCTGCGGTACCAGGGGAACTTGTTTCAGATATTTCATTCTGTTAATTTCAGATAACTAGTTTTTAAGGAGGTGTGCAACCCTTATTCTTTGTCCTCTGTACCTTTTAAATACGTTTTCATTATACATTTACGGCATCGCGTGGGGAAAGGGCCCTTTTTTGTGTTAAATAACTATGGAACAGTGCCTTTTTCACACCAATCACCTGAATTTCAGAAAAAAGCAAATTTCAGTCTATGCTATTACTACGGAGCGTGCCATCCTCATAAAGAGGTTTTTTAATAAGTAACTGTCTTTTTATTTTAAACCTTTGACAATAGTTTTATTCTTAAGATGTGGCTGTTCAAAATAATCTTGTTAAGATGATAGTTAAATAATATGAGTAACAGCATTGTTTGCTGGTATAAAAATGGCCTTATTGTAAAGAGACAAAACATTAGGGACCTGATAAACATGAGGGAAATAGTTTCCTCAGCATGATGCATGAATGCCACAACTATTGTAAACTTGCTCCACTTTGCCCTTTGTATCCTAGGAAATTAAGCTTACAAACTCGTTAAATTAAAGAACATGCTGCACACCTCCAAATTCGCAATTTTATTTCTTCTAGGTATTAGTCAATTGTTGTAAATACTGTAAAGCGTTATTTCAAAATATTACCGTTGATATTTCCCAGAAAGTGTTAAATTTCATCGTTCAAGTTGATTTGAAAAAAAAATTTAGTATGAAATTTTTTATCTATTCGTTCTTTTACTGTTAAGACTTACTCCTGAGAGTATTCTCAGACTTGTCGTTTTTTAGTCTCTCAGCGTTTCTTCAAGGTAGAGATTGTTAGGAATATTTTTCTTCTGAATTCTTTCTAACCTGTATTTGGGTTTGCCTGAATTGATGGTTCATTGTGGAACTGTAATGTACTGTTCTTGATTTTAGGAAGTTTCTACCTGTACAGAATAAAGTAATTTACTTGATGGAGAACCTGCAGCGGAAGACATTCTTGTCCTCGTTTCATGTCACTCCATCAGATTTTAGATTTTTTCCCTTTTCTTCACACTGACTGTTTTCCTCTTTCTAGTGTCTTTTGCTTTATTTGAAAACGGGACAAGAGATCCCCCCCCCCCCCCCCCAACTTAAAATAATATTTTGACATGACTCCAGTCAATGAGTCTGTTCAATGATTTTTAATTGTTGCATTTTTGGAGAGTAGAAAATGTATTTCTTACGCAGGAATTTTCCTGGATTTTTTTTTTATTAACACTAATCCACAAAAAACAAGTTCTAAGTCATGTATTTTGAGCTTCCATCTAACTGTGCATCGCCAAGATGACTTCTGTCAATATCCATCTTGCTGCAGCCACAATCCCAATTACACATTGTCTCTGTGAAGATCCATGGTGTGAGTAGTTTTTATGAATGCATGGCTAAGCAGACTTTTATTTGCAGCAGAGGCAACACTTGATTGAGATTGTGGCCGAGAGGTATGTTTTCTGACACATCTTGGCCTCTCGGCGATTCTTAATATCAAAATGAAGATAATTTGATGAATTTTTGTAATTTTGGTCAGGAAATCTTACTCTTACAGGAAATCTGTACGAACAACAAAGCTTTTACTGTACAGTTAAATTTGTTAATTTACTCAAACTTTGAAGATGTATCTTAATTAATGCCTCATTTATACTATCACGTCTCATTCAACAGAAATAACTTAGCAATTTGTTCTCTGCAACTGAATTCCTCCAAGATCAAGTACATGGAGCAATCTACCAACTTATTTACATCATTTGTGTTCTGTCCCACTTTTATGTGAGATTCCTCTACATATCAATCAGATTTATTCCAAGCATTAAATAGTTACATTCCTTTCTGTCCATAAAAAAAATTTCTCTACCTTTTTTTTTATTTATTGGAAATGGTGATATTGATAAGTCTATAAACTTAAAATTATAATTTTTTCGTAATATTATATCTAAAGACTGCATCAAAATGTAAATATTTGCTCATTTTAAGCACAAAGTGTCTGTTATGCAACTAGAATTTTATTTTTTACACTGGTCTGCAGGTGGCCAATGAATTGAAAAATGTATGTCTGAACTCCCTGTATCTGAAGTCATGTTAGGTAATAATAGGTTTTGCAAGTTCTAGCATTCTCTCTGTCCTTTTTTAAACTCTTCAGTTGAATTTCCAGTTGAAATAGTTTGAGGCTTCAGTTAAGTTTTTGACTCACTGCTCACTCTCATTACAACTAAACAAAATTTCCTCCGTGTTCCAAGCGAATACAACTTGGATCTCCAATGTTAGTAACTATGAGCACAGCATCCACAATTTTTGACCCACCTCCTAAGGTGCAAACTTCTACTGGTATCAAGCCCTAGATTACGATCCTTCAATGTAATCCTTCGTAGTCTGTAAATGTGTCCATCACGTCAAAAAGTTAACTGAATCCTCTTGCAGAAATTCGACTGTTTTTCACATAGTTAACTTTACTATACAGGTAAATATCTGTATAAACGGGATCATTTTCAAAATGGCTTTGAAAATTAACTAATTGTTGCGATAAACCTCACTATTTTGCTCTTGTGTCTTTACCTACCATTTTCTCTCCTCTCTGGTTTATATCCTACCAGAAGGAAGATTGATAGCTAGACTAAAGAGATTTTATTTTGAAAATTTTCAACTGAAGTGGGGGATGAAGTTGTAAAATGAATTTTGCTCAATTATGAAAGTATCCAAGATCGTTGTTTTTCAAGACAGATATCAAGTTAGGTATGGGTATTTTTGATGTTTTTTCCTAGTATGACTGATTGAATATTTTAATGCTATTTGGATCTTCCATCTTTAAATTGTGAATTTCTTCTTTATGGAGCTAAATTTACATGATTTTGTCTATGAACTGATTTGAGACTGATAAAACATATCCCTCTGCTTTGTTGCTAGATGGTTTCCAATTCACACTGTATCAAATTCTCTAATATATATTAAAATTTAAGATAATATTTCCACCAACCTTTTTTGATCTCACTCTCAGTTCGGTTTGCTATTTGGTTCAGATGATCTCAGCCTTACATTGTCTTTCTCTTCAATGAAAAGCGTTCAGTGCCCTGAAGGCCCATACTTTTTTTTTTTTTTTTTTTTTTTTTTTTTTTTTTTTTTTTTTTTAGTCTATTTGTTAAATGGTAATAAATTTAAATAAATGAGAACTTCAAGAAACCTAGCAAGTTTGTTTCTGTGAAACCAAGCAGTCTTGAAGTATAAATTAGTCTGAAAATTTAGAGGCACACATTTTTGTCTTCCTTCATGAATACATAGTTGTATCACTTTAGTAAATTCCCCCTTTCAGGATAATATTTCAATTTAAAAATTTTGAAATGAATCCCCTCTAAGAAATGTTAGTCGCAAATATTTTAGTAGATAATTATTTTACTAGAGACCAGGGTGATCACTTTTGAGGTGCCACCATGGTTTGGGTTTTACTTTCTTTTCTTTTTTTCATTTTGAATCTTGTTCTAAAAAATTCAAAAGTCTGATGAATATTTATGTCAGTGTGTTTCAAAGGCCTTATATTAGATACTTATTAATCATTAGTACTCCCTATTCGTATGTTTCTACATCTGCCATCCCCATAAATAGTAGGAAATGAGATGAGTTCAAATTATCATTCATTTTTGTCCCTAGAAACGTACCAGTTGTCTTCCAAATTAGTTACATTCTGCCCTATTAACAGTGCCCTTTTCTACCCTGTCCGGGCGACTCGATTACTTTTGCAAATGATAGATCATAGAGCAGTACAACGCAAACTGTTATGATGGATATAAGAAGTGTATGTCATGCACCATGTTGTGACCCAAAAAAATGTCGCTCTCCCTACTTTTTAATTTTCTCTGACTACCGAATTTTTATGACCTCAAAATGTAAAACTCCTCTCTTTTGTCATCCTACATTGTCAGGGTATTTAGTCTCAACAATTTTTTTGTTTGTATTTATTTGATTTTTGCCATCTGATTTCATCAGTTTATTTTCTTACTTTAATAACCATTCTTAATTCAGTTGCTTAGTCAGTAACTTTCGCATCAAATTAAGTTTTTTGAGAGAAATGTGTGTTGTTCCATTCAGTTAATTTTGAATGTACAAAATAGTTTATCCTGTTCTGTGGACAATTGATTTTTTAATCCTTTTCGTTTACTTTCAATCAACGTTTCTCAACCGTTCATGTGAGGTACCGTTGTCAGCCCTCTGTAACAGTGTAATTTTAAGCGAATTGAGGCTGTTAGTTTCAAGGGTTATTTTCACACTCTGCCTTTGATTAGTCAAAATTGGTTCTTGCTGTTGCACAATTGTTAGATATTGAAACGCTTATCGATCAGTCATGTAAAATTCAAGCAAGAACTAATTTATAATGGACTTGCAGGTATATAAAAGCATCCATGGTTCGAATGGTTAATTTTTAATAGTCTTCAGCAAGAGCCTTTTATATTCTCTCTAGCCTTTTCTCTCCCTAAATGAATATTGCACCTAAAATAGACACCAGTGAATATCCATTTTTATAGATTTCCTTGATAACTCTTTCATTTAGCTATGAGAATTCATACTAAAAAAATAAAGCAATACCAATGTTCAGTTTATCTTGTGTAAAAAAAGAGAGAAAAAAAGAAAACTAAAATGAAAATGTTTGGAGTTTTCGTTTTCTCCAGTAGCACCAGATGGTATTTATTTCTCAAACACTTTGTGAAAAGCATTCTGCAAAGAGTAAGGGTGAGAATAAATAGCCAAAACAACTGCCTGTTTTTGTAACAATAGGTTATGGATTTATTTTATTATTATTGAGAAAAACATTAATAATATGCTAACACATTTTGGTATCAACCATAGTACCATGAATGAAGCAGAAAAGTAGACACAGAGTTGCTTGCAATGAACCAGTTCTGTAACACAAATTACAGGATCATCCATAGAATTGAACATATGTTATTAAGTGCTTAGGGCTAATTAATTCACTAGCAGTGAAAATGAAGGAACTACTCAGAAACCGCCATGTGTTTTGTTAAAACACAGAAACTATCTGTCAATGAAAAGTCAGGAATTACAAGAGAGTGTACATGCATCATGAGGTGGCAAGTAGTATTTTCCAGAATCAATAAATACTGAGAGATGAATCTAATAATAAAAAGTGATTAGTAGAGAAAAATGGCGCTTCTCTAGAAGACCACATTTCTGAGAAACATCATGATGAAGTGGTATGAATTTATCTACAGATTGCATATGCAACATCAGATTACGTTAGCATATTATCTGTAGTAAATATTAAAGTAAATCCTTAACCTTTTGTAATGAAAATAGGCAGTATTTAGCCTCTCACTTTCACTGAATTATCTTTGTAACTTGGAGTCTAAAAGAATCACATAAATCTACTTCGTTCAGGTGTGTCTGCTCAACTTGTGCTTTTATGTTTACCTCAGATATATATTTTGATGGTTTCAACGATAATCAGCCTAATCGCTTCTTACACTGCCTAATTTTCTCCTATGTTCAATTTTGTTAGCAGGGAACTAAACTGCTTTACGCCTTTGAAATTTCTGTGACTGTATTCTAGATTATAGAAATTATACTCACAAAATTTCAAGTTTTGTTTGATTAATTTTCTGTTAAAAAATAAAACATCAAAGAAAATTAAGTAACAGCTCATGGAGTTGGGCCAATCCTGGATAAATCCATTAATGTATATTCCTGCTGTTAGGTTCAAATTTAGAAAAATCGTCATAGACTGACCTCCTCTATCCGCATTTTACTCTCCGTTGAAACTCTGATATATTTTTATCGTATTTTTGTTTCATTTATTCGTGTATCTTACTTTTGTATCTTATTTATTTTATTTTTTTTTTTTCAATCTAGTCTTAGATGGTTAGGATTCTAGTATCTCGCGTAGTGTACCTAATTTTAAATGCTTTTTATAAATTTTATGGAGCGGTTGTAAATATTTGATGGACCCATTAAAATGTAAAATGGGGAAATAAAAAGAAAAATCATTAAATTAGCCCAACTGCGTGCATGTCTTTTTCAATGTAGCTGTGAATTCATTCCGTAAATGTTAAACTAAAAACATCCTACCACAAAGAGTGTCTTCAGTCTTATGTTGAATCAAAAAAGGGTCCTCCCCATGTTTTGTTGCCTTCATTTGGCAGTGAAATGTAATTTTTATGAAAATACACTTCTATAATCCAATGTCAGATGCTGTTACTGAAGTCAGCCCTATAGGAAATGAGAGAAGTTCGACTGAACACTCAGTAAATTGTGAGCTCCCAAATCAAGCAATTTTCAATTAAACGTTTAGTTGTACATATCAGTTCCAACAAGTTTTCTGCTAACATTCCAGCATGCAAAATGCTGATGAATCCAAGAGTTTAAAGTTGTCAATTTTGCAATTGACAACATTTGCTCGTGAAACTGCCTTCATTTTTTCACTTGCTTCATTCGTGATTGGCGTGCCTAATATTCTCGTTTTCTCTCAAAATATGTCAATCTGTTTTATACATCTTAGCCTGTCTGAAATTTCAGTCTATTTTTGTGCCTGGAAATGTATGCATGCACCGAAGTTTGTAAAGCCTCAGAACTGAGCATAGATGCAGAAGTTTTGAAAGTCTCAAGTTTAACTTTTAAGTAGTGTGTATGAAATGGGGATTAGGTATCACATTTGTGTTTGACACTTTATTGTTGGGGTGATCGCACCATTTGGAACTAGTTGGGATTTATTATTTATTTTTGGAAATTGTTCACAGAACTGTTCAATGTGTGCTTACTCGGAACCATATTGAATTGTTTTGATCAGAGAGCACCTCAAGCCATTATTAAGAGCTACATAGTCTATTTATCTGTTCGTTAAATGCAAGTTAAATATTAGCTTACTGATTTAATATTTATCTTTTCCCTGTTGTTTTAATTTTAAGTCGGAATAATGCTTTATCTCAGTTGAATCACTCTTTGAGTGAAAAGAGAGGAAGTTCGATAGTAAGGATGAGCATAAATGAAACTTGAATGTAGAATGTTTCTTTGATATCTTGTATGAAATGAAAAGTATAAAAAGTGGAATGTAAGCGCACAAAGAAAATTATGAAATGAGGTAAATATTGACCGACTCAAACCATACATTTATTAAAATGTTGTCTTTCCTTGATTTTAATAAATTCATTGTAATTAAAATAAATGCATCTGTATTTTTCCAATGAATCCAGTTTTTTGTAATTTTTCCACCCATAAAATTGAGCAAAATAAAAAATCCTGCAAAGAAAGATCATGTAGACAAAGTTTAGCAGGAGAGAACCATTCTGTCTTAAATTGACTCTGAGAAAAAGAGGCATAACGTTTTTATCCCTTTGAGCCCTCTGTGTTAAAGAAACTTTTAGCCATTATTCTCATGCCTTACTTATTTCTATCTTGATCCTTACATTTCGAAAAAGTGAGTTGAATGTTTGGGCTTAAAACTTAATTTTTCTTAAGTAAAGACTGTTTTTCCTCCTGCCAATCTTAATGTTGTATCTTCAGCTAATATTATTGCAGCTGAGTGATCGTTTTTATTTTATCAAGTTGGATCATTTTACGGGTTCCCTTGTTTTCTATGTATCTATTTTATTTTCAAATTTATGCTGGGATCAACTAAGCAAGAAGCCTAGACTAAAAACTTACAAGACAGTTAAAAGCACGGTAATTTTACTTACTTCTTGAAGCAGTTTCGGCAGCTAGCTCCTTATATTCTACCTGATCCCTAATTCCATAAAATCCATTCTTTCATTCAATCAATTGATATTTTTAATTTAAGTTGAGACACCATTTCTGAGGAATCTCAAAACTCACAGGGCAGTAGGCTCATGTATTAATGGTAGGTGTGAAATACTTCTTTGCACAGAGAAGAAAAATTACGGAAGTTTTCAAGAATTGAGGGGCTTTAAGGATAAGGCGCATAAGTTTGCAATTTTGAGAAGTATGTGATGAAAGTTTCGAAATCACATGGATCCTTTTGGCGGAGACTGTCCAAACTGACTTCTTGATGCTTAAAAGTTGGAATTTGGAAGCAACTTTTTCACAGAATATGCACAAAGACTAGTTTTACTTAAAATCATTAATATCTTAATTTTTAAAACACCGCACTTATTATGCGCCTTGTCCTCCAAGCCCCTCAATTTACATTGAGTAGTTTACCACTCAGGAAATTAGGAATAACAGGAAGTCTGCAACGATGCAAACCGAGATATGCGGTCATAGCCAGGCGTAACTAGGTCATTTGCTTAAGGGGGGGGGGGGCCCTCTTACCACGGTTGGTATCGTTTTGCCCAGTTCAGGGAGGCCTCTCCCAGAAAATTGTTGAAATTTTAAATCTATTTTAAGGCTTCCGTAGCGCAGATTTTCCATCAATTTCTGCGGGAAAATAGCGGTTTTTTAATGTCAGCACAAAATAGGTACTTTCGAATCATTGCATTCAATACATCCAACAATTTTGTGATATTTTTATCTATCTGTATGCATTTTGAGGCTTCTATGACAAAAATTTTAGGAATTCCTAACTGAATGAACACGTTGTTCTCATTTAATCTCTGAAATTCTACATTCAAAGAGATAACCACTCTCGAAGAAGTTTTCTCCCACCACCTAGAACAGTGGCGTAGACATTTGGGGGGGGGGGAGGGACATGGGCCCCCTCAGCCTCGTTGATCGTACCTTTTTTTACTTTTCGAGGGCAGACATAAAATATCAACAGGGACGTACACAAAAAAATGTAAATTTACCGTCACGGAACCCCCCCCCCCCCCCCCCCCCATTCCCTTGAAGAATTCCTAGCTACGCTAAGATTTAGAATTTCCAGGGGACCAGGATGATACTATTCACAATTTTAGCCCCCCCCTCCCTCCCCAGGGTGTTTCCAGTATGATACTATTTTCAATTCTAGCCCCCCTCCCCAGGGTGTTTCGGAGTCCGGTGAACATCAACAGAGGTTACCAGTGCTAAAAGTGGGCATGTTTCGGTATGAATATGACATCCGCCTACAGAAGGGAGGGCACAGAGAGAAAGGTAAACCATCTATTGTCTGAACGAAAGAGGCACGCGTTTTCAGTTCTGAAAAACCGGCACCTGTTCGGCAAAGGGACGCTCCTCCGACGCCAATAGATCAAAACATGTCTCGGTCTGTCAACACTTCGCGCGCGCCAATCAGCCAATCAGAGAGTGCGAAGCGCTGTTGATGGATCATACCATTTGCACTCAGGTGACAGGACACCCCCCACGTCTCTGGCAGTTTTCAGCCGGCCGTCACCTTTGAAAGTCGGCCAATCAGCCAATCAGAGAGTGCGAACCTGTTAATGGATCATACCATTTGCATTTAGGTGACAGGACACCCCCCACGCCTCGCGTAGTTTTCAGCCGGCCGTCACCTTTGAAAGTCGCCCACCCCCGTGGCTAATCGGAACTGATCACTTTCACCACCTTTAAAGTTCGTTTAAAGCGTTCCAGTACATTATTATTGAACAATCCGCCCTAATTATCGTGCCCCGCGAAGAATCCTCGGTGTAATTGAGAACAGTTGCGTTTAATTCGTAGCTTTAATCGAAACTTCGCCCGCGGCCAGTGCGGAAGTAGGCTATCTTTTCGGGACCTGTTGGACGTGCCTCGTGGTGTCCTGCCTTTGAGTGATATGAATTTACCTGACATTCTATAGATTTTCGTCGTATTATTGATAGTGTGAACTCAGTTAACGTGTCTCGCGAAAATTCCTCGGTGTCTACGAGAACAGCCGCGAAATTTTTTTAGCTCGAATCGAAATTTCGCCCGTGGCTAGTGCCAGAGGTGGCCATCTTGTCGGGACTCGCTGAATCGTGCCTTCGATGTCCTGCCTTTGAGTGATCTGAATGCAATTGATATTTCATCGATTTTCGTCGTGTAAGTACCCGTGGAAATTGCTGTTCGTCGCATTATTATCGTGTCTCGTGATAACTCCTCGGTTTATTCGGGAACAGTCGTGTGATTCTTAGCTTGAATCGTTTACCCGCGTAGTGTAAGAATAGGCCATCTTTTCGTATCGGTACTTGCTGATGGTGCCTCGTGGGTCCCGAACTCCAGAGCCCTGAGTTTTGGTGCCCTGTCTTGAAAGTGAAATTGATGATCTTTGCAGAGATCTTCATCGTGTAATAGACAGTTTGAATCGCGGATTCCCTAGTGCGGTTTTCGGATGCGTCCGAAATTTTTTGTGCGTATTGTTTCATCAACTCATGTCGCGGTATTCAACATTTTGTGCGTGCGTGTTTTTTTCCTCAACTATCAATTCAATATCCCGTCTTAAGTGTGTTTGTGTGTTTCGCGGCTCCTGTTCCTGTTCAATTTACCATGATCAAATCGATAGAGCTTTTTCATTACCGCCAAGAGGATGTCCAGTATTTGGTCGAAACTTTTCCTCACCGCTGCTGTTGGATCGAGGTTTGAAGTATCTATTATGTATTTAGATTTTGCCCAGATAAGGTGTCATTCATTGTGAAATTGTACCTCTTATACTTGTCAAGAGTCTGACAACACTCTAATTTTTTAGGTCTTCATCATGTACCCAAAGTTTATCAACTGAAATTGGCTTTCTCTCTAGTCTTACAACACTCTAATTTTTCAGGTCTTCATTATTTACTCTATGTTGATCAACTGAAATTGACTTTCTCTCCTAGGATTGAATTGCTTTGGACTCTTAAGATTAGTCATGAAGTATTATTGTCTGGTTATCATGATCTGCACTTGTCTTAATAATTTTTTCCACACTAATTTAATGTCCCCAAGTAAAGTAAGTGTGGATGACATGTTGATAAAACGTCTTTCCCTTGCCACTAACTCTCTGGCGTCCTCCAAATAATCGGGACAGCCTCGCAGTGCAGGAAATAATTTTTTTCTCGAATATATTCTTGATCTTATTTATTTACCGTATCAGGCGTTTACACTGTAGATCAAGTGGAGCTTGTGTTTTGCTCCTTTATAAAACTTAAACTACAATTTCGCAACCATCCTGTCTAGAGAGTTAGGTACTGATCAGGAATATTGGTGCCTCTATGAAAGCATACGATTGCTTTTAAAGTACGATAAATGTGCGTACCCCTTACCTTTTACTCAGAGTTCCTCTAATCCCTTGCCCCTCATGACAATGCCATGTTTACAGCTTCGACTGTGAATTTTCTTTTTATTTAGTTCCTTCTCGAGGAGAGACGGTAATGGAACAGTTCCAAGTACATAACTAGATAAGATTTTTTGTAGTTCAATCATCAATTCCAGCAGTATTTTCCAAGATTCATGTGTAAGATTCTTGATTCTTCAATCCTTTCCCCCCTAGTTTCCCACCTCATTTCTCACCTCATATCCTCAAATAGTTCAGAGTCAGATCATATTTTGATTCGGGAAAGCTTCAAGTAAATTTTCCAGGCAGTCGAGATCATTATGCGCTTCCTAAAAGCTTCAAAGCTGCATTAGAATGATGAACATTAAATTCCATAGAGATTTTTTGTCCTTGCTAAGTGGTTCTGAATTGACTGTCATTTCTTCATAATTCGCCCCTGCACACATGGATGTTGTCGTTGAAATTAATGATATCTCACTCGGACGCATGGAAAGATCACCCGTGGAAATTTTTGTTTTCTTCAGCTGGTTTAAGTGTCCTCTTTTGCTGAATATAGGATCCATTAGAGGAAATTGAAGAGAGAAGAAGGATAGATGAAAGAGAGTGAACATCCATGCCCCTCGTAAATGAACCCAGAGAAAATTTTTTCCTGTAATTGTAGCTCTTGGTTGTCAGGGTGCCCCCTCCCCTCCAGTATTGTGAATATAGTATCATCTGCCCCCCCCCCCCTTCCTCCCATAAAAATCTGCCAAGATGAAAACAGCCTCCGAGATGGTGCAATTTCTTGTCTCGTTGATTAATATGCCTGAAAAGTGTAGAGAGTTTGAGTTTTTTTCAAGGATTATTGGTAGAGTTATGTTAGGCAGATTATTGGCAGAGTGATATTTGGCAGATTATTGGCCTCAGTTTGCGTAAGAGTAGTCTTTAAATGCATCAAAGAGAAGCCAATATTCCAAGACTGCAAGAGAGATCCACAAACGCCCCTTTCATTGTAAAGACGCAAACTCATTAAAAATGGGAGGGGGGGGGGCAGCCCATCCCCAGTTTGCTCTAGCTGCCTCTGTTGCTTTCTAGCAAAGTACCAAATGAATTTTTCAGACTATCGAGATGGAAATGTCAGGGAAATCATAGCATTGTCAACTGAACTTGGGGGGGGGGGGGATATGTTAGTTCGGGGGAGTGCCGCTGAAAAATTCTGAGTTATGCCTTAAAATGACCCAAATCGCTCCTTTCAAATGTCAAACACTAACTTCAAAGGGGCTATCATCTGTTCATACCCATCAAAATGGCGTCCCTGAAAATTGTAGGTTCCAGTGATTTCAAAATTGTCAAGTCCCAAGAAATTCTCAATGTCTTCCTCATATTCTCAGTTGCGTTTCTAACTTCATCATCATCATTCATCAACAGTGAGATATGTTTCGCTAGGTCCAAATTTTTTCTAGTCTAGTTTTTTAGTCTTCTCGCTCAGACAGGGGCCCAACAGACAGAATTGAAGAAGGATAGCCGAAAGGGATAGCGAGAGCGAACATTCATGCCCCTCCAAAGTGAGAAGATAAGGTCCGAATTCTGTTGTGAATTTTTGTTCAGGAGTTAGGGTAGACCATGATAGCCGAAAAAGAGAGAGAGCGAACATTCATGCCCTTCCAAAGTGAGGAGGTTGGGACGGTCTGAATTCACTTGAGAATTTTTGGTCCGGAGCAAGAGTAGACAAGGAGATAAGAAACAGGCGGGAAAGGGGGAAAAATCAACGCTTCGCTCACGATCAGCCCACCCTAGAACTCGACCGGATGCCCAGTTTTGCAGACTAACAAACATTTCTCGGAATTCCCCTGGGCTCGGAAGATTTCAGCAAACAGATTCAGATTTTCGGTTCGAGAGCCTTTGAAGTGAAATCGGTTCTCTCGCCGTCTGCCGACAACGTTATGGTTTTCCTTCTCGATCTTTCTTCCAGTCCTTTCAGAGTTTCATCAACTAACTCAATTTTCAGATGTAAGGACATGTGTGCGTGCACACGCTTTGGTTCCGTCTCTCTTTCAGGCTGCCGCCGCCGCGCCGCTTCCTTCATTCTCTCGTATGTTCGCCAGTTTTTGCCGCCACCGAAGCGTCGGTTGAATACCTCTCACCTAGCCGCCCCCCCCCTCTCCCACTCCCTCTCTGACTTTCCCTGTCCTTATTTTTATTCAATCGTGAAACGATGTCATTCCGGGAAACGATTCGATCGTCTATCTAGCAATCCATAATTTTTGGATTTTATGCGGAAAATCTCTTACTCCTGAAATTCCTGAGAGTAATATCACGCTGTAGTAAGTTAAGTATTTGTAGGCAAATTTTGACCGAGCCAAACTCTGAGGTAACTGCGAAAGAACATCTCGTGTTGACATCGCAGATCGTTTTACTTTTTGATTTGTGATTTTCATTCGGGACGTGCTTTAAAACTATTTCAAAATTTTTCTCGGTTTAACTTAGTGTATAAATATCGGAAGTGTCCTAAAATCCAGTAATCATCAGTTGATCTATAGACTATCGAATCGCCCCGCAAAGGGCTAAAGAACCACCTCCCCCCTTTGAATACTTTTGATGTTGTGTCCATACGTCAGGAAAAAGGTTGAGGCAATACCATGCGTTTATTTAATCAATTAAAATTTCACATCACCAATGGTAAATTATATTTAATATATCAGAAATCAATGATGAATTCCTAAGTTATTCAGTGTCAAGGTGCCAATATTTAGGTCAAATATGTTAGATGCCCTTTAATAGTAATCAGATATGTGGTAAGCCCCACTGGATTTTCGAGTGAGATCCAGTTGTGACTTTAGAATCTGACAACTGTAACCAGATTTCGCTTCCATGTAATTCAGGAATATTTTTAAGGAACACTTAGTTAGCTTAACTTTTTGTAGGTACTGTATGTAAGACTCATATGCCTCCCTCCTCTCTCTCACAAGTAGCCTCCTCTCCCACTAAATTCTATTGCTTCTTCTTTTTATCTTCATTATGATCCGTAACAAAACTAACAACTAACGGTGACTAACCGAACAAAATTAATTCAACGTATCATTTTTAATTTTTGTCTTTAGGTACTAAATCAATGGTGAGTATTTATTTTTTATTTTTGAAATTGTGTTTTGCTCTCTTTTATTTTCCTATGTTCATTTTCTTTTCTTTTCTTAAATCTTGCGTGGGTGAATTTTGATCCTTCTCCCGTACGGGGGAAGGGGACACGGGACGAGGGACACGTGACAGGGGTCACTGGGGGGAGGGGGGACTGGGACTGACGGTGTGTTCACTCAGTTCGTCCGATCGTCGGCCAGACAGTTCGTCGGGCAATCCGTCGGTTGTTTTTTCCCCGGAAAAACCTTCCGAGGGGTTGTCCGACGTACTGTCTATCTGACGGTCGCACGAACTGAGTGAATGCACCTCGACCGCTGAGGCTCTCGTCACACCATCAGTTTACGATTTGACTCTCATCATGGGAGTTAAATCGTGAACGATAGTGAAACGAGCGCTTCACTGGTAACTTGCGAGGCTTCTTGGCCACGGACAGCGGATCTCGGGCACCACAGCCACCCGGGCAAAGTGCCTGCTGGCCGGTGGGGAAGCTCTGCCGATCACCTCCTCGCCTGAACTGACCTGCGGCTGTCGCGCTTAGCGCTATCGCTGTGAATGCAAGTCGCGCCGAAAACGAAACTTTTCCGGGCCGAGTACTTACCTCTTGCTCTACGACGGGCAACCCCTTCCCATTCTCGGGAATCGAGCTCTTGCATGTGTCAGGGATTTGAAATTGGACTTATTCATGCTAAATGGAACTATGTTGCACGTAATTCATATGGACATAGTTTCTTTTAGCATGAATATGTCCAATTTCAGTACTTATTTGTGTGTAAAATTTTGAGAGAAACATGGTGTCATTACAAAGGGAGCAAATACATGAATGTATTAGCTCCCTATCTGTGCAAGTAGATTTTTGAGACCGGATGTAGAGGCGGTCTCTTAGCGAAGTGTAATGGATTCCCTCCATCATGGTCTCCACTTGCAGGGGTGCATAAATTCCTTCGGCACTCGCAATTTTGATCAATTAGGGATTCAGTCTAAGTAATTTGACAAACCGCGTCTGCAGTAATTTTCACGACAAAATAGCGTGTTCGCAATAATTTCCTAACTAATAAATGCGTTCGCATTCACTCTCTTAAAAATTCAACAACAAATATTAATCAACAAAAACACATTTTAGCATCCTGGCCACTAATTTTTGTTAAAACAGTGCGTTGAGTGTTCACTCTTGAATGATACCTTTATTAAGTTAAAAAAAAAAAAAAAAAAAAAAAAAAAAAAAAAAAAAAAAAAAAAATCAAGGACCAAAGTACTTGCACAGTTCTCATATAAATAAAACAACTGCTTTTTTTGTGTGCAAAATCAGCCACAAATTCACAGGCACAGTATGATGTTATATGCAGCGAAATTCTAGTTAAAAACGACCGCGGGAAGCGCCTGCAAAACTAATGATACTTCAAGCGTAGCGCCGGGCCGGAGAACCCGATCTCTAGTGTCTAGTCTCGCTCTCGGCTCTTGACTCGAGAATCGCACCAATTTTCAAAATGCCTAGTGCGCGTAGTCAACTTCGGAGGGCGCACCCAATAATGAATCGCACTTGGATTAAAAATTATCAAGTTTTATTTCATCCATGAATCTAGGTTGCAGCCCACGCATTTTTCCCACTGCCTACGCAGTTCGCGAAAGAGCTCGCACACCCTCAGGATTAGTAGGCTCCAAGTCCGCAAACAGCAGTGAAACGTTTTCGAACGTAATTGCGCTCATCTGAATAGCTGTAGGTATACAGTTAAGAGGCAGCGTTGCCTGTTTTTCATTGAATGTTTCTTATGCGGGAGCCAATTCTTGAAAAAAACTATGAAAAAATTACGGAAGCCAATTTGGACGTTTGAGTGCCAACTCATTGTCAGTATCACCTATCAGTATCACCACCAGGGGCGTAGCTAGGAAATTTCTCTGGGGGGGGGGGGACATGGGACCACCTCTCTTGGTGAAGAGAGCGGGGGGTGAGGAATGGAGGATCCCGTTTTTCTGAGGGGGGGGGGGGTAGGCCCCCCCAGGACCCCCCTAGCTTAGCTACGCCCATGATTACCACTGTCAGTAATTCCTGACGCATGCAAGAGCTCGATTCCCGACTAAAATCCTCCCCGAAAAACCAATTTTATTATTACCAAGTATTTGCTGCCTTGCCATTACACTTAGGCAGCAAAGACACCATTTTTAGAATCAGAATAAACCTAATTTTGATAAAGGTTGCATTTTATGCAGCCCGTATAGTGCCAATGTAGCATTCAATTTGTATCAAGATTTTGTGCCAAAGAAATTATTTTGGAAAGTTACTAGTTATACAGTTTACTTGGTTACTTACTTACTCACTTACCTATTCAGGGCCGCCCAAACACAATTTTTTCTCCGTTATAAATCATAGTGGCCTTTGTCGTGTCAGGGGTGTGGGGTGGGGGACCACACAGTCGTACAAGAGGAGTTCGGGGGGCCTCTTTCGAAAATTTTACGAAATTGAAGGCATTACGAATGCAATTTCAGGCTTACTTTTTATAAATTTTGAGCCTTTTGAACAGTCAAAATTATATCGCGTTAATACCTATATTTTCAATATTCTGAGTCACTAAAGTTGAATGAAAGGAATGGACCAGAGGGGCCCACACAGCAGCGAGAGAAGCCCCATAATTTGGATAAAAAGCAAAACTCTTGCTTAGTCGTGAGATCCCGAGATGAATGACCTCAGTTTTCGGCTCCTCAAAAACTTTTAAACGGCGTCGACCTCGGAGAGCGCGAGTCCTAGGACGAAAGTCCCGCTCGACCACCACCCCCCCTCCCCATTCCCGGGCGGCCCTGCACCTACTCTCTCTAGTTACTTACTTTGTTACTATTTTGATTTTACCGGAAACTGAGCACTTTTTGAAGAGCCAGCGGGAAACGTTTCCGGACTGTCTCCAAGAAACATCGATCCTTATATCCACTGTGACGTCAGTCGGACGACCTTTATTTCTGCATAATATACACTTGGATCTATGATTATGAATGATTTCGAAGAGAGGGTTCTGTGTCGTCGTTAACTGAATCTTTCTTCTTGTACCTCCGACGCGTCTAATTGATTTGATGCGCACTGTGATGGTCTGTTTCTTGTCGCCGACTCATGAAAATGTTTTGTGCTCGAAGACTCTTGTGTTATATTTGATCAATTTAGAAAATTTCTAAAGAATAAATGCTGCCAGTTAATGCACGAAATCGGCAGCTCTAGAAAAGCACCTGCCAGGTTTTAAAATTATCATTTTTTCCCCTTCAATTTATTTACTTATTTATTGCGGCAGAAGTTACTTAGGTAAAGAGAAGAGTGGCAACTGGGATCCAATTCGGTACGTGGAATCCCATGAAAAATCTACCCTTGGTAAGACTCCATGAGATGAAGAACCCCATAAAGTAGAGTTCTAATTTGCAGATTTTTAAACATTTTCTGAAACATGCCATGTTTGTTCGAAGGAACCAATTGCTCAAGCTACATTAAGTATTTACAGATATCTCACGAGTTGTCGGAAGTGAATGGTGTCGCAATAGTACCAAGTATCTCTCCTTCTACTAGTTCTAGAATTCGCTAACTCTACATGAATTCTAATTTTTTTTTCAATCGTCTGAGCCGACATTCTCTCCTTCGTGTAATTCATTATCATAGATCCAAGCTCAAGGCTCCTCAATGCCGCGCTACTTTCGTCGACTTTAACTGATGACGACATGTCAAATATGCAGTTCATATTTTTTGCTCGCTGCACTGTCTATCGAAGAATTTCTGGGAACCACACATTTTCTGAACACATGCGCTTGTTTGTATCAGTGCGTTTCGTAGCATGAGTTTTTCGTAATTTCAATATTTGCAAGCGCAATTAATAGAAGAATACACGTGCGCTCACACTTAGACTGAAGTTACTAGCTCATTCATGAATGAATCTATTTCCAGAACCTATCCAATCATGCCAATCATGGAGGCTCAACTTTTCAAACTTATCTTTTTTTTTTAAATTTTAATTTTAACAAACTACCTAGGTAAAATTCTTTGAGATCATAGCTTACTTGAAACTTTTCACTGACAATCTTGGGATCATAGCGAAGACCCAAAACTGTTGGGTAAGGGTTTGTTGTGTAGCAGTGTCGCACCAATTTGCGCACCTATGTTTGATGGATGTTAATGCCTTGGACTTACACAGTAGTCTATGAAGATGACATTCAAAAATGTTTTGCGGCGAAGTGCAAAGTTTAATTGAACCAAACGTCGTGGAAATCAAAAAAATGTTGCCCAAAATTAGCTGCAAACCATCGGAAATGAGGCAGTTGTTTCATCATTGCCTTCCACAGAAAGCATTTCTCCTTTCTAAACAACTAGTCTAAGGTCGTGATATGTCTCGCTTTATCTACTTCGTTCTCTATCGAACGTTAGGGCCTATTTCTTCGTTTCAGTTCGTCTATCTTCTGAACAATCTGTGTCTGAATCATGATGTGACAGAGGGTAGGTTTTCGTTTTTTCCTGGTAATGTTTCAATGGTTATTTTTACGTTCAAAATTTTTAGTTTTGAAGCTGAAAATCATCCCCCCCCCCCCCGGTCTTTCTTTATTCGGGTTGCTTTTCTGCGCTCCATTGTTTCTCAGGATCCAGCCAGCGTTGAGTAAATTGATGCCTCACCGATAAAAATTCAGTATCATAGCCCCAAGATTTAAATATTGCAACGTGCCAAGCCTAACAGTGATTTTTTATTTTGACACCTGCTTTCTTCGCGAAGTTTTCACTAAGCAAATGAAGCAAAAATATATTTTATTTTCTCTACTTGTACTCGGACATAGTTGAAATATCGAGGGCGAAAGTAGAGGGAATAGGAGGAAAGTAATGGAAATAGAAATTTGAAATGTTCAAAGATGTCTCGTATGGTGATAATGAATTTCTCTCAACATTGACTGTAACAAATGTATTCGATAATAATGTGTGTATAATTTTAATTTATTTACTGATGAAAACTTGTGGAATGTCTATTTCCTCTTCTCGGAATTCTTTTTTTCTTGATGTTTCACATCAACACAACGCATTTTGTACATTCACTTGTTTGCGCCCCCAGAAAAAGTTCAGAACTATACTATCTAATTGCAAGATAAAATTCCCCATCTGCGGTGTTTAATGGGGTACTCAGGTTTTCAATCAGCCTTCAATTTCATTTTGCCCAAGCTACAGTTATAATTTTCTTTTCTTTTATTTTTTTTTTATTGTAAATAAAAAAAACGTATAAAACCAATTTTTTCCAGAACTTTCGTGAAACTCGTTGCCACACGCAGCGTAAATTGAAATTATAGCATGTTAAAGCCATGACGGCACGTAATATTTTTCTCATTTACTAACAATCAGAGGTCTCTAGCTCAAACAGAATTCGAGATCTTTCTACTCAGAGTTTTTGTATAAGTTGACTTCGAAAGGCAAATGAGGCCTTCCCAATTAATGATAATTGAATCTGAAGTATTTTTAAGGCCACCTCTGATCAAGATGAGAAAAAAAAAAAAAAAAAAAAAAAAAAAAAAAAAAAAAAAAATTGTTGAAATGTCATTTTTCTCATTACCATCTTTCTAAGTACCATTCTCAGTGAAGTAACGAAGTGAGAAGAAGTAAAAGTAACAGTTATGAAATAAAATTCTAGGAAGCTTAACCTGAGTACCCTGTTAAGTAAAGGCACCGTTTGTATTGCCTATCCGTCAGGGGCTGTCGACGGAAATTCAACGCGTCCCGCCACACGAATTAATAATATCACTATGCTCTGTATGTAGCTCAATTATACAAAACAGTAAAGAAATCTTGGACTGTTAATCAACAAAGAGACTATCGATCAATACGTAATAGCAACAATAGACACTAGTCACTGTTCGAAAATGCTATTTGATCAATTACAAATGATATTTTTGTTTTTATCAGTCGAAACTGTCGTTGTACTGAAAATGTCAAGCTTGGAATTCACCTTAAAGTAAACTTAAGGGTATCAGTATACTTATACAACTTCAGTTATTTAAGCGAGAATTCAAGCGTACCGCACTGGAATTCTCGTTGTCTATCGTATGGTTGTTGCAATTTGTTTATTGTCACAGATCAGCAATAGAGTCGATCGATAGTTTTGGAAAGAAAATTGCCTTGCCCCCCCCCCCCCTTTCCCTCTCCCCGGCCGCACCATCAACATAGAACGCCATGCTTAGTGACGTCTAATTCGACTCTTTTTGCTATCAGGAAATTCCATTGTCGCGATGCGTCTATTGTTGCACTTAAGAAGTAAAAGAAATTTATGTATACCATTTAATTATTGAAAATTCAGATCTAGACTATTAAATTCAGATCCCCTGAACCCCCCTCCCAGCCATTCCACTGAGATAAATCACCACACTGAACAACGTCCAATCGGATTTCATTTTGCCATTCGGAACTTCTATTTCTGACTTATTCTTAAATGCGCCTATCTGCATACTGAAACTAGCGTCATGTACGTTGTTCCTGAAATGAGCATGAGTGAGTAGTAGTTTCCTATTGCAAAATGAAGTCCTATTCTCGTGCCGCTTGTAGCACTGAAAGTGTATAAACGCCTATCGCTAGCAGGGGCTGTCTGCTGCACAGTTCTGCCGTGATATCAAAGAAATCTGCAATTCTCAAATTTTCATTATCGTGTTTCCTTCAACATTTTTAGATGAAATCCTTGATGTCTAAAACAGTAAACAATTTTTATTATTTGTATATATTTTTTCTTAAGAATAATACATATGAGAAAGCCGTAAGTGCGCAAAAACTTAATGTGTTTCACACAAAATAGCTTCATGGCGTTTTACTGCGCCTAAGAAACAATGAAAGCTGAACCTCTAAGCATAAAATGGCGCCATTTTTTGTCAATTTCTAACCTTGAAAGCTGTTCGCTGTGTCCAAAACGCAACCGCGAAATAATGCAGAAGCTAGCTTTTACAACTGTCTTGCCTAACGCTAACCCAACATAAGTGTATCTCCTTCGGAAAATACACTAAAAGGGTCTCCCCCTAAATCTGGAAACAAAATTCGTTGATTTTAATCATCCAATCAGCATCATTAATCGTTTTTTAAAGAGAAATTATCTGCTTCGACGCCTTTGAGCCTTTATATTTTCTTTTAATCTCATTTTTGCACTTTCGGTTTTCTTCCTTATCACGGCAGTATCATTAAGTTAAATAAGTAATGTTACGGTCTTCTTTTCTTTCTTCTCGGTCTTTTTAAGTTTCATACCGAACATCCCTTTCGTCGCAACGT